>NW_026068064.1:1312434-1391546 GCF_014885135.2 Alexandromys fortis | reverse complement strand
TTTTGATCCTACTGTACCTATTGGTTTCGTGGGAGCCTAGGCAGTTTCGTGGATGCTCACCTTACTAGACCTGGATGGAGGTGGGTGGTCCTTGGACTTCCCACCGGGCAGAGAACCCTGATTGCTTTTTGGGCTGACGAGGGAGGGGGACTTGATTGGGGGAGGGGGGGGAAAGGGGAGGCGGCGGTGGGGAAGAGACAGAAATCTTTAATAAATAAAAAAATAAATAAATTAAAAAAAAGGGTCCCCATATCTCCAATGCATCATAGATTCTGTGACTATCACAACTACATAAACTTACCTATGTAACATAACTATATTTGTGAGCATCGCATACATGGCAAGGAAGTTCTCTGAATTTAAACCATTTTAGCTGACATAGCTGTGCTTCTTAGTTTTGATATTTCACATCTTTTTACTAAAACTTAAAAAAACACTTCAATTTTCCACTCATTTTAGTAAAAAACGTAACATTCTAAATATTTGAGGTGAAATCGCTATTTTATTTATGAAGATATAAAAAATGTTCATTTTAAAATTCACAGGTCACTAACACTTATGCTCAGTCTCGTGCTTTAAATAATTTCACACAAATTGAGAAGTATTTAAAATAATTTTCAGCTCCATTTCAGGGTTGTGAATGAGGTGGATCATGTCATATAACTAAACAATGCGTCTTAAAATATTAAGTTAATTTCTTAACACTATCTTAAGTTGTGTTGCCTTATTGTAATCCAGTTTTAATTTTAAGTGTAGGACCCAGTGATATTTTAATTTCAAGCATTCTTGCTTCTATTTTTGTGATCATCCTAAAAAGAGCTGTGTACTTGAAGTAAAAAAAAATAGACATTTGTCAACATATGTTCCAAAGCATTCTAGAAGAAGAAGAGGAAGAGGAAGAGGAATAACATTTATCTTAAAATTTTATTGGTCTTAGCTACAGATTTTCCTCCTTAAAATTAAGCATTAAGTTCAACTATGATCTATTACTTCCAAAATTATATTAAACAAGACCTTGTTCATCTTAATAATCAACTCTTACATCATCTGGTGATAAATTTTCCTCTTGTTACAAAGCTACAGATCCTGAAGTACGATAAACAACAGATGGAAATGAAGTGAACAAATCGTAAAGCAGGAGACTGTTTGAGGCTAATGGAATCTAACTTATCTTCCTAACTACATTGAGTATCATGAGAGAAAGAGTGCAAACACATAACATTGTTAGCAATTTGATTTTGAATGAAGATATTTATGCTATATAAAATGTTATGTGACTAATAGTCTTCCTAGTAACTTCTCTTCTTTATGTTTATCCTGAACACAGTATCGCTTCTTAATATCAATCATTGAATGCACATGATATCAAAAAGGAAGTCTGTGATTGGCTTATAAAAGGCATATTTTCACTCTTTATTTTCCTGTCATTTCCTGCTCTTTTGATGGGCACCCCTGTTCATTTTTCTTTATTTTAGTAGGCATTTCCTTTTTAATGCACATTTATAACAAATGCAAAATCCACTGTCTTATACATTGTATGGCTGTTTATATTGTACATGGTTGGTTACCTCTTACACATTCTCCACTCACCTTTTCCCTTCATTCAACCAATAATATTTCGCTGCCCTTTTTGACTATGTAATTAGTGCTTACTTACTTTAATAAATAGCTACCATAATCACTCAGGAACTTTCATTTCTTATGAAACTTGATACAATTTTTTGAATGTCTCCTATCTGTAGTTATTTTATGCTTATACTTTTAAATATCACTGAATGATTTAAAACAATTATAAAAGTATGTTTTTCTATGTGTTTAAAAGCCCTAGCGAAACTGAGAATTTGGCCCAATGGGTGGAATAAGTGTTTTACAAGCACGAGAGCCCAGATTAGGCTTCCCAGCACTCACATAAAGTCAGCCACAGAGACACATATCTGTAATCTCATCTCTGGGAGGGAGAAGCAAAGGAGATTTGTTGAGCAGCCAGTGTAGCTAATTGGTGAATTCAGGTTCAGTCTCAAAACCAATCTCAAAGCATTTTGTGGACAGGGATAGAGGTAGGCATTCCAGCATCTACATGTTCTCTACAAATGCACGGGAATGGATATTCCCACTGACATATAAGCACACACAAAGAGGAAGGAAGGAAGGAAGGAAGGAAGGAAGGAAGGAAGGAAGGAAGGAAGGAAGGGAGAGAGGGAGGAAGGAAGGAAGAAAAGAAAGGAGGAAGGAGGAAAGAAAGGAATGACACAGATATCCCATTAGCTGTGTTTGTTTTAGTTTAGTTAATAATTTCTAGATTACCCTATCCTCTGGCCTGCTGAAAATAATTATAAAACTGTGTCCTGTATTAATTTATATTTTATTTCAGAAGCTTTTAGATTTTTTTCTTCCTCAATTACATCCCTTCTATATTTTTTTTGGGGGGGAGCGGAAAAATGAAGAGAAGATTTTCATTTTGAGAATGATATATCTGAAAATATTTTTTCAGCATTTTTTTGCTAGAAAGCCTAAATACATTAGGATACTAAATTAGAAATGCCTGTTTTTTTTTCAAAAACTTAAAAAAAGTCGTCTTTTTTAATTTTATTTTGTTATTAATTTATAAATTATTTATTAAAGATTTCTGCCTCCTCCCCGCCACCGCCTCCCATTTCCCTCCCCCTCCCCCAGTCAAGTACCCCTCCCTTCTGAAAAAATCGTCTTCTTACCCCCTTCCTTTGAGCTTTACTAGCTCCAGCTTGATTCTGATTGGTTTTGCTTTAGTGTGATCACCTTGTTTTCTTCAGCTTCGTACACAATAACAAAACGTTAAAGAAGTTAATACAGAGCTTGGAAACAACCAGACTTTCATGTGCTAAATACACTCTTTCTACCTTAATATTTCTACATTAATTCATTCAGAACGGAAACCTTTGCAGTCTTTTTCTGCAAAATAGCATCCCCGTTGTTTAATCTTTTTCTACTTGTACAACACACATTACTTCAATTTGGCACATTGTCATAACACCACTGCCTTGACTTCATTAATCACCTCTTTACAAACATCTACAAATTTTTATTCATTTTCCTCATATGCTTTCTCAGAAGTTGCCTGATTATCGTCCAGATAATTATAGATATTAGAATATATTTCTTAATTACTTCCATATAAACATTGTTCTATTTGTGTAGATGCATTTCTTTTAACTATCATAAAATATTGTCCTTAAAAATTTATTTTTTTTTTTGGATTCTAACTAGTTTCTCCAACTCTACCAGCCCTCTTGGCATTTTCTATTTATTTCTTTTGTGTCTTTTAATATTAAAGCCATTCTTCAACCTGTCATCTCTGAATTTAACTTTTAAGTAAAAACAACAAAAAGGCAGTAGACAAGAACATTGTGCATGTGTGCATCTGTGTGTCAGTGTGTGTGTCTGTGTGTGAGATACTCAAAGGAAAATGATATATGGAATTCCAGGTTTCTTTTTAATATTTTAATTGTCTACATACGAAATATATTTTCTTATTCTCTGTGTAATATGTTGTTATGCACTGCTCCTAAAAGATTAGCAGTTGTGAAGAATCAATGAGAGAAAACGCTTTATTCAATTTTCTTTTTTTTGAAACTAAAATGCAGACATTGACAGAAGTTACTTCAGAGAAACTTCCTTTATTTTGTTCTTTATTTTTTGAAACTTGAAAATTTTTTTTTATCCAATATGTTCGGGATGTAATTTGACCTCCCGTAGATAACTCCAGATCTTGCTCATATCCCTATCCATCAAAAACCACACTGTTGACTCTTTCTCTTTAGGAAAAGAGCAGACATCTAAAAATAACAAAAACAATACATAAAATAAAACAAAATATGAATAAACAAACAACCAGCAAAATGGTAAAAGAGCCACAGAAAAAGCATATGAACACATAAACACAGAGATACATTCACATGCACAGAAATTCCATAAAGACACAAAATCAAAAACTGTGATATATAAGTGAAAATGCCTCTGTGTGTGTGTGTGTGTGTGTGTGTGTGTGTGTGTGTGTGTAATTGCCCAAGACAAAGCATTATGAGAAGAAAAAAACAACCTTCAAAAATACCGGTGCTTAACTTATGGCCTTATTTATGGTTTGTAGCCCCAGTAAGACTTCACTAAAAAATATTTTTCTTTTCCTTTTCAAACAGTTATCACATGGAGGTAGCTTCTGGGTTAGGAGGGATGGATGTCATCAGCAAAAGGCAGTTAATCCAGAGCACCAGCAAGAGGAAGAACATATTGATCACCAAAACAAGGAGACTAAAACGCTTCATCATCTTTTTGGGTTTTCTATCTGATAACACCTTAAATATACTCAGGTACCTAGAAGAAACCCGTGATGTCACTATTCACTATTTATACTCTTGAGATTAAAAAAAATGCAAGAAGGTAAGTGAATCAAGGCTGTCAAATATAAAAAATCCAAAAGTGCAGTTATATTCTTAATTTATAAATAAAATTTGGTTTGTACTGTTATAAAATTTAAATTGTGTTCTTCAAACTATAAATGTATGCTCTTATTTTATATTTAAAATTATGAACATAAAATATATTCAAAATTCACTTTATTCGTAATTTCCTGGCACCAGAATCACATCTTTGAGAGACACAAAGGAGTACAGGTCTAATTGAATTTACAATAATCTTATTGTAAGATGAGGATTAGCGTCTTGTGTGCCAGCCAAGTTTCAGCCCTGTTTAGCCACATTAGGCTATTTACCAATCTTTTCTGGAAGTGTAGCTGGTCAATGATAATTCTGATATAAATTATCAGAGTTAAATAGACGAAGGCCTTCAGATATGCAAAATTGTAATTTTCCATCCTTTAAACCTTTTTTTTCAGTTTTCTTTTGTTTTTAATTCTGCCATTTTCTCTTAAATTTTAGATATTAACAAAGATAACAGGTTTACATTTGTTAAAATCCAGTTATGAAACCAGAGCATACAAAACACAAAGCTACAGAAAGATTCCCAATGTGCGTTAAGTAATTTTAGAAAATAGTTTAGTACACTCTTGTTATAAAACTCATTTACAGGAGGTTATTCACACATTCTTGTTCATCGAGTTGACCATCTAGAAACTCTTTTCTTCTCAGCAAAAGAATTTCTATCATTTGCATTTACGAAAATTTCCAGCCGAATATAAAAAATACCGGGAGTTTATGATTTACCTGGAGGAATCTGAACTAGCTAAACAGCTTCATCCAAAGGAAAATGATCTGGTGTTTTTGGTTCCCGAGAGTCTAAATAGAGAGGAGAAAGATATGGACGAGAATGACATGCAAGATCGAAATGCCTATTACTGTGGTTATGTTCATAAGTTTCGCCGCACTTCAGTCATGAACAGTGGAAAAACTGAGTGTTCCTTGTGCATCCAGACACAAGATAACTTGGCAGTCAGACTACAGGAACTTACAAAATGTCTTGTAATCAGTTCTCTAGTAACCACACAGAGGAAATTGAAAGCCATGTCTTTGTTGAGTGGTCGGAACCAGTTGGCCAGAGCTGTCCTTTAAACCTTTTATTTGAGGAAGAGACCTTTACATGTGGGATTTCCTTATGGAGGTGCAATGAAGAGATAGATCATTCTGAGTGAGCATGCCGTCAACCAGCTGCATGAGAGAAACATGGGATGGATCACGGAGGACAAAGTGCAAGCAGTATAATTATAGACATGGAGACTGAAGGGATGCAGCCCCTGAGTGGGACATCTGGAGCCCCCAGAAGCTTAGGAACAGACTCTCTCAGAGATCTCAGGACGACTTTGCCAGAGAACTTGAGTTTGGATCTTCATTCCTAAATCATAAGATGCTTTACACGATTAGCTATTTTGTCCAAAGAAGCACTCGTATCACCATAAAGGAAGTATAAAATAATGTGACATTTATCATTTCTATGATCACTGTATAACTTAAAGGCCAAGCAGTATCATTGCAAGTCATTGTCCCACTGAGACTTGTTGGAGATCTTCAAGTGAACCGTCAGTGGAAAGAAAGCTTCTGTATGACCTGAAACCATGCTTAGACCTTCGTGTGCGTCCATTTACAGATTTCCTGGAATGAATTAGCTGAGGGACATCCTTGTTCCCAGAGTTTCATAGTCCAAAGAACACCATTTTTGAAGAACATTATGTGTTGGTCCTAGCTTTTTTTTTTTTCCCTTTGCTTCTAATTTTATAGATTTTCAACTCTACTTGTCATCAAATTCTCTGTGTGTTGCTGCTCTGATTGGCTCTTACCCAGGCCAGTCCTCCTGCCAGGGAATTTATTGGTGCAATCCCAGTGTTCTGTTTTTCCTTCTAGTCACATCTCCAAAGCCTATCTGGAGATCAGTTCATTTAAAGCGACTGGTTACCCCAGCAGGTGTTCCATTCTAGTAGAAAGATAATCCTGACTGCAAACATTTGATTGCTGTGGATAGTCATAAGATTTGATTTTGGATTTGTCTGTCCCTTCAGTTTAAGAAAACCTGCTGGTGAAACCGAGGAGCACATGTATTAGGACATTTCAGGGGCCAGAGTCTTTCCCTCCTGCTCTTGGCTTTTTGTTATCAGAGTGACTAACTAAGCACACTTGTTTATTTGTAGCTTTCTTCTTTCACTTTATTTAGTTAGCATAAATGTTGTACACTTGCTGTTTAGTTGTATGGTATGACAATTTCTCTCCCAATAGAATCCCTATAAAACGAGCCTGAAGATGTTCTCAACACAGCTCATCTTCATGATTATTAAGGATAATAGGTAAAACATGACATATTAAAATAATCCCGATTTGATTTTTCAAGATCCTTGACTATTTACAGAAGAGATCTGTTGATGAGCAATTCATTATGTGTTCTTAGAAGACAACATTATTTTTAAGGAATGGCTGAATAAATATCCCTAACAAAAAATCTTGGCTATGTTTAACTCTTTAGGCAAAACACTGGTAAGTGTGTTGCCATATCAGTAATTGAATTCAGTTTTTTTTAAAAAAAAAAAAAAAAACATTTTTGTCCCAGCTACACTGGGACTGAATGAGCACGTGATCAAACCAGACTCTCTGGATGTGGCTGACAATGAGGGCTGACTGAGAAGCCAATGATAATGGCACTGGGATTTATCTCTATTGCATATACTGGCTTTTTGGGATCCAGTCTGTTTGGATGTACACCTTCCTAGGCCTGGATGGAGTGGGGAGGGCCTTGGACTTCCCACAGGGCAGGGTACTCTGCCCTCTCTTAGGACTGGAGGGGTGGGGGAAGGGTGAGTGGGGGAGCAGGAGGAAAATGAGAGGAGGGGAGGAAGTGGAAATTTTGAATGGTATTATTTATAAAGCAATAAAAATTTGAAAATATGTTTATCCATTTAACTGGTAACCTGTTACCAGGATGAACTTGATTTGAAATCAAAGGAAGGAAGCCCGATTAAATAACTATGTCTCAATAAATGCAAGGCATTCATTAAAAAAAAACCTTTTGTCTTCCTATTTTTTTCTTTTATATTACAATATTTTACAAATCATTTTAATAATATATCTTTGCATAATACATTTGCTGCTCCTGCTTACACACAAATTCTGTGGTGTTGACATCTGAGGACAGCCTTCTGCAGATAGAGAAACTGATGGAGAACAGTCAGGGCAGCAGCAGGAAGGCCGGGGAGTGTAGTGCCAATGCAGAGAGCTACACAGCCAGTGACCAGTGACTTCAGAGGACTAACAGGGCCTGGTAGATCTGTAGGTTTTCCCACATGGTGAGATCAAAATTGTTCGGAATGCTTGTCACAAAGTACGACAGAAATGAGCGTCTGTTTACAACAAATAGGAAAGATGTGGAGAGGTGAAGGAGGGCAGGCAGAAACTATGGGAGGCGGATAATGTGACAGTCCAGGCCCTGAAAGATACCAGTCAATTACAGAGTGGAAGCAGCTAAGATGTTGAGGCATAAATCAGGGCATAGAGGACCCTGCAGTAACTGGTATAAAGTCCTTTCCCTGAGGAGTGGATTTCATTGCTCTAAAAGATGCCGTGTTTTCTACTAATGGAGGGAAACCACCAACATTACTACCCAGTTCTGATGTTAACGAGCCATAGCAAAGACAATGGCGGCACAATAACCCTAAAATAATGCAGCAGTGGCTCTCCTACCTTACCAGTGACCAACTGCTCTCTGAGTGGACTTAAAACTTTCTCACCAAGAGCAAATTATATCTCTATTAGAAACCTAGCCAACTACCCAGAGCTAGTGAATTCTTTCATATTGAAGTAGAACCTACAACTGCCACTTGACTAAATTGTCATAATCCTTATTCTAAGTGTCTGTCTTACACCCACATATAAATGCAATGATCACCTCTCATCAAGCAAATTTTGTAACCAAAGAAGACAATTACAGAAAGCCACAATCAATCAAAATGCAGATTGAGTTTTGGAGCCTAGTCACAGTAAATATGTCTACAAAGCACTTCCACACGTAAGGCTCAGAGAACATTTCAGAAGATGGGGAAGATAGATTATAAAAGTCAGGGGATCAGTGTGTTTGTTGTGAGACTGTCTCTTATTAACTTCAGAATCTATGCTCACCAACACAACAGCCTAAATAGGAGCAGAACAGGGAAAACATCAGACTAACTAAAGCACATAAGGGAAAGTCTAGATCTCTTCAATGCCCAGAAAACTACAACTCAGGAATGATGAGGTCAGACGAAATAGTATTCTTCAGGGAATAGCACATGAGTTGCTTATCCAGTAACAAATGGCCAAGCTTTAAAACATATATTCAGGTAACATACTGAGTGATCAGATTGTATTTATGTACTTGGGAATATAGATATATTGAGAAGCATAATGGGAGACTGATATGACGGGATGAGCCCTAACTCCTAATAGCAAAGCTTTATTTCGGGTACTAACTGCTAGTCTATACGCAAGAGAAGGGCAAACAGCCCCACCAAAAGGAGAGTTTGGATTTTGTAACAGCCCCCACCAAAAAGGGAGTTTCTGTTTGGCAACAACTCCACACCAAACAGTTTTGGAACAGCCCCACCAAAAAAGGAGAGTTTTGGTTTTTCAGGATGGTTTAATTTGGGCAGAGTAGTAGGCAAGTACTAAGAAAAAAGCAACCATCACAACAAAAGGAACTTAGGAAGCAGTATTTTCCCAAAGGTGAACCAGTAGTCCTTAGGATAGCAGAAGCTGTGTTCTGAACTTCTGCAGACATAAGGAATCAGCAGACTTCTGGAAGGCGCATAACCATTACTTCCCTTCCCCTAGAGGGGCTGGGTCTCATGAGGGGCATCCGTCCAGAGTTGCAGGTGACCCCCCTTGTGCCAGCTATAAACACATGCATATACATAAGTATTTATAACAGCAGTTAATGAATAGAGAGGTCAGGAATTTGAAAGAAAGCAAGGAGGGGTATATAAAAAATTTTAGAGGAAGGGAAATGATGCAATTATGTGATAATATCAAAATATTAGAAATAGAAATAAAAGAAATGTATATTTCGAGTCTGTGAGGTCACCAGACGTGAATTTGGGATGAAAGGAGCACACAATTCCAGAGTAAACATTAAGTATCTGAGCAAGGAAACGCATCATGCCATTTCGATGAAAAACAAATATTTAGAGCCTTGTCTTCACAATCTCATGTCATAACTAAATATACTTTAGCAGACATATAAGAAACTCCTAAAATGATGGTACAAGTTCTAACACTACTGGAAGGTCACAGTTTGAGCTGAGATTTCCCAGCACCTCTCTGGTGAATTATATTTTAAAGCACCCCTTTCCATCATAATTCCTGTCCACAGGCTTCATGCATTGTATAGTCTGTCCCTTCTGGTTTGAGAAACAAGTGACATGTACCCGAGACCCTATCATTGCTTTTAAACTGCTAGGTACTTTGATTTTCATCCAAATGGAGATGCCTCACATGGGTCGGACTTGAGCAGGTGAAGTGTACATATGATGAGTGTACCTGAATTCTGTTTGCTCTTAGCCTCAGAAACTCATCATCTGGGAATTCTGCCACTGAAAGCAAGAACAAAAATTCTACTGACAACCAATAGATCTTTGGAAAGGACACAGCTTGAAATGAAATGACAAACCTGGATAAAATCAGACTCCAGCTTCCTGAGGATGTTTGGAGAGGGTGTGCCACACTGGAGCTCTTTATTCTTGAAAACTTTTACAATAAATTGGCATTGCTTGAAATTTTTATGCCTGTGACAGTTTGTTTGGCAGCAACAGAAAATTGATGGATGAACCTCACATATTTGCATATAAGTGCTTTCTACAGTGTTACCATTCCTGTGTAAAGGGAGAAGCACAATATCTTTATTTGCTGAAAAGTTGAAGTCTTTTCTTTAATCAGTTTTCTTCTTAACTAGATTTCAGGCAACCTCTTTCTAAGTAAAACATCATCTGACTCATTTCTTTTAGGACTGCACTGTGAGACAGTGTCACCTATGAAACAGAAAGACAGACAATCTGCTGATATCCCTCAAGCATCCTTAGAGAACTTATTTCCCATGTAACTGCTGCATGCCAGGTACAGAACTAAAACCTATGTCTATGATCAAGATATTCAGGAAGGTTGGCTTCGTAGTTTTCATGAATTTACGCACATCTCTATCTTGGTTGGCATTCTCTGAGGACAGCAATATGTAGAATTAGTTTACATAAGCAAAAAGTATTTGAGACGTGATTCCTTGGCTCGACTTGTAGGTGACTATCAGGTATAATCACCATTATTTAAGTATAAAAGAAAGCTAACATTGTGTTACCGATTATTATAAATATAGCAGGTGAGGTCATTACAATATTGCAAAATGTTTCACTCTTGTTAGATTTCTGGATGTACATTTGCATATAGCTGCAAATTCATTAGGTGAGTTTCCTGAAATGGAAACATAAAAGAGAAGATTTTAATTTATGTGAGGATGGCCTATGGTAAAGTATAAAGCCCGTATTTCATCAAAGGGGAAAATACGCTTGCAGGTGAATAAAAAATGTCAGTAGAGGTAGAGAGAATTTTAGGGGATGTTAAACACAATTCAGCACAGAGGGGTTTGCAAAATAACTATAGAGTGTTTTATATAAAATAAGCACAATGTGAAAAGATGACAATGAGAGCGAGCGAGCAAGCGAGCGAGTTTTCTTTGTTTCCATTGTTCCTTAATATCGGCATCCTCTCTATTGCCCGTTTTAACTTAAACAGAGCAAGGCTTATGAAAATCGCTCTATATTAGTGGTGAAACGTTACTGAGAATTTTGATTTTATGTGTGCATATGACTATTTTATTCTGTGTTATAATAATGCTTAGCCATAAAAATTGAAATCAATGCAGTATGCACTCTTGCATATATAAGCATGAATACTTACATAAATACATACATACAGACATGCATACATATAATGTAATCTTATCTAACAGATCCACAATTTTTCCCTAACTGATTTAAAAATTACTGGGTCACCATGGTTCCTTGTCAAAAAATACTTCAGTGTGCAATTTCTAAGAGAGCGACATTATTTCATGCTTGTATCTAAAGCTTTTATCTTTGAAATCATAACAGTCAGATTTTTTTTAAATGTCAACACATTTTTCTCACATAGTTTAAAAAAGTGCATGCCCAGAGACAGAATAAAACTTGCCCTGAGATTCTGTATCTCTTCAGTGTGTTCACCAGGGACACCTTCCTTGCTTCAGATTTTGGATAAATATGAGTAATATGCACCAAATACTTTGCAGAAGTTCTTACATGTAAAATTAACTCACTGCTTTGTGGACTCCACTTGATAGTATTCTATTTATGCTTTGAGTATACAGCAATGCATAGGTGATCTCCATTGTGTGATTAAACAGGTGAATGTTGTCATTCTCCCTGATTGAAGCCCAGGTCCAGCAGGTTCCCATTAAAGCTCTCCATTAGCGCTGGATCTTTTTCTCAGATGCACAGATGGTCTTGGTGTGGATAGTCAGGCTTAACAGTGCCTTTTCCAAAATTTCTCATAAAGTAAGATATTTTATGAGATATTTCTCATAAAGTAAGACTATGTCAGAATCATTTTACAGAACATTTAACTCAAACACAAAAGAATATACATATTTCCCAAAGCTCATGAAACTCAAATATTTGCCCAAATTGACATCATAGTTGGACATAAAACAATATACACAAGATACAATAAAATCAGAGTTAAATCCATGCATCCTATCTGACATTCACAGATTAAAGCTGGACATCAAGATTAACCAAAACAACAGAAAGCTTGCGAAGTCATGGAAACTGAACAATTCAATATTGAATAAAAAATGGGTCAAAACAGTAATTAAGAAATAAATTAAAAACATGTTATAGTTAAATGGAAGATTAAAACAATATATCCAAACTGTGGGACACAGTGAAGGCATCTCAAGAGGCAAGATCTAGCTAATTGATGTGTAATGGGTAAAAATCTTTTTCAGTTCTGTAGTATAGCACCTTATCTGAATGATAGTGTCTTTTGTCATATAAAAGTTTTTCAGTTTTATGAGATCAAAATTATAAACTGTTAATCTAGAGAAAGTATTCTCAGAAGAGGAACCATAAAGGGCTGAGAAGCACCTAAATGTTGAGATCCTTCATTATCAAGGAAAAGCAAATCAAAAGCACTTGGAGATTCATGTTACAACAGTCAAATGGTCAACATCAATAAGAAAATGACAGCACCAGCTGACAGGGGTGAAGAACAAGAAGACCAATCATCTCTTGCTGGTGGGAGTACAAATTTGTACAGCCACTGTAGAAGTCAGTGTGGTGGTTCTTAGGAAGCTGGGAATGAATTTACCTCAAGACCCAGCTCTACCACTCTTTGCCATATACCTGGGAGACTCTACATCTTCAGGCACAGACATTGTTCATGTTGGTTGCCGAACTATTCATAGTCATAATTTGCAATTAGACCTGATGTCCTTTAATGGATGAACTGATAAAGAAAATGTAGTACAACAAAAGTAAAATGAAATCATGAAATTCTCAGGTAAATAGATGAAAGTAGAACAAAATCATCCCGAGTGAAATAACCAAGATCCCAAAAGACAACTATACTACGTCTTCTCTTATACCTGGATGTTAGTTATTAAATCTTCAATCAATAAAGAGGCTATAATCCACACAACCACAGAGATTAGGTATAGAGTAATAAAATAAGTTGTGTGTGTGTGATTCGAACATTATAGAAAGAGGAAATTGATAATATGCATATTATGGATACATGAGGGTGACCTAATTGTGGGGGATCAAATAGTAAGGAGAAATGAGAAATGAATAACGATATAAGGGAAGGCATATGCAGAGGGACAGCAAAACCTGAGAGCCTTTTTTAGTGTCATATAGAAACTTAAAATCATATAATCTTAAAACATATGCAGAGAGGGAGGTGAACTAAGTGGAATTAACGAAATGAGTAACAGGGGAGTCAGAGCCCCACCTGAAATCACTCATCATCAAGTGAAACCTCCAGTTTAAGACATAAGTTACATCAAAGAAGCCTCATGATAACTCCCAAACAGATAAACACACACGTACACACACACACGCACACACACACACACACACACACACAAAAACTGCAGACTTTTCATTGCTTTCCACAAACTGGTTATTAAACCATTGATGAAGACAACACCTATATAAAAGTCATTGAAAAAGGATAAGTTGAGTTGATACCTACCTATAATCTTTGCCCTTACTGACTAGTACTCATGGCACTGTAAGGTGACCTGCATGCTTCCAAAGGAGATGCTCCACTTCATGAGACAGAGATGTAATCTATCCTGAACACTGATCAGGTGTCCAAGAATCTAAGAACAGATAGGCCAGGGAACTAACAAAAATCAAACAAAATAAATTATTACCATTTTTGCAAAAGGAACGTAGCAATTGAATGTCTCTTAATATCACCCTCTCTATTCATCATCAGAAAAACTTCTTTCCATAGTATATGGAATGTATACAGGGACACACAGCTGGACAATGTCCAGAGATTGAAAGACCTTCAAATACTCAACTCTAAATAGGATGTCTACATCAGTTCCCTTTCCTAAGTGTTCTCTGTGTCTTGATTAGAGCTCTTTTATATCTGAAGCTGTCCTATTGTGTTTCCGAAATCCTTTTCTGTCAAGGAACAATCAAAAATGAAAACAGTTCAGTTGCAGCAGCCCTGGATACTGGTTTTACCTCTCTTGGCCTTTTAACATGGCTGAGGTAGTTCACCTTTATCTCTGGGACCACCGGGTGGGAGCCTTGCTCACCAACTCAACTCTGCGCAGTTGGCCCATGCTGTGACCAAGTAACTTGCAGCAAGTTCTGAAAGAGCCTTTGCCATTGGTGTCACCAGCAAGAAGCGAGAAGCCTTCTCTTAAAGGAGCCATGCCTCTGCCTGCTGCCAGTAAATAGAGTCTATCTGAAAACATTCAACTACCAAGAAGCTGCGCATGGCTCCACTTTTTGTGGGTCTAGAAGCTCTCTTTTTATTTTTTAAGACATTTTAGGTCTTATGTGGGTGTCATTTTGTAAATGGAGACTGCCACCCTAACCCGAATAATCACACAAAACATTATTAATCATAACACTGTCTGGCTAGTTGGCTCAGGCTTCTTTTTAACTGATTCTTATATCTTAAATGAACCCATTTCTCTTATTTGTGCATTGACACAAGGCAGTGACTTACTAGTAAGTTTCCAGTGCCTGTCTCCTTTGGCAGCTACATGACACCTCCTACTATCTCTATATCTCTTACAGCCTGGCTATATTTTACCCTGCCATAGGCCAAAGTGGCTTCTTTATTAACCAATGGTAGTAAAACAAATTTATAGCTTACACAGGGGAATCCCTCATCATGTAAGTTCACATCCTTAACCCAGAAGCAGTGTTCAAATGATAATGGAAAATTAAT
This sequence comes from Alexandromys fortis, assembly GCF_014885135.2. NCBI lineage: Eukaryota > Metazoa > Chordata > Mammalia > Rodentia > Cricetidae > Alexandromys > Alexandromys fortis. Next base: position 1,376,601 of record NW_026068064.1, on the reverse strand, counting down.
TTTTCTCCAACTCAGTTTCCGTGGATCAGGCACTATGCCAAGAAATAGATGACCAGTACAAAACAAAATAAATAGAATTTTTTCTTGTGTCATAATGCTTTGTCAGGGCTTTTTGATTTCTTTATTCTTTCTGTCTCTTCTATCTTTCCTCCTTCCCTCCCTCACACCTTCCTTTTTTCCTTTCCTCCTTCCTTCTTTTCTTCCTTCCTTCATTCCTATCTTTCTTCTTTCCTTTCATTTTACATTACAAGTTCTTTGAATGTACATTATGATTTCTGATTTTATGTTTTCATGGAATTTTTGTGTGATTCAATGGTGTCTCTGCATCTATAGTGATTCTTCGGGTTTTTTTTTATTGGCTCATTTTTTCCTTCTGGATTATTTCCCCCTATTTTCAGTTTGCTTTCCTCTTTTTGTTTATAACCTTTTGACATATAGTTTCCTTAATTTCTTCATTTATATGAGAGGCAAGTATGGGATATAAGATGAAGATGGGGAATGAGATTGTAGGGTCACTTCAACAGTGTTCATTGGGACGCTACGGATTCTTCAATGTTAAGAGAGGCAGCTATTTACATGGTTAGATAAGTCTCTCCCTAATATTCATCTTCTAGCCAACCTTCTTTTTGACCCCATTCCTTGACGCAAGTCAATTTCTCCTTCATTTACCCAATTATATTTAACTTATTTTCCTTTCTGAATCTACTTCAGTTTCTTGGAATCAATCTGTAGGAAACTGCTCTACAGAATGAATTAGCAAAAACCCTGGAAGCAAACTAACATAAGATCGGGTAGCTAAGATACATATATTGTATTACTTGCAGTAACAATATATGAATTGATTTGTATGTTGCAGTTAATGGTGACATTGATCTTTCTCACGTGCTAATAATAATATGTGTGTGCATGTGTCTTTTACATTTTTTTCGTTTTCTGTTGTGCTTGGTTTATAGTGTTCTATTTTGGTTTATTTTATTATATTTTTTTAAAAAAATATTATCATTTTATTAGATGCCTGTTTGTATCCTAATGAGAAATAGAAAGAAAGGGTATGGTATTGAGAAAAATAGCAAGAAGCCCAGGGAAACGATTGTTAAAAATGGATGTATTCATAGCTATGCCATATCTACCTCTTACATTAAAATGTGCTTATATGTTTGTGGCATTAACGCTATAGCTAACATGTAACATTAGGAATTATATTTGTCTATTACAAATAAATTTTATTTATGCATGGTATAGAATTAAGAAAAAGTAAACTGAATTATCTAGTTTGATTTATTTATACTCATATAACCAAAAGTCCCTCCCCAAAATAGGATAGTCATGCATCATCATCTACTCCCTTAATCTCCACAGCTGGAACTCTTTGTTATTGAACATGTCACAGAAAGCTTGGTAATGTCTGATCAATAGTTGTGATTTTTTTCCTCATTTACATTATGTGCAATCACATCATCTGAGAATAGAAGACAGTTTCATTGTTTTTTTTTTAAATTTAATCCAACGCCTTCAATCACACCAATGAAGAATTATGAAGTTGAGGTAGAAGTTGGCAAGTGGCAGTGGTTATCATCAAAGGACATCCAAGGCAAGAATTTAATATTTCTCTACTCAGAGAATAATGACAGGTGTGGAGTTCAGGTAGATAAGATTTCTTTGCTTTTGTTTTGTATGGGTGTCCATATGTATACGGTTCTTACAGCAATACTTATGTATTTTCTTCAATTGTTTATCCACTTGATTTTTGGAGACAGTCTATCTCAGTGCTGAAAACTCACTGTGCTAGACTTTTTGGCCAGAAAGACCCAGATCTAGTCCTACAATAACAAGCAAATAATACCCACACTCACAATTGTACAAAGGGTGGGAGATCTGAGTTCAGGCACTAAAGGTTGGTGAAGATAGACATTAGTTAAAAACAATAGCTTTACACTTGTGTTTTGAAACCTATGTTTTATATATAATCGTCATACTTTTATCTAATATCCGTATACATTATCAAAAAACCCCTCACAGAGTGATGAACAATTTTCCATGTTCCTGTCAATGTGTTCTGTTACATTAGTGGATTTTAGTGGAAAACATTTGCATATGTCGAATACTACATTTTAACTGTTTTCTGCATCAATGCATCTGACTATTGTTTAAAATGCCTGAACTTATTTTCATGGTAGTTATGGTTTGTTTTCGTCCTTCTTTGAACTACTGTGACTGTTCACACCAAGCTTATTTTTCTTAATAAAATGAATAGGGAGATCTGTCATCTTCTTTTATCTTTAGTGGTTTGTTGCAATAACATCCATTATTTCATTCATAAAGGTTGTAAAAGCTACCAGTTAGTTCATTTACTCCTCGAAGAGTCTCTGCATGCTTATTTAAATCAAGAATTATATTTTTATATAGCTCATTTAGATTACTCAGCTTGTCTTTGATGACAGTTTATCGACTACATTTAAAAGTTTTTTATTTCATCCATATTTGTGAAAATAGTTATCATAAAATTGTACATAAAATAGTTTCCATTAATCAAATAATTCTGTTATCATTTACAGTCTGTGCAGTGAAAACCCCTTTTGCTTTTTGATACTCTCAGGCCTCTTCTTCTTTTGTATACTTGTTGATATAGTCAATGTATGCATACAATTCTACTTTAGTGGTATTCAAAATTGAAGGCTAGCCTGTTCTTCTTCTTTGCTAATTATTTCAGTTTACATACGAAGTTTGTTATATGACCTCTTGCACATAAATTCATATATGAAGCAAGATACTGAGATTTTTTTTACTATAACATAAAAATATGGGATATTTTTAACTATTACTTTCACCAAAGTTGACAAAATTTAGTTATTTTCTTATATTTAGCAAAGGAGTTGTTTTTCCCCTCAAAATTTTATATGCTTATTGTGAGATATGACAAAGTAAGAATTGATGCTTTATTCTCAGAAAAGCATGCATTTGGCAGAAATCATATGTTTCTTGGATTTTGCTGTATTACAAGTGTCGATCTTTATCTGAGCAGCACACAACTAATATAATTTGCTAAATGTTAAATACATAAAATAGGAGAAAAAATGTTTTCTGAGGGGATACTAGAAACAATACAATCTTGGAACATTTAGAGGAAAAGACTAGTGTGATTTATTTATCCAGTAGAGCTCTCCAGATAATTTGTGTCAGCCACTTGACAACAAGTCAGAAGATATGACTATGACTCCTTGAACTAAGTTAACCTCAACTTAATCAAGATGAATATTCATAAAGAAATACTATATTAGCAGGCATGTTAAAATGGGCTTTTATAAATAATGAAAGGGAAATTAAAAGCTGGAGAAGAAAATATTCTGGAGCCTTGGAAGTTGTTAGTTTTAGCTATAAAAGGCAGTGGTTCTAAAAATCCAAAGATGAGCCAAGCTTGAGAAGAGGAGGAAAGCAATAAACACGGTAAATGACTGTAATTAGATTAGGGTGTCTAGAATTGCACAGCAAGGCTGAGTATCCAGAAGAGAGAAGAGGGATATTATAAAATACCTCGGTGTTAGCAAGAGGTTTAACATATATTCGGAATGCTTCTGGAGCCAACTTGCTCCTTTTACATATGCAGCCCATAACCACAGTTTGTAATAGATGAAACTAATGGGGTCAGTAGGAACAGGATCTAGTCCTGGCACATGAGCTAGCTTGTTGGTACCCGTTCCCTAGGAGGGAATTACATGGTCAGTCTTAATCAGGAGTGAGGGGCTTGGTCCTGCCTCAATTTAACGGGCCAGGTTTTATTGACTCATCATGGGAATCATTGGTCTTTGGGAGGAGTGGAGGGGGGTGGGTTGGCAGGGAGATGGAGGGCAGGAAGAGGGGAAGAAAAAGAACTATGGTTGGAATGTAAAATGAATAAATAAATAAATATTATAAAAAGATTTCCATGGGAACTATAGTTTGAGTATGTTATGTATATACATATATGTATATTAGAGAGAAAGAGAAAGTTTGGAATAACTTTTAATCTCCCTTGTTAGTTATATACAAATTCAGTATATTAGCTGAAATTTTGTTTCCCAGACATGAACACAGCACTGAGTTGCTATGATACAAGCATAACCAGATCTCATAAACTCGCACAGAGATACTAAGTTTTTAAAGTATTTTACCAACTTTCCAAAGACTGCCCTGGCACTGACATATTCCAGAAGCAAAGAGCTTTCTTTTGAACTGAGTTGTATACATGGTCTTTTAAAAGAAATACTTTAAAATGGCATATTTCCAGTTTCTATGGGGTACTTGCTGATTCCCATTCTAATCATTTTCAGTAATGGGTAAAGAGGATTAAACACAATATTGAAAGATAAGTAGTGACTTATAAGAATTCACATAAATAATCAAAGTTCTACTTGCATCATTATACAATTACAAATATAATACATAGAAACACATGTTATTGATAAACATATGATTCAATCATATATTTTATAATTAATATGCTTATTTAATTAATAACTTTTTAAAGTATATAAACTTTTATATGATAATTTTTATAAGTATGGATGCACAATTAATTTTATGGAAAATTATAATAAAACATTATACAGTTAGTAAACAAACAAGATAATTTTTTCAGGAACTTAAAATGACTATACTACGAAGGGCAGATACTATACAAATTACCTATTTTTAAATTCAAATGGTGCATTTGACCAGTTTGCTTACTTTTATGACAAATACCTTTATCTATTAGTGCATGAAATTTTGGCATTTTGGTGTGATTCTTGTTTTCTTGTAGTGTTAATATCATTTATTTAATTTCAAAATCATTACCTTTGCTTTGAAACTTCTTTTAGGCACTTAGTAGACAGCAATGTAATTCTATATTCTTAAGATAGTTTATATCGGTGTTTTTTTTTTAAAAGAATACATATTTACTGAGCCATTAAAGATCTAATGCATTACATCACTCTAAAGAAAGTTTGGGAACTGGGCAGTGAAATGAAGCTATGTAACATTTAGTGTTTGGAGTATAAACCTATTTTACCATAAAATGTATTACATTTGGTAAATTTACCCAAGGAAAATGGAATATTTTTCAAACATGAATGGAAATAAAAGCATTGTTTGTTGAAAAGAGGTAAAAATGTGTGCTGACTCGCAATATAGCTGAATTATAATAGAATGGAAACAGTGTTCAAATATGCAGGACCGTTTGCTCTCAAGAATCACAAGAAATTAATTTAAAAACATGCAGTTCAGTGCATTCATCCAAGTAAAGAGCACTTGCACTTTCTCCTCTTCCTGCTTCTTAACTATTCCTCTCACCCTGCTCGTCCTCTTCCGTCCTCTTCTTGCTCACCCTTTCCATTCCTCCTTGTCCTGCATCTTAACTATTCCTCCTCTCACCCTGCTCTTCCTCCTCTTCCTTCTCATGCCCCTCTCTTCTCCTCCCCACTCCCCTTTCCAATACAGTTTCACTATATATCTCAAATTGTGGTAAACCCATGAGATCCACGGCTGCAGGGATAATCACATCATTGCTGAATAGCCTTAACTTTCTCACTTCTCCTAGCTGCGGAGCTTCTGTGAGTTCCCATTCCACAAGTCTTCCTTTAGAGGAAAAGATGGTTTCTTGCATGCCACATGTGGTGGATTGAATAAAAATGCCTCCCATAAACTCATCTGTATGAATGTTTGGCCTCATTTAGAGAAACTTGGAAAGAATTAGGAAGTATGGCCTTATGGGAGAAGGCGTGTCAGTGTGGCTCATTTTTGAAGTATGAAAACCCTATGAGAGGCTCCATCGCCCTCTCTCTGATTCCTTCCTGTGGATTACAATGAACACACAAGGAACAAGGAATATAAAAGGTCTTATGTACAGCCCCAATGCCATGCCTTCCTGCCGGCCATCATGCTCCCTACCATGATGATAATGGACTAACCCCTCTGAAACTATAGCAAGCTCACATTTAAATGTTTTCTACTAGAACTTGGCTTGATCATGATGTCTACTCGCAGCAGTGGAATTATAAGTAATATATTAAGTCAGGAGAAATACTGCATTTTAGGTTGCTTGGAGGTCTTTGGAGGTTTAAAGATTCTGCTGTATTTTGATGAATTATTTAGACTCTCATTTTCCTCCCCATGAGCTCATATCATGATATAGCTGTGGATAATCAGTCATATGTGCCAATCAACTGATTTTAAAACTGTGTGTGGTGGTTTGCAATGGCTCAGGGACTACTGATACCTGCTACTAAGCCAGATGACATGAATTCCATTCCCTGAAGCCAGAGAGAAGACACAGAGTGACCTCCACTCACATGTTGTGGTGTGTGTGTGTGTGTGTGTGTATGTGTATGTAAACACCAAAACAAATAAAAACAAAAACTTATTATTGTATGTCTTGGAACATTTGGCTTATCAGGAGCAAAACCCCATGAAATTGCAATTTGTTTATTTGGATGCTTTTGGCTGAATAGGATACTGTGCTAAGGATTCACTGGTCTTTGGCAGGCTCTTCTCATTCGCTCTGCACTGGGCTTCTGTCTCCCTGTGAATGTTTGTTTTAATCTCATTCAAATTCATTTGTAGCATGGTGGAGTCCAAATATTGTTGAATATAAATAGTGAAATACTTTAGGGAGAGATTTCTCCAAAATTTATCAGAACACAATTGCTACTGTCCTGAGTTCCTAGATTTTATCTACTACTTTTCATGGGGTTCTAGATTTTCTATGTGCAATATTATAGAGCATCTAAATACAGAGAACCAGAAAGTTTGCCTTATTTTCCAGTTTATATGGATTTACTTCTTTCTTTGAACTAGTCATTCATTCTTATATCTCCAGAATGGGAATTGAATAGGCATGGTGAGCATAGGCATCATTCTCTTGTTCTGGATCAGAGAATATTTTTGTTGTTTACTATTTGGTGGGATGGTATTCATCAGTTTGCTGTCTCCAGCCTTCACTGTACTGAGGAACCTCATGCTGTATATATTCTAAATGGAGATTGAGTAAAATGTCACAATATTAGAAGAAAGAACAGTTGAGAGGGAAATAGATCTTGAGATTATCACCCTCAAGTGTGCCCTCTAAGATGGGGTACACATTTTCTTTCATTCTGCTCTTCTGGAACATGAAGAGCTGTGTTGGTGTCCTGGTGTGATGTAGCTAGCATTCAGGTTCCATATTGGGAAAACAGTCAACTGTTCCATCACTAGGCAACAACTTAAAAGCCTTAAAAAGTATAATGGATTATTTTTTAATGATTTTGGAATTGCTCAACTTTAGATTTTAGCTTAAATTGTTTTCCGAAAATCTCCTGCTTTAACCACATTACATACTGTTTCTCTTCAAATATATGCAAAAATTTTTGGATTTATCTAAATTAGGAACAATAGGAAAATTTTCTAAGTGGTTTTTATTCTGAAACTATTTACCATTCTGCACCTTTAATCTGGTAATCTTCGCCTAAATTAATTATAAAAATGTTCATCAGTGTTCTTCAATGTACTATAATAAAAACACAGAGATATGATATTTAATCATAACTAATCTCTTAATGTTTGGGAATTACACTATAGCTTAGTGGTAGGTGTGCTTCTGTTCTTTCCAAGATGTAGTGGGACTATTTTATAAGTTAAATGTTGGTGTGTTTTCCTACCTTAAGGAACTATGAGGAAGAGGAGGCAGAAAGATTGTAAGAACCAGAGGGTCTAGATGACACCAAGACACAGTGGCTTCCAGAAACAGGACCGATGCAGAATGAATTCAGAAAGACTAAAGCAACATAGACCCTTAACAGGCTCTAGCCAAATGCCGCCACAGTGCTGAGAGGAGAAAATGAACTAGCTCCCACCCCTAGGTAAGACAGCTTCTCCAGTTCACAATCACTTGGAAAATGAGGTTTCTCCAGCGGAATCTCACTAAGCACTTAAACCACACTTGAGGGCAGAGCCCACGCTTAGCAGTAGATGATCAACACAAAACAAACTAACAAACTCTAAAGTATTTTTGTGAATATATAATTTGTCTTACATCGTTTTGTTAGAAATGTTTTTATCTCACTGTTTTTTATTTTTATATTATGGTTTCCAATTTTTATGGAATTTATTTGTGTATATGTTTGTGTTTGTTATTCAGCAGAAACCTCTTTATTTTCTAAATATTTTACTTGTTTTCAAGTCTTACGTCCATGGCAAATTAGTTTGGTCAGTTTTGTTTAAGAATTACCTCACAAAGACCAATAATTTATAAAATTTTAGAGATTTATCTGTAAGTCACTAATCAATTACACAGAAGAAAAACAGTGAGCTTACACTGGAGACTGCCTACTCATTCAGACTTACCCAAGTGACCAAAGTTATCATCACTGGGTTGTTATGAAGTGACAGCATGTGTCTCCTGTTGTAATAGGTTGAGGAATAAACAACCGGACTCCTGGGGGGGGGGGTCCTGTCAAAAATCAAAAAATGCATCAGCTACATCTACTCACAGGAAAAACAAGAGAAGGACTCTGTTAAGTGGGGAATAATGTCCGAATCTTTCCATATTCCCGTACAAACAAAAATGCCGAGGTGAAGACATGGAAAGAAAAGGGGTCACCTCGTAGATTAAGGAGCTTTTCAGGAGAGCAAAAGCTGCGATGCCTACCTTGTTTTGTCTAGCCAATCAGGAAAGAAAAACAGATAGGACAATACTTTGGGGACATTTGACACAATCAGAATGTGATGGTGGGTGAAATGGCAGTCCAGAAAACAGTAGATCAATTGGAAGATTGTTAGTTTTGATATATTAATGAACTCTGTTAGAGACATCTCCAGCTAATTCTCACAAGGTAATTGCATAGTTCAGGCTTGTAAATTTTCTGTTTTCAGCATCATCAAGATAAATAAATCTGAGATTCTATAAGTGTTACTAAACATGGAGGGACCCCTTTATTATTCCTCAAACATATGTCTCTCTATAAAGTATGGATTTCTCTCTGTTATACTTTCTAAATTCATTTTCATTAAAATATGAATATTATTGATATGGATTATAGATAAATATTACAATAAAATCTAATGACAATGTTTATCATTCAGCACTGTGAACGAAATATCAAGTCAGAACATGTAGCCTAAACATAAAATGACTTTGTGCACGTCCTTTAGTCTTTTATTTTTTACAGGATCAGTAATGTGTCAATTCTATTTTGTGATTAAAGGGAGAAATATCAGAAGAGACTAGGCAAGTCATTTAAACAACACTATGCTGAGTCAGCTGAAAGTGACACCAAAATCATCTTTCAGGTAGACTAAGTTTCAGGTAGTGAAAAGTTCTTCATGTGAAAAAAGAAACTGGGCTTTTCCCATACCTGGATAAAAGATGGTGGGAGGAAAAATTGACTTGCATCAAGGAATGGGGTGAAAAAGAAGCTTGGCTAGAAGATGAATATTAGGGAGAGACTTAAATCTAACCATGTAAATAGCTGCCTCACTTGACATTGAAGAATCCTTAGTGTCCTAATGAACACTGTTGAAGTGACCCTATAATCTCATTCCCACCTTCATCTTAGATCCCATGCTTGCCTCTCAGATATTTTGCTTCCCTTACCTAATTCTCCTTCCTAATGAATTCATCATTTCTGAGATGGGTATTTATACTCCCATGACAAAATTAACAGTTCCGTGGATACAAATTTCCTTTATTTTTGCTGAGAATCCACTCACGAATCACCTCCTTGTTCATTCCCTAGGTTTTGACTTTGATATTTTTAAATCTATTCACAGCACTGCAGGCAGAAATGGGAATTGGCTCAGGACATTTTCTTTCATAATATAAAGCTGTTCAATACTTTTCATACACATCAGGTATAAAACATTAATTGTTTCACATTTTGTTGTGTGTTTCTCTCAGAAGTGATTTATAAATTATATTTTACTATCGGTTTTATTTTGAAATTATAACATAATTACATGACTTCCTTCCATCTGTCCAACCCCCCACTTATTTTCCTTGCTCTCTTTCAAATATATGGTCTCTTTTTTCATTAATTGTTTTTACATGTCGGTATGTATAAGTATATATGTACATTCATAAATAATACCTGATTAATATATACCTATATATTCCTAAATAAGACCACTTTACATAATATTCCCTCTTTTGTATGTTTCAGGCCTGACCACTGGTATTGGATTGCCAACTGGTTTGCTCCAGTTTTGCGTACAGATAAGGTAATTAGGAAGTATACTTGAAACCTATTCTGTACAGCTAAAAGGAGGTGAATGAGGCTAGGAAGGAAAGGTAAGTCAAGTCATACTTTAGTATTTCAACATCTTAGTCTTACAAGGTGAGCTTGTCCTTTTGTAACAGGTACAATCTGTTCCTCAAGTGCAACTATAGTCATTAGTGCTGGCAGGCAGGGGAAGCGTTTCTTGAGAGCATATCGGACTTGCACAAGTGCGCAGCCATCAAACCACTTTCTTCTGCATTCTTGCAACTATGGACTGTCAGAACAAGCTCACGAGAAACAGGCTGGGAAATCAAGTTTGTGGCTCCAAATTTGTATTTTCTGTTAATAAGTTTGAAGAAAAGGGGAGAACGAAAATTGTACGTACGAGAGTAGAAACGACCTGCGGTCTAAGAAGCCATCACATAAAATGATAGCACTTTTAGAACCAGTACTGCCTATCTCAGGGTTCAAGGGTTTGAGAACATCTCTGTTGTTGTACCTGTACTTCACTTAGTAGGTGAACATAGCCTGTAATTCACCCAAGAGCACCAAGACCTAAGGTGAACTTTTTTTTTTAACTATAGCAGATTATTATGGATTGAAGTTGAAGAGGACTTGGTGCTGAAGGGATCTATTTCTGTGAGTGTGATATGACTAAGGAAAAATACCTCTGCTACTTCGTCAAGATTTATAAGGAATATCAAGCTTAGACATATGGCTCATCACTTAAGTGCACACACTGTTCTTGACAGAGGATATATGTATGTTTCTTGACATCCATATCAGAAAGGTCAAAAGTACCTGTAACTCCAGTGCTAGGAGATGGGATGCCCCTTCTGACCTCTCTAGGCCCTGAATCTACATGTACGTAACCACACAGACAACACACACATACACAGATACACACAGAGAAACACACACACAGAGACACGCACACAGAAACACACACAAACACACAGACACACACAAGCTAAAATATTTTTAAAAACGTAAAAATATATCTAATTCTATATTAAGCAAAAAACCCAATAGTATTTCTGATATGCCATAACTTCAATAGTCTTTATCATTGATGTTAAATTCCACATGGACAACAATTGTTCTAGAGACCAAATGATCTCAGAAGTGAAGAGAAAGCAGAATTTGCCCTTCAAATCAGGCCATGCATGTCATGCTTTGAATTAGTAAAACTGAATACAGCAGCTGAAATTGATAAATATTTAAAAACTGTGTTTTGTTAAATTTAGCTCACTGGAATTTACTAGTAAGGTTGTAGGTTTTACAGAATAATTTTTACCAGCAACCTAGATTATAAAGCTAATTTACATCCAGCAACTTTTCAGCTGTAAAACTAATTTATAGTCAGCAATTTTGGGTACATACCTGAAGATATAACTTTCTTTTCAAATATTAAAATCTATGTGACCATATTTATTTGAAATAAAATATCTCATAATGTGGTAAATGATTTATAGTGGAAATAAAAGTCAGCTTCAGTTCAGGCAATAAGAGCATAATGAATATAATTTTATCATCCTTGTGGGAATAAAATGTGTACAGTGGTTGTAATTTTAGATATCCTTCAATTCTGTAGTGGAATATTTTGCCACATAATCAGCTTCTTCAAGAAACAGGACAAGTAAGTACGAATAAATGGATTAAAATTCAAGCACTTTTCTTCAACTCTGTTGCTAAAGCACCATCCTTATGAAAGGCCTAATACAATCATTGAAGGATACTTCTGTGAGAAATAATCATCCATCGGATTTAAAAATAAACCAACTTTAGCCTTTGATGCTTAGCAAAGAAACATTAAAATAAGTCAGAGTCAGGAAAGCAATCGATTTTTGTTTTCTCTCAATCAGGGAATCATGATTTTAAAAAAATGTTTTAAATACCTATGTATGTACATATAATCAATAACATGAAAATAGCAGTGAACTGTTTCAAAAGAAGGTGAAATTGGAAAGGCTAAAAAGGAATCAAATCAGAGAGGTGAGTAGGTTTGTTAGTTATTTTCCTCTTTTCTGGGCCAATTACCTAGTAAGAAACCAGTTGAGGGAGAGGGAGAAAGCATCACAGCTGGTTCAACTTGGCCATGGTAACAAGAACACTGTTCACATCTGCTTGTTCACATCTTTATGGGTCAGGAAACAGAGACGGGTTGGAGAGTGATCCTGGTATATAAGTCTCAGGACCAGATGTCTGGGATTGATTTCTGGCAGCTGAGCTCCACATACTGAAAGTTCCACATATGCCTAAACACCCTCACCAGCTGATGATAAGTGTTTAAAGATATGACCTTGTTGATGATTTTTATGTAAACATAATATTCTGCCCCTGGATGCCATCGGTATAAGGGCATCCAGTGTAAAATGCATTCATTCTAACTTTTAAAAATCCCCAGAGACTTAGAGTTCAAAGTCTGTTTAAAAATCAGAATTTCAGGGTCAGAGAGAAAACTCAGTAAAAAATTGCTGCCAAACCTAACAAACAGAGTTGGATCTCCTTGAGCCATGTTTATATAGGTTCAAGTTAGAAGATACAGTCCATACTGGTACAGGAGCCTTGGTGGTATAAAGCCTTGGTGGTATAAATAGCTGGGGGCCAAGATGGCAGCAACATGAGGCCACCTATTCACATTCTGATGAGTTGGCACTCGGAAATGGTAAGGAAAGTGGGTGGGAAATGTAAACCTTGAAGCCCAACACAAGAGACTCATTTCTTACAGTTGTGTTTTGCTTTCCAAGGTTTCAGAAAAACACTGCCACCAGGTATGGACCAACACTTGCAGACATGAGTTTGCGAGTGACATTTTTCTTTCCAGCCTCAGCAAATGATGAATATAAGTAAAGAGGATAATATACAAATACTAATATATTATAATAAAGCCTGACTTTTATAAGAAAATTTTAAAACCTGCTCTAATGTCTGAGTAATAGCATGTTAACTTTAGTAAATGAAATTTATTCCTCCTTAAGGAGCCATGGTATAGTCTTGACACAGAAATTATAAAATTTAATGTCAAATATACATTTAAATTTAGGATGAAATTTAGAGATTTAATCTAGATGTGATAGTTTCTGTAGGAGTGTAGGAGCCCAGTCTCTAAACACCTTACTTTAATTCGTAAGTTTACATATTTAATGAAGAAATGAGATTGCTGGATTTTTTTCTCTGACAACAGCCAATTAGCTAACACAGATGGCTGTCCTAATTACTAGGTAAATGTAGGATGCACTGTTGTTGAGAGACGGTGCATCAAGCCATCCCACTTTGTGATGAGGTATAATTTATCTTGAAATTGTGTATGTATCGGTTTTAATATACTTAGATCCATAGAAAGTGAAATTTCTCTGTGTACTTACAGCATCCTACCAGTGAATTCCCCTGCTAACAGTCTACCCCATAAGTATAGGTGGTTACATTAAAATGGCTTGGTCAACAAGGAAGGTGAAGGATGTGGTTTGAACTCTCTCAAAGACTTAGAGAGTGTTCCCTGACAGTCTTCATTAATGGTTTTCATAATTTCCTGGAGTCTCTATTAAGTTCCCATAAAGTGGTGCCAGTGTTTTCTTAGTAATCCTCTCATTCTGCATGCTACATCCTAAGTTTCTATTCGCATTACTGGAGGCAGTTACACATACATCATCAGCCGGGTCTTCGGATGTATCTCCACATCTTTATGCTCCTAGTTTAACATTCAGATCATTCCTTGCTCATTTGTTACATGCATTTGCATGGTCTCTATAATAAAAGTGAAAAAAAATGCTAAAAGTATAAGGGAAACCACAAATTCAGATTGTTTCCCAAATCTTTCTTTGTCTTCTCTAATGCACCCCAAGACATACATTCTTCTGTGCTCACACACTTTAAATATCCATGACTACCCTGCCATGTTCTTCCTAGTGTGAGATTTTAATGGATTTCTCATGAGTAAAACACTGCCATCTGCTCAATATTCCTCCATGTCTCAGGACTCTGATTAAGTCTGTGTTTTCCCTTCCTTCCTTTCCCATTGTAGAAACCACTCAAGGTCTCCTAACAAGGTGAAGTGCTTCTTGTTTGTGTTTTACAAGTCTCGGAGTATATTCCAAATATTTCAGTGTTTTTAGTTCCTCTAGCAAGCAGGAAGATGTAAGAAATTTAACCAAAACATTAATCTCTTCTCCATGAATTTTAAGCTACACTATTCTTCAATTTATCCTTTGAATTAAAAATAACAGTATATCAATGTCTGTAATTTCTTAATCAGTGTGTATATGTGTGTATGTTGTATAATTTTTAAAGAAATACTTGGGAAAGAAATTTATGTAAGAAAACCATGATACATTAGAGAGTAGTTTTGAATTAAAGGCACATTAAGGTTATATAAGTAAGTTACTTGTGTGAAAAATAGTGTCACAGTTAACAGACAATTGGAATTTAGGGGCAGTAAGAAGTCCTATGGAGTAATGCAGAGGTTTTGGCAGAAGCAAATTTTGAATGTGTATGTGGCTTAGCTCATCTAAAGTAAAATAGTCAGCTGTTTGTCACCGAGAAATCACCAGACAAGCCAGCAGAGTGTTTTCCCCAGGCTACTACTTAATAAAGGATTGCTAAATGAATTGATTCAATTTGTGCTCTACATGCCAGTATGTAGGCAGATGCTATAAAACATCTGCATTAATGAGAAGCCCAAAACCTGAATTTTAGTAAGCATACTGAAATCAAAAAAGAAAGAAACTTTACTTTGATCATAATGAAATAGAAAAGATATTATCCACTCATAATAGAGGAATTGTGCCCATTTGAGTACATTAAATATGTATTGTAATGTAACATGCTTTGCTGTGTAGTAGTAGTTAATTAATAATGATAAATACCAGTTAAAATCCCATATATATATATGAATAATAAGCATTGTACCACACATAACATAATTTCCCTGTTTACTGTCACAGAAAATGCCTCATGATGAATGATACAAGGTGAATCCTACTCAGACAACAGCCCTTTCTCAATCATTGAGAAGAATCAGTCAAATGAATGTGTAAGAATGTTTGAAAAATTATTCTGAATGAAGTAAATACAATTCCTTAACCACAGACGTTCGGCTGCTCATTCAGGTAAAGAGCACATAAAAAAATATAGATAGAGCTGAATACATTATCAAATCTTACAATGTCCAACAGTGACTACATAAACTAGTCAGAAGGCAGAAATACTAAGTAAAAAGTCATTATTTCCAATACATTTGTAGAAAATAGGATGTATCAGGAATACATCTCATGCATTCCTACGGCAAGAAGCTGTTTAAAAAATATGCATGTAAATGAAATAGCTAGAGAATATAGATTGGAAAGTCGTCCTAACCCCCTTGGAATATTTAAGTGATTTAGTTGAACTTTCTTGATTTAGTGCAGTGGTTATTAACCTGTGGGTTGCGACCCCTCTGGGGGGAATCAAACAATTCTTTTACAGGGCTACATATCAGATATGCTGCATATCTGTAGCAATTACAGTTATAAAGAAGCAATGATACTAATTTTATGGTTGGTGTCACCGCAACATGAGAAACTGTATTAAAAGGTTACAGTACTAGCAAGGTTGAGAACCTCTGACTTAATGCATGCTTATTTAGTACCTACTTCGTGCCAGATGCATTCCTCAATTTGATGTGTAGAAGTCAAGCTGAACACGTAGTTCAGGAGAGATAAACAATAAACACATTAAATTAGTAAATTAAAGAAGGCAGGGAGTGCAATGGAGAATTCCAAGAGAGCACGCTAGGAATGCAGGAAAACAAATGAACTCAGCCTTTGTCTAACAGGTGACCTTAAAGTACATTCCCAGCAAGCTGAAGAGGTTGACAAATTCTTAAGATATTTTTTCTAATAGCAGACAGGCGATATTTATAAAAAGATAAAAAGTGTTTATGGCAAAGAAGCAACTTGAGTTTGCCTTCAAAACGTTTCATAAGCTGTTATCTAATGACTTGAGCTTCAAATGCCCTTAATAAGGACTCTTACCTTTTTTGAAAGTAATTTATAAAGCAAAATCATCCAAATAAAAGTCATTAATACATGAATAGGAGCCATGGAGTCATCTTAGACACATTCTATTAGCATTGCTTGCTAAGCTATTTCCCACTGTCAACTGATCCCCCATTCAAATACCTCAAAGTAAATTTGAAGCAGCTGTTGAGTGCACCTACAGTTGAAGACTATTGCTACTCTGTCTCAATCCAAATGATTCCAGGATCACTGTGACTTAGAGAAGCATCCTCATCCTTGTTGAATATGTGTGTTGTTGGAGAGTTGATGCAAAGGAACATAACATTAAAGGATGCTTGGATCTGAGAACCATCAAAAAGGAGTGTTGAATATATTTATTGAACAAGTTTAAGACGCAGACACTGAGGTTTGAATGGGAAATTTCTCCCTATTGAATTGTGTGTTTGAATACTCTGTCCCCACTGTTGGTGCTGTTTGAAGACTTTAGAATCTTTAGTATTGACTGAAGAAGTGTATCACGTGAACAGGCTTTGAGATCCTATGTCTGACCCTAGTCCAGTGTTTCTCTGTATCTGCTTCCTGACTGCAAGCTAGGCATCATACTGCCAAGGTTTTCCCACAGTGAGTACTGTACCCCTTTTGAAACTTTCAGACAAAGTAGATGCTTTCTTACTTAAGGTGTGTAGCACAAATAATATAAACCCAGAAACAGATAGTGGGGTTCAAACTGAAGACCAGAAAAGCAAAGCAGTTAAGCCACTAGAGAGCTCTTACCTTCAGGAAATCCTCAGAGTAAAAGAGAGCAAGATCCTGGATCATTCTGCCTTATATTCCTCTCTAGTGCTGGGCTTCAAGATGTGCATCTCTACTTCCCCACCCACCCTAACTCACACCCACCACTGCCTGGCCTGTATGGTCGACTTGTGTGACTGTTTTGCATTCTAATCTTCAGGCAAGTTTTATTTATTAAAATACAAATGAAATATCACTACAAAGGAGTTTCATGTTGATTCCTCAAGGTTATTTGGATTGTTGTTTTCTGTCTCAGCACCAGAAAAGAGATTAATACAGCAGCAGCTATTTCCCAATCGAGTTTTCCTGACTCAGACAGAATCTACACATTTTCCATGTCCAAGTATTTATGAATTGGGGACAGAGTTGGGTCTCATTAGGTTCTTAGTCTCATTGTACAATAGTCAAGAAGCAGACTCAAAGTGAATTGAGGATAATGTATTCAAGTCACAGACAACAGACAAACAGATAGAGAGAAATGTGGGAAGGGAGAGGGAGAGGGAGAGGGAGAGGGAGAGGGAGAGGGAGAGGGAGAGGGAGAGGGAGAGNAGGGAGAGGGAGAGGGAGAGAGAGAGAGAGAGAGAGAGAGAGAGAGAGAGAGAGAGAGAATGCCTGAGCATGGTGTCATCAATATCAGGGTGCATTTGTTCCTTGTAAGCTGCTGTGATAAAGTCACCGTGACCAAAACCAAATTATGAAGACACTTTACTTTCCCTTCTGTTTCTTGAGGAAGTATTTGAATGTGGCAAGGAAGCAGGGAAGGAGTGTCATTAGGGAGAGAAGCAAAGAGTTGAGAGATCAACCTTTACTGCCAAACACCAAGCAGTGTGGGTGAACTAGAAATAGGGTGAGGCTATAAATTCTTGAGGCTTAGCCACTACTATGTACTTTCCCCAGCAAAGCTGCACATCCTAAAGGTTCCATAACTCTCCATCACCCGGGAACCAAGTGTTTAAACACTAGGGACGGGTGGTATTTCTCATTTAAACCACCATCCAGGGAAAAGAGAGAGAACGGATACAAATGTTGCCCTCTAGTTCCATATAAAAGATGCAACTTGCACAACACAGTGAGCATAGCAGGAGAGGAGGAAAGAATCAGGTGCCTAGGGAGATGAAGCAACTAACTATGAACGATTTAACCTTAATGTTGATTGCTTCATCAATATGTCTTGAGACTCCTTGAAAATGGTAAAGAATAATAGTTGTTATTGTTTGTCTTCAGTCTGGCTTTGTTTAGCTATCCCTGGGCTGCAGAAATAAATTATACCCATCACTATCAGCTTTCTCTTCGGTTATGTTAGCTTTGTGTCTGTTACAGGCCCTGTCATTAGCACATTCTTGACTTTGGAGTTAGTTACAAGAGGGTTGATACTTATCAGTTACTAGAAAAGCTATATTGTTTTGAGTTTAATCCAGCTATGAAAGAGCCAGTGCTTGAAAACAAGTTATAAGCATCTAAGGGATTTTCTAGAAAACATTAAAACCTGTCTCTTTTAAGCTTATTTGAAAATAGATTTTTAAAGTGCAGTGTATTCTGACATTTATTCCTTTATTTTCCATTCCATAATGCTTCCAAGATTCTCTCCACTTCTCTAGTCACAAATCCACATCCTTACTTTCTATTTTTCATTAGGATACAAGTAGGCATATAATAATGATAATAATAATAAGTTAAAAACAAACCACATTATAAATAAAACAACAAACAAATGGAAAAATAAAGTCACATAAAAGTTCAAGAAACACGTATAGATGAGGAGACAAAAACATTTACACACACTTTCATATATGTATCCACTTTAAGATGCTTCTGCTGCATTAGGTTTCTGTTTGGCTACTCAAACGGACCTTAGTTTAGCTGTTTCTCTCTGTACTTCTTCACTCATTACTTCTTCTCTTGCCATCCCCATTTGATTCTCCTGTTCAACCCTCCCCATCCACCCATCTCTATCTACTCTATTCCTCCTCCTATGGTTATCCAACTCTCCCACTTCCTCCCTTACTCTGCATAGAACCTCTGGGGTTATATGGATGATAGCCTGCTTATTGAACACTTAACAGCTAACATTCACATATAAATAAACACGTACTGTATTTGCCTTTTTGATTCTGGGTTACCTCCAGTAAAATCATTTTATTCACATATCCCGTGGCATTAGGATCATGCCATTTAGCTCAGAGGAAGTCGATGAATTAGAGGCAGGTGATGGATAGTGCTATTTTGTTCTTTTGTTGTTGTTGTTGTTGCTCTGTATTCACTGTTTCCTGCTCAAATGACCTTAACAATCTCTGAGATGGTTTCCTGAACTGATGTTTGTGTATATAATCCCTTGTCCACTTCTCATTTTGTCTTCTCAAAGATTGAGAGTATCACACATCTAAGTAGCATATATAGTTTCAATTTCTAATCTGGAAACTCTTCCTCAGATCTGTAGCAAACAATTTCATTATGATAGGCTAGGAAATGCTTTACTATTTCTATCTGAACAAAGTCCAAAATAGGTAGACTAGAATAAATTTCTTCATATCCTCTTGATTGATAGCAATCAATATACAATGAGCTAAGCATGCCTAGCATTTTCAAAGTCAACAGTCAAGTTAATACATCTATTAACAAAAATCACTGATCAGAGATTGGATTTTTGTCAATAGTCCCATTATTTATGGTAATTCTGCATTTAAATTATCACATAAACTATATCTTGAATTATTTTCTTCCTGTACTAATTCTTTGTCATTAACGTAAGCTGCCATAATGTTTTTAGTAAATCAGTTTACTAGAACCTACCGAGAAAGGAAATAGTAACAGTTTTCTAGATATTCCAAACATAAATCATTCCTGTTGGTCATAATATACTCTAAAATTAGCCAAGTATACTTAAAGTTAATTGATTTAGATTTCAGCAGAAACTGGAAGGTGTGGTAGAAAGGTAAGTTTGAGAATTCATGTGTTAAGATATACATTTTACGCTTTGTTCTTCATTGTCTTTCTTATGATATTAGGTCTTCTCACAACTTGAGAATAATCACTGGTTTAGTAATCACAGGTGCAGAGGACACTAGCACAGGGATTCATGTGTGCTCTGGAAACCTAGCTTTGAGAAAATTAAGATGATAGGACGTAATGAGCATTAGTTTTAAGTTCATGAAGCCTGTATGGCTGAGGCACTGTAGGGTGAAGAAAATACTTATATTTGCCAATGTAAAAATAAGTGAACCTAAGCACTTTAATGTTAGCTTCTGCATAATAATAATTATAATATAAGGATACAGAAGAGAAACATAAGACTTTTTAACATTGATACATTCTTTGGAAGTAAAATACTAATTCTGTAATGACTATAAATTAATCTCTGTTTCGGGAAGTAATAGTGTTCTTTAAAATACCACTTTATGTTTCATATTTCCCTTTCAATTTTTTGCCCTGTGATGTGTGCTGTCTTTTGTAAGCTGACTAGATCACTCAAGGCAAGTTAACAATCAAAGCTCTTTTTGCTTCAGGGTATTTGCCGTTAATGTCACTTGAATTTAAATCACAAAGGCTTTTCAGAGAGAAAACATTTTCATCTCCTAACATGTAACCTAGGAGATAGAAAATCTTGGCATCCTCTGGGAAACACCTTTTTGTTTTATGAACTTGGCAACTTGCACCTGCTTTCAAAACGATGAGAAGAAGGATTTGAAAACCACAGCTGAAAAGCCTGCATCTCAAACTTACTTTAAAACTGCCTGAGAATGAAAGCCTCCTTACTTGGAAAAGGCTATTATCATTCAGCCAATTACAGTGGTGATTCTATATGAATTTTCTATGTCTTCTCTTATAGAAGATTCATGGTCAGATCTGCTTTGGAAAGATAAAACCTATTACAATACATTGCTCAGTGCCTTGCTTCTCTAAACAAGCAATGATGCAAATGATCAATTGAATAGAAATGATCATTGATAGAAAATATGTTAATGAGAAATGACTTCTAACATTGTCCAGGGAATGGATTAAAACATATACCCTGTCATATTTTCAGTATTAGTTTATAACTCTGTACTGTAAAGCATTTACTGGGAATGGATGTATAGTTCAACAATACCTCAATACCGAGCCCTGAAATTTAAAAAAAAAAAGAAGCATGCATTAAAATATTATTGTTTTAGTTGGGTTTTCTGTTGATATGATAAAATAGCATGACCATAACAAATCTGGAGAGTAAAGTATGTATATCCTCTTATAGCTTTCATGACATACTTCATCACTAAGGGATGTCAGGGCAGGAATCAGGATGCAGGAGCTGAAGGCAAAGGAATGTAGTCCTTACTGGCTTACTGTTGCTTACCATGGCTTGTTTAGTTTGCTCTTTTTTTTATTACATTCAGGACCATCTGACAAGGGACACTATTCCCAGTAGGGTAGTTTCATATTAACCATTAATCTAGAAATATTTATAGGTCGGCTCTCAGGTCAATTTGGTTAAGATTTTCTTAATTGAGGTTCCTCTTGTCAAAAGTTTCTAGCTTGTGTCAAGATTACTAAATGCTAGGAAACAAAACAATAAGTAGTGTACTTGCAAAAAGCATTTTGTAACTTCCAAATTGTTATTCCAATTACTATTCTAATCCATAACCTATATGTTGAATCACTCTATCAATTTCATTGTTTTTTAAAAGTGATACCATATGGAATTGCATAGCATAAAATAAACATTCTTTAATATTGCATAAAAGTAAGGGAGAGATAAATATGAAAGCACAGATGCAAGAGGAGGAAATAAAATTATTTTTAACTTATAAGCAATCAGGGTCACATTTTTCTTGGTTCTCCAGTATTGTACTCATCATGGTGTGTGTATGTATGCTTATACATGTATGTGTCGGGGTGAACTGGATTTGGAATCTTTTGTTTGACCTATAATTCAAGCTCATCGTCAGCCTAAACCTACTATAAGTCAGTCATCTTTCAGTGCTCCATTCATGGTAAAAAGTTTTCTTGGTTACAGACCAGGATCCTCTACTCTCACACAAAGAATTGTGGCATTTGGCTGAGAAGCATGTGTTTTCCATTTCCAACCATTTGCATGCAAAATTCAAGATGTCATTGTTTTTTACTGCTGAGTAGTGCTCTAACGTGTATATATTCCACACTTTCTTTATCCCATTCTTCCATTGAGGGGCATCTAGGTTGTTTCCAGGTTCTGGCTCTTATAAATAATGCTGCTATGAACATAGTTGAACAAATGCTTTTGTCATATGATAGGGCATCTCTTGGGTATATTCCCAAGAGTGGTATTGCTGAATCCTGGGGTAGGTTGATCCTGAATTTCCTGAGAAACCTCCACACTGATTTCCAAAGTGGTTGACAAGTTTGCATTCCCACCAGCAATGGATGAGGGTACCTCTTCCTCCACAACCTCTCCAGCAAAGGCTATCATTGGTGTTTTTGATTTTAGCCATTCTGACAGGTGTAATATGGTACCTCACAGTTGTTTTGATTTGCATTTCCCTGATGGCTAAGGAGGTTGAGCATGACCTTAAGTGTCTTTTGGCCATTTGAACTTCTTCTGTTGAGAATTCTCTGTTCAGTTCAGTGCCCCATTTTTTTAATTGGGTTAATTAGCATTTTAAAGTCTAGTTTCTTGATCTTAAATTTTCACAATATGAATAACAATTTGTTTTAAAGATTTCTTGTAATAAGAATTTTACACAAAGTTGAATTTTGCATACAGGAACAATACTTATGTGATAAGGAAACTAGTCTATTGATGATTTTATAATTGGGTATGAGCTTTCAGTTACAAAACAGAAATATATTAATACATTAACATAAGCCTGATTTTATAAAATTAATCTTGCTGCTTCTTCAATTTACAAATTAAAATGTGCATTAAATTTGGAAAAGATTTTCTTTCAATATGAAATTACATTGAGTAAGGACTTTGAATTGCTTACAGCAGAACAATGTTCAGTTTTTCAAATATATATCCTGAGGAAACTGAAGTGAAGGAAATGGTCTGGCTATTTATTTGCCAAAGGAAAAATTCTTAGTTGTATTATTCTTTTATATGCAAGTTTTTCTATTCTGTATATATACTTAGAGATTCAAGAACAATTTCAAAATGAAGTTTATGTTTTTTTTTATGCCTCAGGCTCGTGCAAAAGCAATGAGTGCTCTGATTGTTTTATGAAGAAAGATTCAAAACATAAGGAGCTGCAGGCCAGTTAATACCTACATTTAAATGTTCTGAATATTTTCATAGAAGCTCAACCTTACTGGTTTCAGGGATTGAAAAAGCAAGAGAAAACCTCAGAATAGCAATAGCTTTAACAGAACAACAAAACCAAAACAAAGAAATAAATCTTGGTTTCTAAGGCATAGAGAAGCCCACATAACTGTTTCCTGGTCTCAAGACAGATTCTCTAGAAAGTGAAAGATATTATAGTGCTTTATCATTGTACTAAAAAAACAAAGTAAATGATATAAAATACAAAATTAATGTGATGCAACTATAATAAATTCTTAACTGTAACACAGGAAACTGCTCGAGGCCTCATGTAGCTACTCCGTTGTTTTTCAGGTATGCTTTTCCTACAATTATTTTCTAGGGTTCAGCCCCACAAATACTTTTAAGAGTCACGTATGGTACCTATTATTTTTCCCTTCTGTTCTTAGAAATGAAGGGCTACCTAAATCCCATCGCAAACTATAAACTTCTGAGACTTGAGAGAGAGTTGTATGTGACTTTTTTTATGTGGTAAAATGGCATAGAACATTCCAGGAATTAAAATGGTATGTAAACATTTGTAGATGTGCCTACACGTGTTTTCAAAGGTTAATTTTTTGGGGGGGGAGGGTAGCAGAGTTCTTTGTCTTGCTATTGAAGTCTGAGTACATGAAAATGATTATCACTGAATTATATTTCATAAGTCCTACTTTTTATAGAATGAGCATTAAAATATTTTGAAGTTAACTAAAATATTTAATTCTGACAATGTTATCCTCCTATCTATGAAAGCATATGATTCATGTCAGACTTTAATAATTATCTGGTGGATTTTTTAAAATATTTATTTATTTATTATGTATACAATACTATGTCTGTGTGTATGCCTGCAGGCCAGAAGAAGGCACCAGACCTCATTACAGATGGTTGTGAGCCACCATGTGGTTGCTGGGAACCGAACTCAGGACCTTTGGAAGAACAGGAAATGCTCTCAACCTCTGAGCCATCTCTCCAGCCCTATCTGGTGGATTTTTGAGAGCAACCATGAGACAGTGTTTACAAACTTGGAAGTTGAAGTGTGATGAGTTTAACTGCTGCTCAAGGTTGTTTCAGTGCACGTGGAATTTGTGAAATGTCTCTCTGTTTTGTCCCAATATTCTCTGCATGAGAAGAATGCTCCTAAGTGACCTACATATGTACTCGGATCTCCAAAATGCCCGTGTGTCATTTCCTCACATCACTAGTCTCTGGATGCTTCCTCTTTTGCATTTTTTTTCCTGTGATTCCTATGTCACAGGTGTTTACTTTCTTCTTCCTCTGCATAGAACCCTGAAATTTGGAGGCATGTGCTGTGAGTTCAGTTCTTCCATATAATTATTCTTTTATAATGTGTGTCATTCCCTATGGCGTGAACATTCTTGTCAGCTGGCAGGTCTTGCTGAGGTTTTCAGAAACATGGAAGTGAGAAACAAGCAATGCCTGTGTGTTCATGGCAGCTGGTTGTAGCTAGCTATAATGCATATGTGTGGGCTTCTTAAAATTTTTGTGATTTAGCTGGTTTCACTCACTGGTCAGACAATACTTTGTTAAGTGCATAGTAAATTTGCACTGACGGATAACAATATTGGAAGCAAAGTTTGGTGCATGTTTTTCTAATTTCAAATAAGTAAGACCATTAAGAAACAGCTCCTATTGACTTGCTGAACTTAACTTAAAAGGTGTCCCAAGATTCCTTGCTTATAGTTACTTACTCAAAAATGACTTTGGGTACTGCTGTGAAAGAATTTTGAAGGTGAAATTATGGATTATAGTTACAAATCAAATGATATCTAAATTTAGCGACAGCCTCTGATTATCGCGGAGGTTCAAAGGCATCAATAGAGCACACAGAAGCCAAGATACGATGTACAAGAAGGCAGCAAAAAATTGAATGTTTTCTATAAGAGGTATTCAGGGAATACAAGTCCATTTGAACTACTGAAAAAGATTTTTTTTATTAATGATCACAAAGTAGTGGGCTCAGTGCTAAAATCAATAAATCTGAATTTGGTCAATATTTGCGGAAGCCTCAGAACAGATTCCCCCAATTCACTATGACAAACATGGGGCAACTTACCACGCCCTTCATACCTACACAGTAGGGACAGTAAATATTTGGACGCTAAACTTCTCTGATGGGTTGCTGCAGTGATTTAAAAGTGATCAAGTGGAATTTAGAGACAACATGTTTCAACAAGGTACTCACCGAAAAGTACGTACTTGAGTCATTTGCGATACAAACTTTTAGCTATAGGAGGACTTAAACCCAAGCTTTCTTTATATTGAAACAAATCATGATTAACTTCAGATGCTTAATTGAAAATCACCTGAAATAACAACTCCAGGCATTCCTGTAATGGCTTATCATGATTAAGTTAGATAAGGTAGGAACACCCACACACTGTGTGTGGCAGATCTCTGGGATGGTATCCTGGGATATATAAACAGGGCCCAGGGGAAGGAAATACTGCTATTGAAAATGCAGTATGGCTGTCTGTCCTAAGTTTCTGCCACTGCAAATTGAAGGCAACGATAGGTTAAAGTCTAGAAGTGTGAGCCACAATCTAACCTTTCTTCCAAAATTGCATTCATCTCTATAAATTTATTTTATTGTATCAACAGAAAAGTGTAATGTAGGAAGTTAAGAGTCAAGTAATTTCTGAATAGGTGCAAAAAATGGGTCTTCTCGACTCTAGAACAACAAATACTACTTTATACCAGGAAAATATAATATGTAGTCAATAAATAATTTTACTTATTTATTTTTACTGCTGTCGAAAAACTAAACACGGGACTTTAGGGATGATAGGAAAACACTTTGTTTTTCAGTTTCTCTGCTCAGTTTAGTTTTACTACATTGGAAAGATATATTAAGTGCAATATTCCTGTCTTTGCAAGTGTAACTTAACTCTCTTCTTGGCTTATTTAAGCAACTTACAGTGTTTTTCAGCCCAAAATGTACAAAATAACTAGTAAATGACAATGAAAAATATGGGGCATTGTCCATGACGGAAACCAAGAATAATTGCCCTGAACTACGGGCAAGGGAAGATGTACATTGTTCAGTCTGCTTTTTTTTAATTGCTTTACTCGCTTCAATATTAAGATTACTACTATTTCACTTGTGTTGAAAAATTTGTAGAAAAACAAACAGTAATTAAAGCAAACAATTCAAATGTATAATGACGACAGAGAGAAGTGCGTACCATTTAAAATGGGTCACCCGTTGTGGATCTGTAGATACTTTTATTGAATGAAAATTTTATACCATAATAGGTATTGTTGAAATGGTAATAAAACCAAGAAAAATTTCATGCTGAATTAAAATCTAATTATTTTCAAAACAATAAATTCACCATACATGTGGGGGGCAAAGCTATCATGAAGCCAAAATTTCCAATATTTTTATTCTGTGATAGTCTAGCCACTTAAAATATTTGTTTATAGAACTATTTTGTAAAAGATTAACAAGAAGCTATTAAGATTTCTATGCAGGCTATGCAGAAGGAGATTTTTAAAAAGAATTATTAGAGTTAGTTCATATCTTCGGTTCTGTTACAATTTAATTACAGAAGGGTGACTAATGCACACGAGATAATTAGCAAGTAATGAAAAACAGTATGAGTTACATGATAAATGTGGAACCAACATGTAGTTTAAGAATACGGCTCTAATTAATCTGAAACTACCATATAACCAACCCTTGAGGAAAAACAAGCAGCAAGTGACCAGAAAGATTGGGTAAATGTTACGATTATGGTACTCACTCTAAATGGTTCCTGATTGTAACTCTCTTCCTGCTGTTTTGAAGTGTCAGCATCCATTTCCTCAGAACTGATAATACTGTAATTACTATTATTCTTCTAAGTACCATTTTGTTCTGAGTGTTCATACACAATGTTATTCTCCTGTTTATATAATATTTTATCCCCTCCAAAGGCAAGAAAAGAAAGGATTTGTTACTGAAAAGAAGCCACATACTCATTAGGTTCTCAGAATAACGATGCTTAGGCATCGCTCCTGTACTGCATTCAATTAATCAGTGTCCAATCAAAGGCAAAGCCTCCATTATTCTTGTACTGTAGCTGAGGATCTCGTTAAAATGTGGCTGTGGAAAAGAGTCCACGTTTCCTTTAAGAGCCAAGGAAAATAAAGATGTGGGGCTTCCAATGGTGAAGAGAAGGAATTTTCATTTCATTTTTCTGCACAAACGATGGGTGACTAATAGGTTCATAATATTTACCTCTGCAGAAAAGAGATTAAACAGCTATAACAATGTGTAAAACAGGGTCTTCGTCGGAAATTTCCATACTGCTGCTACCTGCGCTTCATGCCTTCCCCTGCCCGCTGAATCCTTTCGATTTATGGAAGCCTGAACCTCCAGGACAAAAGGCAGTCTCATTCATGGTTTGGCCTGATTGCATCTTATTCATTACCCAGTTTGCATTTACCATAAAATATATGTGTTATATTTTTCTTATATTTTTGTCTTGGGCAAAATACATGGAGCAGAAAAAGCATGCATTTATAGAGTTGGTAACTGTAGCTTTATAGTAAATAGTCCTAACAAACTTTACAGAACATGAGCCTTTCTTTCTTCAACTGAGGTTATATAAATAATTAACATCAAATGT
Organism: Alexandromys fortis; assembly: GCF_014885135.2. Lineage (NCBI taxonomy): Eukaryota > Metazoa > Chordata > Mammalia > Rodentia > Cricetidae > Alexandromys > Alexandromys fortis. Next base: position 1,348,724 of record NW_026068064.1, on the reverse strand, counting down.
AATTAATCTTAGGGTACATGCTTTGATTCAGGATGCATGATAAACACATACTGAATATAACAAATTAAGATTTTTTATTCCCATAGTTTAAAATGGACACATTACCCTTTTAGGCTGATATTTTTCTCTAAAATGTTATATCTAATATGATGTCTTTTATTTTAGAGTTGGTGTTTCAGTGTGTTTTTGAGATGTAAAGAGGTCTTTAATTTAAAAAAATAGAAATAAAACATTGAAAGGTATGACCTATTTTACTGACCTAGCATATATTTTGTCAATATATTCCTGTTTTGTGCATATGTGTGTCATGTTTATTTATTGTGCTGTAATTTAAAGGATTACACAACCCAGGCAAAGATTCCTGCTCTCCTTTCATCAGGTCTGCAAAGTCTGTCTTCTTTCTTCTTCCCATGGGAGTACAGGAAGAAGCTGGCCTTGGTGGCTCTGCTGTTCCCAGTTCTGTGCCATTGAACCTGTAGTCCCATTCCAGTAACCTCTCATTGCTCATTCTTTGCCCCACTGTCAGCTTTCGGTCTCATTGTATCTTCCCAGGAGCTATGAGCGCAGTTTCAATAACTGTGGGTATATTTTGGTTACTCCACTGACCCTAACATCTCCTAAACAGTTTCCACGCCTCCAAAGTACTTCACTGGCAATTTCATTCTGTTTGCCTGGTTGCAACTTTCATGTAAGTATCCAGCTTCTAATTCTACAGTTTATCTTTTACCATCTGTACTAATTAAAGACATCAAATTCAACGAGAAAGTATTTATTATTTTAATTTCCATGAACATTCCTCACAGATTGAAAATTTGGTATATGATTTGGAATTATATATGTGTATATCCCCTTTGGTTTAATAACAGCAAATAGGCTACTTGGAGACTTTCTGGCATAATTAACAATAAAAGCAACAACAATAAAACTGAGCTGAACACAGCACCCTCATGAAGACATCAACGAATTGGTTTGCACAAAGAATGAAATTCTCACATTCTGCTTTAAAAGATTAATACAAATGAGATTAAAATATTCTGAAGATATTTTTTGGAGTGCTGATATGAATATACTTCATAGGACTTGGAATCTGTATTTCCTCTGACTTAAATATTTTTTATTCTAGAGGAGAACATTTGATTGGTTCAGATTGGGTTGAGAATTTATCGAATGACTATGCACAGGACCACAGATCACTTAGCAAAGACGGCCCAAAGCTGGTTTCTTTGTGACTTTAGTACTGTGGGATAGTGTTCTTGTGCACTGTAAAGGTTTATCACCTGTATTGGTCAGGAGCTAAGCAGAAAGTACAGTGGGGCAATCAGACTAAGAGAATTGTGGGAAGAGGAAAGCAGAAAGTGTCAGTCTTAAGTCAGACACAGAGAAAGCAAGATGAGAACGTGTTGCTAAGAAAAAGTGCCAAGCCACGTGAGTAAACATAGGCAAGAATTTTGGGTTAAGTTGTAAAATCTAGTTAATAATAAGACCTAACTAATTGGCCAAAAGTTTATAATTAATATAAGTTTTTTTTTTTGGTGGTGGGGGGATTGGATGGCAATGGGACCAGGTGGGAATGAAACTTCTGTCTACACTTTAGGGGAAATCGGGTCCAGCATCTAGTTGCTACTTGCCTTGGTTAACACAGATGTTTATGTCCAATCTCCAAAGCCAGTGACAGTTCAACATCTCTGACTCTGCCTCATCCATTATAGATCCTTCCCTCTTTCATTTGTAAGAAATTTGTGTCGTTCCTTTGTGCTTACCATAGTCATGAATTGTAGTCTTCCTTCTTAATACTCTTGATCAGTTGATCTCTACAAAGTTGATTTCTCATGTTAGACTCCTTCAAATGGTCAGCATCATTATCACAAGAATCTAAGACACTTCCATGGACAAAATAGGACTTTATGCATCAGCTTCCTGTTAGAGATACAGAAGATCGGAGAGATTTTGACCAAGGTTCATTTGGTCCTAAAGGAAAATTGTCTTCCATTACTCAAGGCGCAGAGCCGATGCTGTGAAGGAAGATCATTGGACAGAATGGATATCTCTGGACTGTGTTACTGGTTTTGTACAGAGAGGATAGTGTTGGGAGCAGTAAGACCCCAGATCCTGAATTTCTTGTTATCCCCTGATCTGAGGGCCTACAGCTGCTCTGAGCACGAGACCTTCAGGAGTTCCTGATGGCAGGAGAGTGGTTTCTGGTGGGTTTGGCTGGGGCGTGGCTATCTCTATATAATCTGCCCCTGAACACAATAAAGGGGGCATTCTTGGGAAATTCAAGGATGACCCGTGTCGCTGTCTCTCTGTCTGTCTGTCTGTGTCTGTGTATTTTAACCTCCAGCCCCTTGCTGGAGCCCCTAGGACTCTTAGTTGTAGCATGCGATGATTTCTAGGCACTGGGAATAGGTGAAGGAGACAGATTCCTTGATGTTAAACCCTATTGATGAAGGTTGAATTTTTGGCTTGATATGATGCACTGTGGAGTAATAAATTTCCAGATATTTCAAGTTAGTATATTTATATCAATGTTTTTGAACATTTAAAAATCATATGCAATATTTATATTGGTAGTAATGTTGTAAGTAGTACAAAATACTTCTATTAGAGTCAAATCAGTAGTTTGTGGTAAAGCTTTGTGTATTGTGTTTGGGAAAAAAATACCCAAGGGCCAATTTTATTTTATTCAGTATTTTTTACAACAAATTATGTATTATATTAAAATCATCTTATTACATAAAAATGTAGGAAAGAAACCACATTTAATTTATTAATCATTTGTAGATAATTAACATTAATTACATTAAGGTCATACATTAAATAGCATCAAATATTTGTATTTCAATATGTCTTACCTTACTTCACTAAAATATATTTCCCCTGTAATAGTGCTTCAAGTTCTTATTTTTGTTATTGTTGAGTGAGTTTACAATGTAGATCTTATCAGGTACTAGGAAAGGCTTTTTCCCTGAGCTACAGCTGTAACATAACATTGCAATATTGGTAAATACTAGATATTTGATATTATATGCTATTATTTTGAGTAATTTACCTGATACTTTCTTAAATGTTATTTTTAACACTGATATTATGTTTTAAACAGCTTCTATTTGGTACTTATAATAAATTGGTCATACATATTTGCATCATTTATATTTCATATGAAGTTAAAATTGCACATTTTGTAGTGTTTCATCCTTAGAATATTTTGCATTATATAATCACAGAATTATAAACTATATAAAGTTATGTTTCTTTATTTTAAATCCAAATGAGCCTATGCATTTTTATTTTATATTTTATATATTATATTTAAAGTTCAGTAATGCTAAAATACAGCTAATGCATTGCTTTGAATAATTCTCAACAAATAACTTTTTAAACTCAGTATGTCACTTTTTAAAAAAAGTGGCAATATTTTTAGTTATTTTCTTAATGTCAGCAGTACTTTTTCCTATTTTGCAAAGATATTTTTGACTTTTCTTTGACATTAAGCTTTTCTCTATTCTGTCCTGGAACACATCTCAAAACCCAGTCATAGTTGCAACAATATGCTTGTCTCAGCTTTCCTTTGTGCTGGTCCAATAGAACTTAATTCTTTATGTAGCTTTCCTATTGAAAACTGATTTTCATTTTTCTAATACTGGAAAGTTTGTTCATATTTTATCATTACAGTTAGTATTGAGAATTTTAGACTATTTCATTTAATGCACTATTTTTTTCTTATTCAGTGTGTTGATTTATAATTTTTGTCTCTAAATTATATCAAAACTTGTTAACACATACAATTTTCCTTTGCTATACAACCTGTCAGATTTCTGATATTTCTTCCATTGGCGATCTCTTTCTTTAACATCCTAAATTTATTTCTAGAATAATGTCAAGTTTCCCCAGGAGAATTTATAAGTTTATAATTTGAGTGAGAGAAATTGTTTAGTAACCACTTTTCTTGATCCCAGGCAGACTTTGTATTTAAATGCTCTCAAATTCATACAACTCAAAGACAGTTCTATTCCAATCCTCATGCCATTATTCTGCTCTGCAAATTTGATATCTTTAAATAATTTATAATTTAAATGGCAGAAAACGAACAGAGCTAGGAACAATCTTCCTGAGTAAGGTAACCCAGACCCAGAAAGATAAATATTGCATGGTTTATCTTATTTGTGGATATTAGGTTCTTTGCTTTAGGTATGTGTGTTTCATTTAAAATAACCACACAAGTTTGGTAGTTAGTAAGAGTTGGGGGGGGGACGGTTATCCAAAGAAGGGGAATTAGAATTTATTGTAATGAAGAAAATAAATGATGAGCTGGCTACTTTTATGTCAGCTTGACACGAGCTGCTGTCATCTGAGAGGAGGGAAACTAAGTCAAGAAAATGGCCTGCAGAGGATGGGGCCATAGGTAAGCCTGTAAAACATCTTACCTAGTGATTAATGTTGGAAGGCCAAGCCGGTAGTTCCGGGTTCTATAAAAAGGCAGGCTGATCGAGCAAGGGGAATCAAAATAATAAACCATACTTTTCCTGACCTCTGCATCTAATATTGCTTTCAGGTTCTTGTCAGTTCCTGTCTTGATTTTCTTCACTAGATTATGGTTAAGGATATGCAAGCTAAATAAATCCTTTCTCGCCAATTTCCTTTTGGTCATATTGTATCATCACAATAATAGTTGCCCCAAATAAAACAAAGGGTTAACTAGAACAAGAGAATTTACTGGTAAGGATGATGGAAGGGCAGGGTAAAGAAAATAATGTGGGTAGAAATTACTAACAATAAAAGCCTTTTGATAAAGCCACTTGGAAATATATCAATGCAGAAACTTCCTAAAATATATACATATGTGAATTGGATCTAAATGGAGTTAACATATAATCAGGAAGACAATATCCCAACTAGATTTCTTATGCTTTCAAGTAATACTCCCAGTGCCAGGCATGTATTATATGTTCATTTGTGATTGGCCAAAAGTAAACACAAATAAAATTGCTGTCAAACCCTCATCATGAAAAATTGCACTCAAGAGAAAGATTTTGTAAATTCAGATATTTACACAGAGGCCAAGAAAACTCTTTTCAGGAATTAAAACGATGTGTTGTGTCTAGAGATAGCTCATCAAATGGTAAGGGACATGAAGAAGCTCTTACATTAATTTCACTCAGAATCACATTAAGTATCTACATCCTGTCATTGGTAATTGATAAATTCAAATGTGTTGAGGTAACTTATTTGCAGGAGGAAATTATTATTAATATTTACAACTGGCATCTTGTCATGTTTGCCAAGCCGAAGCAATGGCATATTTGGTTGTTGAGATAATAAATGTTCCATGAAATGGAGCTATGTATGTATGTTTAACACTGAAGTCAGCTAGACGAGTCTTTGAACTCTGTGATGAAAGATTTCTTCCTCTTTGAACATCACATATTTTTTGTGTATGTAATCTATTATTAGACTACCCAAACTCGGGAGAAAAAGATCATTCTTTGAGAGGAGAGAAATATCAAAAAACAAACATTTAAAATCAATACACGCCATGACTTGTCTGAAAACAAATATATCTCATATATTTTAAATTTTCATAAGTTCACCCCAAGATTTCATATATAGTATATGGTATGGATATTTGTACATTCTTTGAAAACACATTGAAGATAAAAGTTTTATTGGTCTTGTACATGATGACAAGTAAAATAATTATAAATGCCATATCAAGATTTGGCAAAATGATTATTCTCTTCTTATGAAAAGTACTGAACACACATTCTTATTTGGAGCTTGATTTAGGAGTGTCACAGTGCCCAATATTGAGGTTTTAGAACAATAAAACACTTTCTTCAGTGCTATTTGGGGATCTTTGAAGAGTGTGGGGAGTTTGACACAGGGTCTAGCGATATAGCCCAGGCTGGCTTTGAACCGGCAATGAGCTTTCCGCCTCAGTCAGTCTCCTGAATGCAAATGTTCTTCAGCCTTCCTTGATACCAATTGTCCTATCTTTCCTTTTAAAGCAGATTTTATTAAACTACAATAAGAACTAAGTCAGCATTTATTGTTAATAAATAAAGATTTTTTTAAAGCTTAATTCTGTACTTTAAGAAACCATTCTGTTGTAGACTGAAATTGATGTATTACATAGAAAAGTAAGCAGATGGCATGTGTGGTAATTTTTATTTTATTATTTTGCTTCAGAATTTTAGATGTTTATAAAATATTAGGATTGTTTAATTTAAATAGTTAGCAAAGTCACGTGAATCTGTTTACTTGAAAAAAACCATGCAGAGACTTCTTCAAATGACATGTGTTAATCAAATATTTGGCACAAGGATATTCAGTGCTACAACACCAATTACTGCTTAAATAAACATTCTTATAATTTAGAAACTTGTCTGGTATAATATTAGCATTCATAAAAACTCACTGGTAGAATCCATCAACAAATGTCTCTACCAATTGTCTTCTGAATACCAATATATGAATTCAATTTCATGAATATAATTTTCCCACATAGGAGAAAAACCAAGCAAGTGGAATGAACAGACTGAAATAGCAGGACAAAATCTCTAGCAATAAGCTGATACCCCAGAGCCTAGGCTTCTCTTAGTGTCCTTGTCAGTCAGTGCTCCTGCTTAGAAGGTAATTTTATTAGAGTCTCCTGTCCTGAAGCTCTGTCACGGTTTCGGTCTAAAGATGGAAGTCCTCTTTAATGTAAATCCTTAATCCCTGTTGTGATTTTATTTGAGAATGGAACATTTAATGGTAATTATGTATACTTTGTATACTTGAGGTCATGGTTTAAGAGGAGGCATGGAGCAAAGAGTGTAATTTTCATAGGGAACCAAATAAATGACATTCTCTCTCTTTACCATTCCCTTCCTTACCCTTACATGTCCTTTTATTGTCTTCTGTCATTATTTCCATCTTCCAAGACCAAGCAAACACCAGAAGCACAACCAAATGTTATCATAAGGGAAGACAGTCCCCTGTCACTGAGGAGAAGACGTCCCTCTAAGAAATTGAAGGATGTTATTATAGGGAGTAATAAGAAATAAATTGATTGAATAAATAAAGGAAGATAAAAACCATACTTCCACAGATACATAATAACACACATATTGATAATTAAACAATGAAAAAATTATAATCCATATCTGAAGTACTATAGTGTGGTTCTATATAATAAGGGCTACAAAGTGAATAGAAATAAAGGGAAGACAAAAGTCTCTTTGCCTCCTACCTGTGCTTTGGCAATTAAAATATATATTTACATGTATAACTATATTAGCATGTATACATATAATATAAACATTTATATAAATATATTTTTTCAGGAAATTTGTAAATACAAGTGAAATCGGTCTCTATAAAATAGATTACTCACTCAATGGTAATATCATAGAGATTTGTTTATGAAGGGAAATGGAAAAATATTCAGGAGCATAAGTAAACTAAGACACAGAAAAATATCAATATAGTAGTTAGTGAATTAAATAGAAAGACATGATTTTGTAAAGAGGACTACCATGAAAGAAATAGACATAACATCAAAAATAATCCTGACTTTCTAGCTGGACTGGACAATTTTTCAAGACCCATCCCACTAAAGTTAACATAAACAAACTAACTAAGCAGAGGAATAGATCTTATAGCTGTTGGCATGGAAACCTATAGGTAAGATCCCATTATAATATCTCGTTTGTATAACTCTACTCAGGCAAATCTGGAACATTCTCAATTATCATAGTTTTAAAAATAAAATTAGCACCAAAATGTTAGGACTGAGTTTTGGATAAATGGCCCAGTGGTTAAGAGCACTGACTGTAGTGAACTAGCTTAGTTTCCAGCCCTTGCATGGTGACTCACAGGCATCTGTCACTCCAGGTCCAGTGTGTCTGATGCCATCTTGTGACTTATGTTGTTATTACCAGACATGTATATTAAAACAGTCAAAACGCATGTGTAAAATAAAATAAATCTTAAAAACATAAAAAATAAAAACATCTCATTTTGATAGGGATGACAAAGATGATTATAGTGCATACAGACGTGTGTGTGTGTGTGTGTGTGTGTGTTGTGTGTGATATGTCAATAATTATAGTAGGTTTTTCTTAAGTTGTAATCAGGAACAAAACTTAGGGAAGATGGCAGTTAGTTAACCAAGACCTGGACATTTTGGTCTATTCTTTGGGGGAGAATTATTATTTACCTTCTGGAAATAGTTACTACAGATAATACTGACTTTTTGAGAAAATACATAATACACTCATTTCTATAGCAATTTTTCTGCGGTTTCGAGCAAGATTTCTACTGTTTATATGAAATCTTGACCTCTGGAATTCATAATCACTTTATAATGACACTAAAGCTTAAGTCTGCTGCTTCCATTCAAACATTTCCCCTGAAGAATTGTTCCTGGATGCTGAAATACTTGATAAGAACAGTGTACTCTGCGGTGGTAAAACTGCTGCAAACCTCATTTGTTTTACTACCATTCAGATGGGGACTCAGTGTGCTGGCAAAATCCTATACATTTATCACTGTCAATGGTCATTAGCATGACATATACAGGGAGGGCGATTCCTCAATTCGTCTAGATGTCTCTTCTTGTGAGCAAATGTGCAGGTCCCACTGTTGTTGGAGGGTTCAGTACAATTCATATTTACCAGGATTATCTGTGGAATGGTAGGAAAGGGGGCTATACTGAGTTGGAAAGTTTGGGGTACAGCAGCAATAATAACTAGATCAGGGATATTGACAGTAACACCGCACTGATTAATCATAAATGTTCCAATTAATGCAAGGTCAGTCTTTCCATGGGCTTCTTGAGTATGCTCTGATATTGGCTCATAAAATGGAAAGATATACAATCATAGAACATCCTTTCCGTCAAATTCAATATGGAAAGTGCATTGGTTGTGTGTGTGTGTGTGTGTGTGTGTTTGCATGTGTGTGCATGTGTAACACTTGCATCATCTCAAATAGTTTCCACTAGATTTTCTTTAATATTGTGTTCTATGACAGCACCTATGTTGGGCCTTTAGAACAACTTATCACTCCCAGTATACTAGGAGGATCTACTGTCAAATATGTCTCTCCTTTGTACATTGACATCTGGTAAAATAAAAAGTTAGAGATGTATATTGAGTTAGCCATGTAAACAGAGAACTAAATCTACACAATTCCTAGCTGCAAAATATTTTATGTAATTCGTAAATCAGTTTTTCTTTATAATTTAGAGACTAGGAGAGTTATCCTAATTCATAGTGAAAGGTGAATCGATGAGAAAATGGGTGGAGGATTGCATATGGGAAACACAGGGATGAATAACAGAAGAAAAGCCCAGCATGAGTGAGACCTGAGGAGTGATGGTGCTAAGAAATCTGAGGTAGGAACTTAGTCACATTTTTTTCTACCCGTAATGGAAAAGCCTAACAACTAACAGCATTACAACATATTACAAGGAACAGAGACACATAGATATGCTAGGTATTTCAGCTTTCATAAAAAAAAAAACTTCTTAAAAAATGGTGAACTTAGTACATATAGGAGGAGAGGCCCACTTGTTTGTCCTGGCCGCCCAGAACCAAAATAACCATATAGAAACTGTATTATTTAAAACGCTACTTGGCTTATTAGCTCTAACTTCTTATTGGCTAACTCTTACATATTAATTTAACCCATTTCTATTAATCTGTATATCACCACGAGGCCGTGGCTTACCAACAAATTTCCAGCATGTCTGACTCTGGAGGTGGCATCATAGCATCTCCTGACTCCGCCCTTCTTTCTCCCAGCATTCAGTTCCATCTTCTCCACCTAAGTTCTGCCCTATCAACAGGCCAGCGCAGCTTCCTTATTCATTATTGCTAATCACAGCACACAGAGGGGCTCCCACATCAAGTAGACTTAAAAAAATAGTATATGAATATCCAAAGATGTTTAGTGGAGAGCACTCGTTGTTCTCTCAGAGGTCCTAGAATCAATTTCTAGCACCCACTTGATAGCTCACATCTGTAACTCTGATTCGGGGAGATAGAGTACCTTCCTCTGGTCTCTGCAGACACCAGCCATGCGTGTAGGATGTAAGTATACTTGTGTGCATAACACTCAAAAACATAAATTAAAAATTAAATACGTAAAGAGTTCATGAAGATGGAAGAAAAAAGTTATGGGGAGTATGGGAGTAGCTGGAGGAAACAGCCTGTATTGATGTATGAAATTTTCAAATAGGAAGTTTTAAAACTTCAGGTAAATAGAGTTAAGTTACCACAATGACCTTGAATGTATTCTACACGGCGGGAAATGTCAGGAATTGAAGCAATGCACTGAAATATGACTGAAGAGCAGAAGTGCAGACCAAGAACCTTGCACATGGAGAAGCTGTGATTAATGAAGAGACGACGTTCTCATTCTTCATGAAGAACACAGCAGGGAAATACTGTACTTGTACTTCCTCTCCAAGACTCATGTAATACGAAAAGGCCGCCACCTCCAAGATAGATTATCAAAATGAGCCCAGTAAAGATAAATGAGACAAAGTGCTGATGCTAAAAAGACCTTGCTTCATTCATTGGAATGATAGTGACAAAAGAAAAGAGACCCACACATGTATATAAATACAAATATAAGTATATACTGCCATATGTGTATTTGTATACTGGCTAAAGACTCAGTAAAATTGGACAACAAAATTTGTAAAATCTGAATATGTAGACTAGTTATATGTCATTCATATTTTGTTCTATAAGAAACTTAAACTTTTCATTTAACTGTGAGCATAACTAAATGGTCTTCTGTAACGTTAATCTTAATGTGATGTTATTGTTTTTGTTATAATATCATGAATGTGTGTGTTTGTGTTGGGAAGGAATCATGTGTGCCAGGGTAGTGCTGTGGAGCAAACAGACAATGTGTGGCATCAATCATCTCTCTTTTTTTTATTCTTATTTTATTTTTTTTTATTAAAAATTTCCACCTCCTCCTCGCCTCCCTTTTCCCTCTCCCTCCTCTTACTCCCTATGCCCCACTCCCTTCCCCCTCTTTCTCCAGTCTGAAGAGCAGTCAGGGTTCCCTGCCCTGTGGGCAGTCCAAGGTCCTCCCCCCTCCATCTTTCTTTTCTTAGGTTCCAGGGGATAAAAGTCAGGTGCTCAGGTTTGTGTGGCAAATGCCTTCTGCTGAGTAATTTCATCAGTGCCTTAGAGATGCCTTAATAAAACTTATCTCTGTGAATGAGATTAACATTGAATTTACCAGTTTCCTTTCTTTCTAATTATGCATAGTAAGTTTTAAAAGGGTTCATTGCAAATGTCATTTACAACATACTTTGAAAATTATATAATCAGTTTAATTATGTTCTACCATCTGTTACTATAGATATATGCATGAATAAAGAGATTTCTAAAACAAAATTTACCATTTACCTACAATAATTTTTCACATTTTAAACTTCCCAACTTTTTTTGTAAATATCACAGCATGCAACTATATTCACGAGCTCCCATTATGGTATAATAAATAATCACAAATTTAGTGGTTCATAAAACACCTATTATTACCTTAGAGTTTGGGAATTCAGAGGTCTAAAATTCTTACAGGCAACTAAACCAAAGAGAGGTCATCATATTTCTGTTAATTTGTTGATGATCTAGAGTTCTACCATGCGACTGTGTGCGTGCACATGTGTATTTGTGTGTGTGTGTGTGTGTGTGTGTGTGTGTGTGCATGAGTGAGTGTTTCTGTGTGTGTGTGTGTGTGTGTGTGTGTGTGTGTGTGTGTGCATGTGTGGGGTGGTAATAACAAATCATAAGGTCTTAGGAATCTTACAGAATAAAAGTTTAATTTTCCACTTTGTAGTAAAACAGAAGTTTCTGAGTGCTACAGATGATTTCTTGACCCTGTCATGTATGCGCTAAGGACTTAAGATGCCAGACTCTCCTTATCAACAAAACCGTACCTTAAAAAATTTTCTTGATATTGGTGTCTTACCTCAAAGAAGTTTACTGATGTGGTCTCTCATGGGAGTGAAAAGCCATAACCCATGATTTATTAAGAGACACTAAGAAAGCAAATGAGAGATTTAAGGAAAAGTGTAGTTTCTAAATACCACAAGAGTTCTCAAGAGAGGAGAACCCCATCTAACTACTTTATCTAGAAGATTTTAGAGATTAAAATCACAAATTGTAAAAAAAAAAATGAGAAAAGTTTTACTGAGATTTGTGAGCTCTCAATCCTCAAGCACCATGGCAATGAATAACCTACAAGCTCTATCCTTGTTGCCCTGGCCCAACCAGGGATATGCAGGCGATTCTGTGCGGTTTGTATGCTGCCCACCCAGTGACGGATGGCTGAAGTACTCACTATGTCCATCTCTGACTCTAGCTTTGTCAGCTATGGACATCTTGGCTATCTGGTAGCCTTCACTCGCTTAGCTGTCTTTGACACTGCAGGTGCCTCAAGTGCTATTCACAGTAAACTACCCTTGCCTCACAGTTACCAGCGTGTAAATGTGATCATTCTTACTTAATACTAGTTAACTCTTTCTCTAATGGACGGTTTGATGCATCTGCTGACACAGAATGACGCCTTCTCAGAATCTATCTTCGAGACTCAGTTGCATTCGAAAGAAAGATTTCTAAAAGAGCAGTAGTGCCTGCCTTTGTTTCCCAGAGCAGGATGTGGTTTTTCTGGTTAAGCTTGGCAGCCTTCCTGTCAGCACTGGGCCCTGTTTCTCCTAGTCTGTATCTCATCCAGTCTCCTAGGCTATGGAAGCACAATTGCAAGCTCTTTATTTCTCACCTTTTGTGTTCCTGGCTTCAGTATTTGTAGAATTAGGGAATAACTGGGAGTTGCACCATGGGACTTTTCTGCTTGCTACAAACAGAAAGGTAGCTCCTGCCTAGATAGGAAGTAGGTGAATTACAGCTCTTGAGTTTTCCTATTTGCGTATTTTAATGCACTTCTGGTAGCTCTATTGATAGATATCTCAGATTGGGTGCAAACTATTTTTCTGTCAAATAATTATAAAATACATGTTTGGAGGCTACAGAGTTAGGTAAATGCAAATTTAAAATTAGCAAATGTTATTAACCAAGCCATGTACCACCAAAATGATCCTAATTCCATATCACATTAGCAGATATGGCACGAAGCTTGTGCCAGACACTAAGAAACACATCACATTTCCTGTGGATGAGTTTGATTGTCTAAAGCAGTCAGCCATTTGTCTGCTGTTGCATTCTCTTACATGTTGTTTAGGGAAAGAAGAAGAATTTTGTATTACTGTCTTAATAATCAAGTGCTTATTCAATGGTAATTAATAAGATGTTCTTTTCTCTCTACATAAAGGAGACTTATTTAATTAAAACATGTCTCCTAATTAATCATTCTGAATTGATTTCCCATGCCTAAATTGGACTCTTTAAAATGGTTTATGTATTTTATTTCAGACAGATATAAATAAAATTATTATTTATGACTGGTCTTTTTTTTCTGTCTGCTCCTTTCAGAAAAAAATGAACTGAACAAGGAATTATGAAACTTCTGAGTATTACACTTTGACTTTTTCTTTTTATTTCTGTTGAGTTGTCATGGTTTGATTTATTTCTTTTCTCCTATTCTTTGCATGCTTTCTCTTACATGGTATGTACTTGATGATTAATTCCTTAATGGAGTTTTTAAATTATCCCACCTGAGTTTTAATTTCCTCATCAGTCATTACGTATTTTAGAGCAACGGTCTTCTTTAAAACTCTCAGTAACCGTGATAGTTGTGCTTCTTGTTCCCAATAAAAACCCCTGAGAAAAGAGATTTAAGGAACAAATGGATCATTTTGATTCAAAATTTTAAGGTTCAGGGAATCCCAACAAAAAGTGGAGGCAGTACAATCTAGAAACCACTGGTTACACTATTACCCATAGTCAAGAAGCTAAAAAAGGAGAATGCTTGTGTTCTTCATTCTTTCTAATTTACGTAACTCAGGACCCTTGCCTAGGGGATGGTTTATCCACATTAAGTTGATCTTCCTACATCAGTTAATACAACATAGTCTCTCATAAACACACATCCAGATCTGCTTCTTGGATGATTCTAGATGTTGTCAAGGTGAAGCATCATTCAACACCACAGTAGCCTATATCATATCAGGAATATTTATTGTACATACATTTAGATTCCATGTCAAAAGATTTATTTTGATTGAATATCTTTAAGGCTTAAAGGTCTACTTTTAAAAGGACTTTGGTACTATACAAATTGATTACAAAACATGATTATCTCTCTAACTATATCAACCAACACAATTAAAAAAAGAAAAAAATAATAATCATTAAAGACACGTTTTACAAATTACAAGTAAATGTAACTTTAGATGTTTATATTGTTTATATTAAAATAATATAAAAAAATTATATACAGTCCAGAAAGTTTTCTTTTAAAATCCCATAAGGTCCAAGTGAATAGCTAATAGAATTTTTCTGGGAGTTTTACCTATCTTATACATCCTCTTATCCTTGTTTCCTACATTGCTCAGGGGAAAAGTGAATTGACGGCAGGAAATTAATTTGCACTTTTTAAGATCTATGTGGATATGAATCACTGCACCTTGGCAGAGACTGAAAAATGACTGTATTAACAAAAATCATGTTCAACAGGCAAATAAACATCCTCACAAATACAAATCACTGATGTTCATTTACCCATCATTAGCCATCATCTCCTTGAGATGGTGATGATAAACGAGCTCAGAAGCAGGATCAGGAACAACTCACTGACAGCAAGCACAGACACGAAACTGGCTCCTCCTGGGATAAGCACCTTGCGGGATGCGGGCCTCTCTAACTGATGTCTTTGAGGTTCAGATTTTGAACACTTTTTTTTTCCATATTGGGGTTATTCAATTTCTCCCATGTTTTAACTGCTTGATTCCCATTCTACTGGTAGTTGTTCATGCATGCACGATGATTTATGGCAGTGTGTTTTTCCAAGGTAAAATCCTTAAAGAAATATATAATAAACCAAGAACAAATTTAGAGGCACCAAAGGATTATATACATTAGGCATAGGATATGGTTAAGCTACATTTTACTTTTCCAATAAAATACTTATATCTTACAAATAAGAAGACTATGTCTTAAAGTTATGTTTATCCTGGATACAGGATATACACCCTTATTTTAGTTTGTAATAATAAAAATTTTAAATTTCTTGCTATGGCCAACCATGCAATAGAGAACCTATCAAAGCGTGACCTTGATAAAGACACACCACTTGTGCTGGGAAGAGACCTCAGTCAGTGAAGCAAGCAAGAAGACATGTACTTGGATCCCCAGTACTCATTTAAAAATATGGCCATCGTGATATAAGTGGCATGAGTATGTAATTCCAATACTAGGGAGACAGAAATAGGAGGATCTCTGGGTCTTATGTACTTGCTGTGTTAGTGACCTTTGGGTTTAGAGATAGATACTAAGTTTAAAAATAAGGTTAAGAGTAAGGAAAGGAGATGCTTAACATTGACCTCTAGCATACATTGCACACATTGTCACAGTAGTGCACTTTAGCAAAGAAACACATGAGCATGCATATACAGAATGCTTGAGAATGACAAAGAGGAGGGAGGGAGGGAAGTGGGAGGAAGGAGAGAGAGATCCTTGATTCATGCCCTGATAAGATGAGTTTATAGGTTTTTGATATGAGTACAACAATCACATATTTTTTCACGAACATCTTTTTATCCTTCCTGTCTGTGAGCAACACTGCCATCTCCATTCTGACAAACACCAATTCACCTTTGCTGTCTGTCATGTTTTCTGCTGTTGAACCAATCTTACATTCATAGGATGAAGCCTACTTGTCATGAAATATCACATTTATCACAGGGATTCTTGTTTTTGATGTATGACTTACATTGTTATATGAAGTTCTTATTATAAAGTCTACATCAAGTTTAGTACTGGGGCCACATAGAAGTTTGTTTTGGATTTCCAAGAAAATTGGCGTTTCCTGCACCAGAGAGATAAATGAGCCTTCCTCACTAGGAAACAAAGATATTTGGGAATGTCTTTCATCAGACATCTCTTTTAGGAAGAAAGTGCTCTCATGTGGAATTATGTGTTTTGAAATTAGAGTATTCCTCCCAAGAAACCTGATTATCACGTTTCCAAAATGCTTAAGACTTCTTTATTTTTTTAAAGTGTGGAACATTTGCATAAATATATATATATATGACTTTTAGATATGATTACATTCATGTTTCATGTACCCCCCCCTTTTTTTTGTTTTTTTTTTTTTTTTTGCAGGGTTTCTCTGTGGCTTTGGAGCCTGTCCTGGCATTAGCTCTGTAGACCAGGCTGGTCTCGAACTCACAGAGATCCACCTGCATCTGCCTCCCGAGTGCTGGGATTAAAGGCGTGTGCCACCATCGCCCGACTCATGTACCCCTTTTACACATAGCCTAAAGGTAAAAATTTAAAATTTTGTGTATTACAATTTATATGCAATGAGCTAACAACAACAAAAAAGGATGTTACTATGTCATTCCACCGTGTGGACAGTTTCTTTTAGCCATTGTTATTGGAGATGAAATTGCTTAATCCTTATAAGCAGTCATTGTTTTCTACGTATACAAAATAGGTATTTAGCAGAGACACAGAAAGTTAATACTCTAAAGAACAGTTGTTCATGGCAACTGAGCAGCACATTACACCAGAGCCTGTACCGTCTATGTAGAACACAGCAGTTCAGAAAGGTAGCTTGCCGTTTTGATAGGTACTGCTGACTTCTGATTGAAATGTGTGCTGGATTTTTGTACATTTTAGGTACAAATAGTTCAAGTTCTATTAGGTAAATGTGCTTTCCTCATATGAGGATGCATTTTTTGGTGATTGAATCTACCCGTCACCTGTAGACTTCTTAGTTTACCATGTATTGTGTTACTTTCCTGCTTTACTTTGTCTTATACATCTCTTTGATTTGATAAAGCAACACTTTTTTAATGTGTTTGGTTATGAATCCGCAAAGTGCTCGGCATATGTGTTTTTCTGTACTGTTGATATGGCTTTCGTTACCACTGTTACCATTATCAGTATAATTCAAAATAATTGTGGCAATTTAACTATCAGAGAAGGAATGAGAAGCTATTAAAATCTCCCTTGATAACTACTTCTCTCAGATTGCTGGGAAAATCTGACAAAAAGACCAGTCACGTCTTTCTCATTGATAAGCAATCCTTCCAAAAGCATTATCAGTTCTATGTCACCAGTGGATAGATTATCTGTGCACAACTGTGTCATTACCATTGTGTTCTGAGTAGCTATAGAAGCATCTCTTTGTCTTCTTTTTAAATTTCCACATCCATACTTTTACGCGATACTATTAGCATACTGTTAAATAAATAATTTTAAGATTATGTTTTCATCAATCCAAGGATATGTTGGTCATATGAGTGAGTCTAACAGATTAGCTATTGAGGAATCAAAATCCTTACAGCAACAGGTAAGCAAGCTCACCTTCCCTTCAGTGAATATGAAACTTGGACACAAATGTTTGTGAAAACTTATCAGGAAATGACCCTGAGGATTCAAATCTTTAGTTATATTCGAGAATGGGTTAGAATGTAGTAAGTCCTTCAAAAGGGCAAGGGCATACTGGCCTATCACAGAGCTCACCAGGGAGCAGGCTTGCTCTATCAACAGGTGGTAGCACAATTAATTAGTTGCAACTTAAGGTCCTGTAGATGCAGCCTCATTGCTACCGTCAATGGCTTTCCAAGGACTGGACTGGAAAATAGACACATTCCGTTTGGATTATAAGCATCATAATGATTATAAGCATTCTCACATCAGACTTTCATCACCGTTGACCTTCACAAATTCGCCAATGAATTTCCCCCTTGCTTCTTGATTGTCAGATGCTTTATCATCAAAGATCTTTAAAAAGTAATGATGCTGTTTGCTTTCTCAAGTTTATACACCCAGATAGTGGAATATTGATAACTTCCTTTCTCAAACTTATAAAAAGACAACCAAAGAGAGATTTTCTAAGAAACAAAGGTCTTTTTACTCTCGCTTTAAAACCTGATTTTAGTTGTTCGGTAGAAGAAAATATAGGCAGGGTGCTACAAAATATTGGGATAGGAAAGGATTTTATGAGCTGGATCACATTTGACTGGGAATTAAGACCAATAAATTATAACTGAGACTTCAAAAAGATAAAATATTCTTTAAGAAAATAAATCAAGCAGACAATTAAAAATTGGAGTGTATCATTGTCCTATGCATATCAGGCAGATGTGTAATACACAGAACATACAAAGATCTAAAAAGAAAACAAAGTTCCAGAAAAGAATGAGCCAGTTAAAAGTGAACTAAGGACTTAAACAAAGAGCTCTCAATAGAACTCTTAGTAATAAAAATGACTAAGAAATAATATAAGTGTACATCATCCTTAACAATCAAGGAAATGCAAAATCAAACCACTTTCTTAGATATTTCATTTCACTCCAGTTGAAATGGCTAAGATCACTAAAATAGCTGATTACAAATGCAGCTGAGGTTTTGGAAAAGCCGGAGCCCTCATTCTCTGTTGGAAGAAATGCAAATTAATACAGCTATTCTAGAAACGAGTGTGTATAAAATCATCAAAAGTAAAAAATTGATCTACCATATGATACAGTTGTTATGCTGCATACATGGGCATATGCCAAAACGTGTCTAAGTTCTCCTCCACATGGACTTGCTCTGCCGTCTCCATTGCTGCTCTCTTCACTATAGCCAGGAATCAGGAACAAAGCAAATTCCCTGCCATAGACGAACGGATAGAACATATGTGGCAAATATCCACAATTTAACACTATGTAGTGTTAAAGAGAAATTAAATTTGCAGGGAAATTGGTGGGTCTATCAGATATAACATCGAGATAGCCCAGACCCAGTAGGATCACACAGCTGCTCTACATTGTCTGCAGTGACCTCCTCAACCATGCTGGGATCTTCCCAAGTGCAGGTGTTTTTTAGTCTCAGGTCAACAGCCTCTACTCTTCCAGTGAAGCAAAAGATTCATTTTCGTAGTTGCTGCATTCA
This sequence comes from Alexandromys fortis, assembly GCF_014885135.2. Lineage (NCBI taxonomy): Eukaryota > Metazoa > Chordata > Mammalia > Rodentia > Cricetidae > Alexandromys > Alexandromys fortis. The sequence continues at coordinate 1,329,654 of NW_026068064.1, read as the reverse complement.
AATTGATTAAACCAGTTGCATTAATAAAGTTTTTGAAAATCTCTTAAATGTCCCTCTCTTCAGAAATTTTGCTAACTATGCCTCCATCATCTTCGTTTTCCTCCTTTCAGAGAGTACCCTGATAAGATCTGTGCGTGCAATGGATTTTCAAGCAAAAAATTCTAAAAATTCCCATAATTCTCCCCCAAACCAATGATCAGACCAATCACAACACGGCCAGTTCTTTGCCAGCACTTGCCTTCCGAGTTTGCTTTTGGCATTGTGATAAATACCATGATTATGAACAACTTGAGGTAGGGTGTTATTTAGTTTAGAAGTTGTGTAGCAATTTCCTCTGAGATTAGACCCTTCTATCTTGGAGGGAATCACATTAAGGCACAGGTTTTTCAAGGGAAAATGAAACAAAAGCATCTTCCCCGGGGTAGCTTTTTAATACACAACACTGAGACCTAAATCAGACAACAAGACATTCTAAGAGGAGAGAAAACATTCTACCTTGCAGGGAAGTGCCTCAAACTCAGGATAAGCAACTGGATAGCTGCCGAAAGTCTCCTAAAGGGACAATATTCCTTGGTACCTCTCCCTCTCCAAGCATTCATAAGCAGTGTGAATTACTGAGAGAAATGATCAGATGAGCTGAGTTGCCTAAAAGAGACAGAAACCAGCCTACATGCCCAGAAAATCCTCACACTAAGCTACCTGAAAAGACCCAGTGCACTGAGCTGCCTGTGGGCTTTGTTGTGTGCTCCTGATTTCCAGGATTAGTGAGCTGTCTGTCACCTATTCTTTGACAGTTTATGGTGATGCAGGTGTTTTTGAGTCAATTATATTTCTGTAAGTAACCCCTCACCTATAGTCCTATAAATAACCTCATGAAAACTCACTGCTTCACAAATTGGACTTTACACAAGTAAAATAAGTTTTGCAGAATTCATTTTCTTACAAAATTTATTGAGATTTTTCACAAATTTTGTACATATGCATATTGTATATTAATCATACTCTCCTGCTACTCCTCAATTCTGCTTTTATTGCCGCATCCTTCTGCTAGTCACCTTTATCCCCCTAGACATATTTATTTCTATTTCCATGCCACATACAAATGTAGGACAATATGCATCTGTATAAAATCCAGGAGTCACAAATGAAAAACAAAACAAATGATTGTGCCAACTCTTAACAAGTATTTTCATGTGCTTTTATGTACTGTTTACTATGTAAGTTATTTAGAAATAAATCTTGCTTTTAAAATGCTACAAATTAAACTCAAAACATGGATGACACATATTTGTTTATGATCCAGTGTTTTGGTTCAGTGGTGTTTTATATTAGCATTATATTATATACATAAAAGATATTATATTCTACATTATATATTATAATATTGATGGAGGAAGGTAATTGGTTAATTATAATAAACCAACTGCTTGGCCTCATAGCTTAGAACATAGGTGGGTGGAATAAACAGAATAGGATGCTGGGCGGAAGAGGAAGTGAGGTCAGACTCTGCTCTGCTTCCAGAGAGACCCAACAGCTCTGCTGGAGCAGAGACGCCATGCTCTGTTCTCCCAGGCAGCTCCAACCCACGATGGACTTAGGCTAGAATCTTCCCGGTAAGCGCACCTTGGGGTGCTTACACACATTACTAGAAATGGGCTAGTCCAGGTGCGAGATTTAGCCTGTAAGGGCTAGAGTTCATGGGCCAAGCAGTTCTTAAATGAATACAGTTTGTGTGTTTTTATTTCGGGCATGAGCTAGCCAAGCGGCCCGGGTGTTGGGGACGCAGCCCCGCTGCTCCTATTACAACATAATATAATATGTTATGTGTTTTTTTTTAACAATTTGCCTCATTTGGCTGTGTGAAGATGTGTCACTGTGGCTGATTTAATAAAGATCTGAATTGCCATTAGCTAGGCAAGAAAAGGTTAGGTGGTACTTCTGGGAACAGAGAGCTATGGGAGGAAAAAGGGTGTCTCCAGCCAGATGGAAAGGAAGCAGGATGAACACTACAGAGTAAAGGTAACCAATCCACGTAAAGGAATGATGATTAAAAGATATTGGTTAATTTAAGTTATAAGAACTAGTTAGGAATAAGACTAAGCTAAGGCCAAGCTTACATAATTAATAATAAGTATCCATGTAATTTTTTGTGTTCTTTTAATCCAAAGAAAAATCCATTTACATATAAATCGATCTACCTGCAGTCCCACATTGCATGCCATAAATAGAGACATTTTCCTTGGGCCTCTAGCTTACAAAAGGTGCATAGGGACTTTTTATTAATTATGAAAGCTTGGCCTTAGCTTATGATTATTTTTAACTAGCTCTTAATTACTTAACTCATATTTTTAATCTTCAGTGTGTTCGTTACCTCATATTCATTATGCCCATCCTGGTTATTCAGTGTCTGGTTGGCGACTTACTTTCTTCCTCCCAAAGCTCTCTGTCCCCAGAAATCTTGCTTAGCTTCTTTCTGCCTACCTAAAATGGTCATTCAGCTTTTTATTAAATCAATTGCAATGACATATTTTCATATAGTATAAAGAAATATTCTGCAGCAACACATGGGTGCATTAAAATCATATAGGGAAGTCAAGTCTCAAGAACTTATTGGGCACAGCAGATCGAGGGAGTGTACAACACTCTTACCTCATCCCCATGTTGAAGAGGATTGCAAACATTGCCGTTTCAACAGTATTATTCCCTGTACCATTTGATGAACCAGTGTGTCTCCTACCTCCATAGGCTCTTCCTGCATCCCTCCTAGGTTCTTGTCCTTGTCTTCGAGGCTTATATGAACCTCCTTGAACTCTAATCAAACCTCTTCAACCGTTGTAGTCATTCTGTCAAATACACACGTATACAACCGTGTTGTATGTAGTATAAACTATGAGATTTAGTATTAGCACTTGGATTATCTTTCTTTTTTTTTTTTTAATGATTTTCTTTGAGACAGTGTTTCTCTGTGTAGCTGTGGAACCTGTCCTGGCACTAGCTCTTACAAACCAGGCTGGACTCAAACTCACAGAGATCTGCCTGGCTCTGCCTCCTGAGTGCTGGGATTACTTAGATTATCTTAAAAGCATGCTTTGTTTTGTTAGTATATAGAGAATCAGGAGTGCTTGGCAAATTTTTGCTGATAATATCAGTACCATAAATTTTGTATCATTCACTAAATTCCAGAATTATATTTTCTGTCAGAAACAGAAAAATAATTTTGTTTCTGACAGAACTCTCATTATACAGAATCATTTTAGGTAAATATGCCACAAAGTTAGTTTTGAATAAATGTGATTTTAGAGTAACTCCCATATTCATTATTTTTACTCAGTAAATGACTTATTCGCTAAGATAACCATTCTTTAAATGAAAATAAAATACCATTTTTAGCCTATACTTCTAAAAAGTAGCTTTAAGGTAGGTTCTTGTTAAGACTGGAAATCAGGGCTAAAAGAAAGGCAGACATCAAAAGGTAAAATTGTTATGCATGTGATTTTTAAACATATAGCTCAAAAAATGTAAAGCCTATTTTCTCATTTAAAATATCTTATCACCTTAAATTATTTATATTCACTTTATGTTTTCAATATGGCAGTTTTCTAAACACTCATTGTAATTACAGTATTATTGCTTGGTTGAAAATTTCACATCCTGAGATTTTCAACTAGAATGCCTCCAGGACACTGTTCAAATGAGAACTACTGAAACCAAGACGCAGCTCGTCATCAAGCCATCAATCACAAAGTGACAGGTTTCTTGGGAGTGAGATAGGATCTCTTGATAAGTGCTCATTTGAGTTACTGAATCATTCATTCACGGCTGACTTCTGGGCCCTCCAGGTAAAACTACTCCTCTTCGATTTGATGATTCTGAGTACTGATTTATTTTACTCTACGTTTGACACAAAGTTACAGGTTATTCTGAATTCCCAAGACCGAACAATACTCACAATGGAAAATAATTTCTTTAGTCACTCAAGAGAAAACAAAAATTTGCCTTGAAATGTATTTTTTAAATTGTATTTTCAAATTTTTTGCTGGAGTTACTGGAAAAGCTTATTTTCAGGTGCTAGAGACATAAATCACAAGTTGAGAGCATTTATTCTTTTTTTCAGGGTACTCAACCTTATTTCTCAGCACCTACGTGGTACAGTGTGACCCACTGAAGTCTGTAACTCCGGCTCCAAGAGTTTGGTATCTCTAACATACACACATACAAATATATATTAACAAAAATTAAAAACTTAAAATAAATCAATACAACTCTTAGGACCACAACAATGTGGCTACTTTAATCTAAATTAAAACAAGATAATATCCCAGCATCAGTGGGAAAGTCTTACAGAGCACCACCACTACACAAAGTCAAAAAGTTGCTGAAAGAAAAATCTGCCTTTTCCAGAGTTGATTTCCCTTATAGATTATCCAATATCATGCAGCCAACCTTAAGCAGATATGCATATAGACAACACTAAATATATTAAGAATAATATATGTTGATTTGTGTATATACCAACAATAATTAAATGAAGAAGCAGTAACAAAATTGAGAGGGAATTGAGAAACCACAGGGCTTGAGGTTGAAGAGGGAGAGAGAGGGGTAGATGGTATAAGTACAATGTACAAAAGAAATTCTAAAATAAATTGAAATGGTCAGTATTCATATTGTTTGAATCGTTCTATATGATTTATAATTCTAATCTTTATATAGTGAATGATTTCAGTATAGTATGCCAGCCTTTTCTTAAATGTTGCTATTCTTTTTATTATTTTATTCTGCTACTATGAACTCATATTCACTCTCCTAATTTTACTTGCTTCATTTAAAAGTACCATTCATCCTGATTCCAAATGTGTGCTTATAAATTTTGTCTTAGTATTTTCAGTAATGTGTTTATTATTTGCCCTTATTCATGTGTATATAGGACACAGTGTGTACCTCACCAAGTTTTGCAGTCATTATACAGTATAAACCCAGAGCCACAGTGTAGAGGTCAAGTATCTCACTGTCTTTTCCAAGTCAGTCATGGAGGAAGAGGAAGGCATCTCTGGAAAGAGCTCAAAATAAACTTTCCAGGATTCACAGCCTCTCCAAATATGATGCTTAGACAGCTGGAAAACAAACCTCCCTTGTCGACCATTAGAAACATCACCAGTACTTTGCCCACGAATTTTAGAAACAGTTTTACAAGTTTCATGAAAATTCCAACACTTTTAGTTAGGTTTGTTAAAGTGATGTAATTATCAAAATTATTCAAAGTTATATAGTACGGATCTTTGGTTCTACTCTGTGATAAAAATTTTGAGTTAGAATATTCTCAGGCATTTTGAATGGAAACTACCTTCTCAACATTAATATTGAATCTGAATGTTATTCCACAAATCACACCACTGAATGTAGCAAGGTATGCTTTGTTAAAGTAATACACCTCTCATATACAATATCTACCACAAAGTTCTTGGGGTATCTGTAAATTCATAGAACTATACTGCTGATGCACTGCACCTGAAATCTTAGCTGACCCAGCATTGCTAGCATGCTGTGCTTTTTCTAAACACCTGTGTGTATCCTGATTTTACTAACATGATTCTTGACAATCAAAGATAGACATTAGCTGGATTGAAAACATATGAATCCTGCCAACATTATTGTTAAAAATTTCATCAACACAGCCGGGCGGTGGTGGCGCACGCCTTTAATCTCAGCACTCGGGAGGCAGAGGCAGGAGAATCTCTGTGAGTTCGAGGCCAGCCTGGTCTACAAGAGCTAGTTCCAGGACAGGAACCAAAAAGCTACGGAGAAACCCTGTCTCGAAAAATCAAAAAAAAAAAAAAATCATCAACACAGAAGAAAACTTGATTTTGGAAAAACAAAAATTAGTAATTTTTGTTCTGCAATAGTTTATATATAATGAGTGTCTAAGAAATCATAAGGTTGAACTTCTCTATTTGAATTCAAACTCACATTTCAACAAATGCATTTCAAATTCTTAGACTGAGCTAGCACGTTTTCTTAATTAGGATTTCTATTACTGTGTTGAACCACCGTGGCCAAAGAGCAAGGGGGGAAGGAAAAAGGCTTATTAGGCTTACACTTCAGCATGGCTGTTCCTCACTGAAGGACTTCAGGGCAGGTGCTCAAAACAGGGCAGGAGCTGATACAGAGGCCATGCAGAGTGCAGTTTACTGACTCCCTTCTGCTGCCTTTCTCAGCCTTCCTTCTTACAGAATCCAGGACCAAAAGCCTGAGGATGGCATCAACCACCGTTGGCTGGACCCTGCCACATTGAAGATTAAATGAGAGAATGTCCTTTAGTTGGATCTGAGGGAGGCATTTCCTCTGATGCCACTAACTTGTGTCAAGTTGACACACAAAACCACCAATACCAACATTCTCGGAACCTATTAAAGAGCATTGTTGATTGGATCTTCTCTCAGCTTTCATCGCGTAAAGCTGGCTTCTTCGTAAGCTCTGTCTGAAATACGTGTTTTGCGGGGAATTTTGAAGACATACTGCTTTCTTTCTTCTTTAGTCATGATATACTTGTCCCATACTTTCAACTGATATTTATATACAGATCTGTTTATTCTTAGTTTCACGTTACTAGTATTTACAATTTGGCCCGTGCTAAGCAGGTGCTCTTGCCGCCCTCCCAATCCTCAGCCACTTGCATTCCTATTTAACACATCACCTTTACCATCTCAACTTCCTAAACTCCAGCCATGCCCAGCTTTCTGGAGGACAACTAATAGTATACTTTGTGATTTAGTAATAGAAATGTAGGTGTCCTTAGGTGCACCATTAATTAGAGCCCATAATACATAATAAGCATGACAGCCTCATGTTTTTCAATGGTTAGACTCTCTCTAATATATATCTAGGAGAGATATTTTAGGATTTTCACAGAAATTTTTGGAGAGTGTGGGGAAATCACGAAATGCATAAAGTACTTTCTGCAAAGCACAATGACGGAACTACCAATTTCAAATCTCCACGTAAGTGCTGAGCATGTGTGGTGAGCCTGTAGGCTGTTATAACACTGGGGAGGAGAGAGGTGATGCCGAAAAAGCTGTCTCCGTCTATAATAAGTCAGTCTGAGAGCTTGGGATTCAATGAGGTTTTCTTTAATGAATGATTTGGTAAGAAATCCAGGAAAGTACCTGACCTCTGCCTTGCTCCTATATACACATTCACAGCCATTTATGTAAGTACAGACATACCACAAAGACATACTATACCCTCATACACATGCGAAAGCATAAATTTGACATTAATGAAAATGTGCATGCAAGAGAACAGCTCTTAAAATATATTATACTGGTATTTTAATAAATTTCGAAGTTAAGGATAGATTATAAATCATCTACAATCTTTGTCCCAGAGTTATTGTTCCTTAAAATGAACTGTTTTACTAAGATTATTGTGTATTATGGGCTTATAACAACTTCGTTTTTGCAATATTGATAAGAATATGATATGTGAATGGGTTAATTAGCTGAAAATGACATAGAGCATGCGAATACATGGTATATATCAACTCAGTAAAATTTACTAGTGACTAGACAATATATGTAATGGCAATTTCCTGTATTTTACAGGTTAAGAGCACCGCTTTCATATATATATATATATACACATATATATGTATATATATATGAAAATATCCACATGAATTGCATTAGTTTCTATAACTAATGTGATCTGGCAAAATATTAAAAACCAAAAGCAACAAATATATTTTACTTATTACAATGAAGTCATTTAGTGTGCCTAATTATATATTAAATGAGAACTATGGCTATGCCATTTTTGTTTAGCATGTAAGCTGATTTAAATGTATGGGTGCATCATCTTTCTCCATAAATTTAAAGTGACCTCAATCTTTATAAAAGACATGGGGCATATTACATATGTCTGTATAAAAGCTATACCATTGTGTGCTGTGTACATTTTAAAACCAGATTTAAAGGTGACTATACTTGAAACACTTTCCATTTTTCTTACATCCAAGCTTCCTCTTTTCTTTATTTAATGTTTAACTGAAGTAGACTATCATCTATAAAAGACAACCAATCTCATTTGAATAGAGTAAAAGGATTATCATTACTCATGCATAGAAAATTTTAAGGATTCGGCTGTGTCAGTGATAGATGGAAGACTGCTGAGAAGCCATTTGGGATTTCTGTAGTTAGGTTAGACAGGTCCCAGCTCCTATTAGTGAGTATTGGCTTGCTCTGTTATAGAATAGAGGCAGCTGTCTGCTGCAGCTCCCCCCCAGGTGCTGCTTGCTTTAACTAAGCCTATCATATTTCAGCAAGCAAATCAAGAAAGAATTTGCAGACAGATGGTGATGCTTCTTATGCACTCTCATTTACATGCAACCTTAGTTTGTAACTCTACTTGAGTTGCGTGCATGGGGGTTTGCATTCCCTTTGGACTGGCCATAAATACTAGGCATTCAAGTCAAATCCAGCTTGGTCCATGTTTTCCAAATGTGATTTAATTCAGTGGAGCTATGTAGTGTTTATTAAAATAATTTTTGCAACTGTAATCTTTGCTGAGTGCAAATTACTGATACCAATCATGGAAAGTGTGAAGAGGGTCCCAGTAGACTCACTGATGTAGGACATTAAATTTTAGTCATACTAATTAATAATCTGAAGTAAAATTAATATGCAAATAATCTCTGATTGGGAATTAGAATTGTCTAAACCCAAGGCTTATTAAAGTGCCTAAAATGTTATGTAGTTATAAATACACTAGCCACATTTTATACTATTAATTATTTCATTACACAGTAAAGTAAAATAACCTTTCTTGCAGAAATACTTCTAATGTAAACTTACCTCTTATTTTGGTTTACTTTTATTCCGTCTATTTAAGAGATTTGTCTGAATATATATAGGCAGAGGCCAGAAGAGGGTGGTGGATACCCTGGGACTGGAGTTAAAAATAGTCGTGAGCTGCCATGTGGTCACTAATAATGGACACCTGAAAAGGCTTCTAGTGCCCTTAACTGTTGAAGTATCTTTCCAATTCTTATAATTTTTTGTTAAAGTATTTAAGATACTCATTCTATCTGACAGAGCAAACATAGTTGCCCATGTGACCTAAGTCCTGCTACCCAGGAAACAGAAAGCTAATAAACATTCCCCTCAGCTTACCTTTTGATATAAAAACTGTTTGGAGAATAAACTCGGGTTATTTTTCAGGATGTAAACTCATGATCTCATGAGGGATCCCTAAAAACTCCTTCCCGATAAAGTCATCTGTGTTGTGTCTCAATTATTCCTACTCCTCCCCTATGATTATTGTAATAGAAAATAGACATGCACCACTTTAAAAAATAATGAATGAATTGAATTAATTATAGGGTGAATAAATCTCAATACAGTGAAGGAAACAGATTACAAAAGACCACAGAAAGTCTTGATGACTTGGAAAAAATATAAAACAATAAAGAGGTGTTCATTTTCAATACTGCTACACATCACAATAGAGGTCATACTTCTAGAGGGTTTAAAGTAGGCAGGTAAGAAAATTGAAAAAGTAAAGAAAGAAGTAAGTTTTCCAATTTTCATATAATATTACTCTAGGAGATGTTTGTACTTCTCTTCTCCTCCTTCTTCCTGATTTGAAATGATAAAATTACTTCATTTTCTCCTTCCCTCTCTTCCCTCCAAACACTCTCATATACTTTTCCTTGCTCTCTTTTGAATTCATTCCCCCCTTTTCATTAATAGTTGTCATATATATATATATATATATATGTGTGTGTGTGTGTGTGTGTGTGTGTGTGTGTGTGTGTGTGTGCGTGTATTCATAAATACATTAATAAAACCTACTCATTCTGTATAATATTACTTATTTGTATGATGTGTTTTCAGGGCTGACCATTTGTGTTGGTTAACTAATCTGTTTGCCCTTCCATGGAGAAGATTATTTCTCAGTCTCTCAGCATTTCTTAGTTGTTTGCCATTCTTTGTGAATAACTGAGGCTTCCTGAATTTTTCCTTGTCCACCTTTACATGTCTATTGGTATTGTTTTAATATTGGAATAATATGGTTGTATACAAAGAAATCTTGAAGACTTGGTTAGAAGACAAGCAAAATTAATAAGCAAAATATGAGAAGTTGCATGGGATAAAATCATTACATAAAGTCATTAACAATTATATAATTGAGTGAAAAAAATTTAGGAATGCATCATGAGAGAATCTATACACATTGTAGCAAATATAAAATCATTAGGAATAAATTTAAACATGAAAGGGAAAATTATCAATGAAAATTGCAACACATGATTGAAAAATTTATGTAGTTTCATGCATGCATTTGTACATTGCATACACTGCTGTGGGACAATGGTCTTGTATGCTGTAAAGATTTATTACTTGTATTGTTTTAATAAAATGCTGATTGACCAGTAGCCAGGCAGGAAGTATAGGTGGGACAACCAGAATAGAAGATTAATGGGAAAAGGAAAGCCTCAGTCTGCAGTCATCACAGGAGCAGAGGATGAAAGTTGAGAACGCCACACTGATTATCAAGCCACGTGGCTAACACAGACAAAAATTATGGGTTAAGATGTAAGAATTAGTTAATAAGAAAGCCTGAGCTAATAGGCCAACCAGTTTATAATTAATGTAGGCCTCTGTGTGTTTCTTTGGGACTACATGGCTGTGGTACCTGGTGGGACAGAAACCTTTATCAACACACACACACAGAGAGAGAGAGAGAGAGAGNAGAGAGAGAGAGAGAGAGAGAGAGAGAGAGAGAGAGAGAGAGAGAGAGAGAGAGAGAAAGAGAGAGAGAGAGAGAATTCTTATATTTCTAAACTAGAAGAATTAGTAGTGTTATAATGTCTGTCCTATACAACATGGTCTACATATTCCACAGATGTCAATGATATTCTCCACACATCAAAATAAATACTTTAGCAGTTCATATAGTAGAAAAGGAATATTGAACATCCAGGTTAATCTTAAGTAAAAGCAACAGCACTTAGAAATAGCATAATACCTGATCTCAAGACACACAAATGGCCATATATATTGAGAGTGACATCATACTTACCTAAAACACACAGAGACCTATAGAGTAAAATTTGACCGGAAATATGCATATACCTACACTTTTACTGATTCATAGCAAATGGGTCAAAAAGCATTATAAAATGAACCATCTCCACAACAGATGGCATATAAAGAAATTGAGCAATTACTTGAAGAATTAAACTTGATCTCATTATTCATCCCGTGAAAATAAACATTAATTGGGTTGATGATCTAAATGAGATACTGTAACATGAAAATTTACTAGAAGAGAATCTCGGAGAAAGACATTACTCTAAGATAGGAATTTTCCTTCAAACCCTGAAAATTACACAGGTTGAAAAAGAAGTGGACAAAGGAATTCCTTCAATGATTCTACTCAACATCAGTGAAAGTACAAACTACAAATACAGAAAAACTTACAAACAGTTCATTTGACAGATTAATTTCCACAGTTGTAAAAGAACATGAAATACTCAAGAAAATCAACACCACTACATAGCATGGATGAAAATATCTCCTCGGAAAAAAAGAAATCCAGGTTGACAACAGATATATGGAATAACACACATCTCCTTTAGTCATAAGGGAATGCAATTCAAAACATATTAGTATATCATTACATTGAGGCTAAATATCTTTTATCAGAATGAGAGAAGAGAAATTTCCTTGAGGAAGGGTGAAGACTACACCTATCAGTGAGGCTAAGAACAAATGTTTATAGAATGTTGTTAAGAATAATGGCGATAACTAAAGAAAATCACAGCTAATCAAAGTGCAGATTTATGGAGCCAAGTTCCTAGTGCATACATGTACAAGAAACTCCCACACCAAAGCCTCAGTGAATATTTCAAAGGAATAGGAATGATTCTGATAGCTCTAGGTCCAGGGAATTTACTGTGTCATCATATCTTCTTGTAATGTCAGAAGCTACACCAACTGTCACCAGCAAGAGTTCCCAATGTGAGCTGAACAAGAATGACATCCATATACATGACAAAATGGACAGGGAAGGCTCATGAAGCCTCAGCCTTACACAAAGAACCATAGGCAATTCAAATGGTGCCCAATGTGTAGACAGCTGCAGCCACAGAAAACCTGAGAGAGCTTGGGAAGGAATTCTAGATACAAAATAACAGCATTGACGATGGCTTCTTGGTAGCAGTAATTTCTCCAGTTTGCTCTCTTTGCTCAAGGCAAGTGCATCTCATTGAAGAGAGGCTTCCTGACTCTGCTTCAGCTGTAAAACTTTGCAGCTCTTTGAAGAGGCCCTGCCAGCAAGCACCTAAATGATGTTTATGAATTGCCAACAGCATGTATCTTGGTGGTGTTAGAAACCTTGAAACTCCATCAAGTTGTAGCAATAAACATGACTCCAGCCAGTATCTCCACCATGAAGGTAGGCTTTCAAAAAGCTAAGGAATTGGTTGGATCCAGCTGTCAAAGTCATGACTTTAATCCTAGCCAAATCATTTAGCAAATTAAAGACTCATGTGGTCATAAAAAGAGATTCATACAGTAAAGATAGATTCTGGAAAAAAAAAAACTCTAAATGGTTTATAGAGTGTTTAAAAATATACGTAGTCTTGTGAGAAAAAAACAAAAAGGATAAAGTGCTTAAAATAAAAAAAAAAGAAAGAGAGTAGTGGGTGTGGTGGTGTACACCTTTAATCCCAGCACTTGGGAAGCAGTGGCAGGTGGATCTCTATAAATTCAAGGTGTGCTGGTACACACCTTTAATTCCACCACTTGGGAGTCCCCACATTGAGTACAATTTGTTGCCTCAGGTTTTTGTTCTGCCCAGTTTTGCAGCAGTTCAGTCGCAAAGAAATCACAGAGGTATGCATTAATTATAAACTGATTTGCCTATTAGCTCAAGCTTCTAATGAATCTTATAACTTAATTCTGTTAACTGTGTTAGCCACGTGGCTTGGTACTTTTTTTTTTTTTTTTTTTTTTTTTTTTTTTTTTNTTTTTTTGGTGAGGCAGTCATATCTTTCTTCCTCTGTGTCTGGGTGATGACTGCAGACTGAATCTTTTCTCTTCCCAGAATTCTCCTGTACTCCTTGCCCCAGTCCTATTTCCTGCCTAGTCACCCCACCTATACTTCCTGCCTGCCTACTGACCAATCAGTACTTTATTAAACAAGTACAAGAAACAGACTTTTATAGTGTAAAACCGAAGAGGCAGGTCTTTGTTTAGAGTCTTGGTTACAGGTTGTATGGATAATGGTCAATAAATAGCTAAACAACTGAGATCAATTCAGAGTTCTTGTTTTGAAAAAAACAGGTGGTGGGGTGGTGGTAAGTGCTGTAGGAACATGAGAATTCTGGGAAGAGAAAAGACGCAGTCTAAAGTCATCACCCAGACAGAGCAGGCCAGACACAGAGAAAATACAATAAAAATGCCTCACTAATAAAACGTACTGAGCCACGTGGCTAGCACAGACAAAAAAAATGGGTTAATATACGATATAAAAATAGTTAATAAGAAGCCTGAGCTAATAGGTCAACCAGTTTATAATTAATGTAGACCTCTGTGTGTTTGTATGGGACTAAATGACTGTGAGACCAGGTGGGTCAGAAACCTCTGTCAACAGGGAGGGTTGTTTCCCTAGGTAAGAACACACATATTGTTTCTCCAGTATTAAATGCTCAAACCTGAAAACATATACCCAAGTGACATTATATAGATTTAACAGGTTAAAATTAAGAACACAGATCTATAAAATACTTAGTGAAAGGAGAGGTCTTAAATATAAAAACAGAGTGGGGAGGGGTATATGAGAGGAAATGGTAGGGAGAAATGTAATTATATTTAGTCTCAAAAATAAAATAAAATGAGACACAATAAATTGACACGTAAAGTTAAGAACTTCTAATTAGACTACAGAGAAAACAGGACCCTCATTCACAAACAGGAGGTGTAAATTAGTGCAGTCAGAGCAGCATGGGCAGGACTAATGGTCTAGAACTTTGGGGGATATGTTTAGGTCAGAATTTCAGTTAAAATTTTTTGTAAGACCTTTTGGATTTTATATGTCAAAAGTTTCTTTTGCAATTTAACATTTTAATATCTTGTCAGAAAATGATAAATTTAATACCACCTGAATGTTTAAGAATCTACGGTAATACTGCCTTTGTAATTATCAGCACTTTTGTACTTCTTTTTTATTTTCTATGATCAATCTCATTAACGTTTATCTATTTTCTTAATATAAAAAAATAGCTTGTAATTCTACTGATTCTCACTAAAGTCTATTTGCTGCTTGGCTAATTTCTACTTTCATCTATATTATTTGTTTTATTGCATATTTTTAGGCTTAATTTGTTATTACTTTTCTACTGTGTTAAAAGGAAAGTTCAGATCACTGATTTTAAACATGGACACTACTGCAAAGGTGGTTAAAAAGTTCTCCAAGTTGTGTTTGACTCAAAACTATGTTTTCTTTATTTGGGTTTGATTGCATGTGTTTTATGTGCCATGTGCATCCATAGTTGTCCACGTAGCCTGTAAGATCTCAGATCCTCCAGCCCTGAGCAAGAGTGATTACGAGCTACCCAATGTGGTGATGGGAATTAAACACAGGTCCTCTGTAAGAACAATAAGCAGGGACAAACTGTGACGCTCTGTGTAAACCCATTAATCTGTAGTTTCAGTTACTTTATTTTTGTCATAGCCATTATAATGTCTTTATTATGATTTATTTCACTGCCACATTATTTATTACAGGTATCTTGTCTATACAGTTACTAATGGCACACATTTATTGATTGATTTTTTTATTGATTTTTATTGAGCTCTACATTTTTCTCTGCTTTCCTCCCTGCCTCTCCCCTCCCCTCTTTTACCGACCTTCAAGGCCCCCGTGCTCCCAATTTACTCAGGAGATCTTGTCTTTTTCTACTTCCCATGTATATTAGATCTATGTAAGTCTCTCTTAGTGTCCTCATTGTTGTCTAAATTCTCTGGGATTGGGGTTTGTAGGCTGATTTTCTTTGCTTTATGTTTAAAAACACCTATGAGTGAGTAAATTGATAATTGTCTTTCTGTGTCCAGGTGTTTATTGTTAAAGGCTTTTGTTGTTTTTCCTAATATTGTAGGAAGAGATAAGCTTTTGCTTGAATTCTGTCTTTATCAATACATTGAAGCTGATCTTATCCATAGCATGGTGGACCTAATAATACTGCATATATTAAAGAATATAATGTCTATTTAGTCGCCTATGATTACTGTTTTCTATAAATACTGTCATATTAATAAAGAATATAGATAAAATATTCAATAATATATTTATCTTTGTTACCATCGCAATTTTTAGATATAATGATATTGAAATCTCTACTGAACATCCATTTGTCTGGTTGTCTCTTTTGTCTTCAGTTTTGCCCATTATCAGCTTCATGAATTCTGCAATTGTATTTTTACGCCATCTACACCTATGAGCAGTGTGTACGATCTCAGAAGTGCCTGGAGTCTTTGTACTTAAGGAACAAACTAGAGAGTAAGAATGCACCTCAGTAAGATGTTTTCTGCGCAAACACAAGAACTTGACTGCCTGTCACTGATTAAAAGTCAGGTATGGTCACCTGCACTAGTAATCCCCAGTCAGTGGCAGGCAGCTCACTGGTCAGAAAGTGTAGTCAAGTCAGTGAATGGTATACCCCAGGATGAGACCTTATCTGAAAAACAAGGAATCTGACAGCAGAGGTTGGCATTTGGCTTCAGACATCCATAGGAACACCTTGGACACCTATGCATGGAATGCTGATTTGTTTAGCTGCTTTGTTTTGCATGATGCAGCAAAGTGGGGGAGGATCACTGCAGGCATTAGTTGGAGAGCTGAGACTTGGCCCTCCTTCTACTCCCACTTTCTCTCATTCTGTATTTGCTAATGTTTGGAGGAGCTTTGCCAGGATCTCTCACCACTATTAATTGCAACATGCCATGGCTTCCCTGCTGTGATGGGCTGAATCATCAGCCAACATAAGCCTTTCTTTTTCCTCCTGCGCTGGTCTGGTTAGATATTTTGTTATTGCAGTGAGAAATCATCTGATCTGGCTTTTCAGTTTAAGGAGAATACAAAGATCACTCTGCAGTGACCTTTTAAAAATCAAATTTAGGAACTACTCTCCACATTCATGTTTATTTTCTTCCAACAGTTCTTCCTTGTGCTGCTTCGCCTGCAAACTTCCTTCTCAGAAAATGTTTTGTTTTCAACAGCTTTAAAATGACAAGTCTAAATAAAAATTGCAAAGAGAGTATATACGCACTTTTCAACTCAAGGGCTTGTTTTTTTTTTTTTGTTTTTTCTCTTAGAATGGAAAAAAGTGCTGTAGTGTTATGAGCCTAAAGATATAAAGATACCACTGAGAATCCGATGTAAATTAGACAAATGTTTTGCTTTGTGCTTTGAAATCTGGGGGAAAATCATTTTATTTTGTTTAATTTTTCCTTAGAGAACACAGAGTTTGTTGTGATGTCATACTCACTCTAAGCTAAGACACTCCATGGACAAGTTAGTGGCTCTAATTAAAATACAATGAGACTGGAGACAGGGCTTAGTGGATAAATTGCTTTCTGAACAAGCTTGATGATTGGAATTAGAATCCCCAGAAAACATGTTAAGTGTGACCTTGCCACAAAGTTCTGTACTATCGGTATAGTGATGGTAGGCAAAGACATGATACTCCCTGGAAGAATATGAGCCATCTATAAGAGGGCATAAAGATCAGTGTCCAAAGTGGTTTACAGATCTTAATATATTCAACACAGAACATGTGTCCCCTTTCAACATACATACACATACATATGCAAACATATCTGTTGTAATTGGAAGCGGCGGCGGGGCTGCGTCCCCAACACCCCGGCCGCTTGGCTAGCTCATGCCTGAAATAACAACATACAAACTGTATTCATTTAAAGAACTGCTTGGCCCATGAACTCTAGCCCTTACAGGCTAATTCTCGCACCTGGACTAGCCCATTCCTAATAATGCGTGTAAGCACCCCAAGGTGCGCTTACCGGGAAGATTCTAGCCTTCGTCCATCCTGGGAGAGTGTAGCATGGCAAGCATGGCGTCTCTGCTCCAGAGCAGAGCTGTCGAGTCTCTCCGGGAGCAGAGCAGAGTCTGACCTCACTTCCTCTTCCGCCCAGAATTCTATTC
>NW_026068064.1:1212679-1310375 GCF_014885135.2 Alexandromys fortis | reverse complement strand
GCGGGGCTGCGTCCCCAACACCCCGGCCGCTTGGCTAGCTCATGCCCGAAATAACAACACACAAACTGTATTCATTTAAAGAACTGCTTGGCCCATGAACTCTAGCCCTTACAGGCTAATTCTCGCACCTGGACTAGCCCATTCCTAATAATGCGTGTAAGCACCCCAAGGTGCGCTTACCGGGAAGATTCTAGCCTTCATCCATCCTGGGAGAGTGTAGCATGGCAAGCATGGCGTCTCTGCTCCAGAGCAGAGCTGTCGAGTCTCTCCAGGAGCAGAGCAGAGTCTGACCTCACTTCCTCTTCTTCCCAGAATTCTATTCTGTTTTCTCCTCCCATCTATGTTCTAAGCTGAGGCCAAGCAGTTGGTTTATTATAACTTAACCAATGAAATCAACAGATTGATATATGACACTCCCACATCACATATCTTATACAAAAACCTTATGCATACAAAGACAAAAGCAAAACAACAACAACAACAACAACAACAACAAACTCTCACAGATTTAAGACTGAAAACTTAAGAGCTCTTCTGTATTTTAAGTTTCTCTATTGGGTCAATTTCATAGATGCTTTTATTTTTGTCTTTTGACAAGCATAGAACCTTCTAGTCGCAAAATATCAGCTTTAAATGAAGTGTTCATACCACACCTCCCTCGCCGAAGGCTCTTAGTTTATCATGCAAGAGAATACAGAAAGAGTATAAAGGCCAGAGGGTGTAAATGACGACAGCAAAAGAGTGTTTTCAGGACATTACACGACAGTGATGTATACAAACTCACAGCAGTTGTGCAATTTCTATAGCATGCATGAGACCTGGAATAATAAATCCATATAAAAGCATAGCACAGAAGGGAGGGTGGACATGGAGTCCTATCAGTAGTAAAGGAAGGACCTATTTTCAACTGATGGCTAGGAGGAGAGAGAGGTTAGTTTTGTTTTTGTTATTTTTTTTTTCAGAGTGGTTTTCTTCAAAGTGGTTCTTAAAAGACTTGCTTTCCATGTCTCATATTGGCCCTGCACCATACTGGCAGCACTGAGTGTACTCCATAGGTAAACAGAAATAAGAGGAAGAAAAAAAATTGAGAAAAACCTCCCATATATTTGTGAGGCTATAGCGGTGGGGTATAGAGGAGGAATTGGAATGGTGGGAATGAACAGTGAACTAGATTAAAAGAAATTTAATATGCAACATATGTAAAATTCTCAAGCAATAATTCAAAACCAAAAAATCTACTATGTATATAAAACATATATACTATAAAATTATAAAGATACCATTGACTATAACTAAAACATTAATCAGATGGAGAAATTTAACTGTGCATTTATATTGACTTTTTAAAATATTTTTGGTTCATTTGATTTTCATTGTGCTGAGAACACAGTGTTGTACTCTTCTTTATACTAGTTGTCTTTTCCAAATAGAACTGTGAATTTGAAGACAATGACAAAACAGATAACTTTGAATTATATGAGTCATCACTGCATTTATTCTGAATGTCTTTGTGGCAAAGTCAAGAGTGAAAAAGAAAGTCAAAACTAACATAAACATAACTTGGTTAGCAAGTCAATTGGAAAGAGACTGTGGTTTTGTTAATAGAATTCTAATGATTCATTATTATTAATGAAACTAAAGTAAAATTTATAAGTCTAGAGCTGCTAAAATAATAAGGATATATAAAACACCACTCATTTCAAGACTTGGCATGAGACAGTGAATGAGATTATGTCAAACCTTAGTAAGGCCTGTGGGAATTGTGAGGCTTTTATGAGACATGGAGGAGATGATAGGAAGGAAGGGAGATGGAACCCCAGTGTTCCTGATGGGACAGCACACCTGGCCAGTCTCACAAATGAGGGTCCACATAAGTATCTTCTGCAAAAGGGCATGAGAAGAAATTCCAGGTTTGTTCTTCCAGCCTTGGTACCTGCTGTACCTGGAAGCCTGTGGAAGGTGCAAAATCAGATAAGAAATAGATGGTGCAAATTAACAGAATCAGAAATAAATGAGAGATCTTACTCCAGATGCCAAAGATTTTCGTTTTTTACGATGGAGCATTTTAAACATGTGTCCTCGATTATCTAGGAAAAATCTAAAAGAAGTGAACAAATTTCTGAATTCATCCAAAACCACCAAAGATAAACCTCAAAGAGATCAACTACTTAATAAAACTATAATAGATAGACAGATAGATAGATGATAGATAGGTGATAGATAGATAGATAGATAGATAGATAGATAGATAGATAGATAAGATGGAATTAGAAATAAAACCTCTTCAGACTAAAATATTGTGCACTTGGATGGATTCACAGAAGAGTATATATGCAAAGGGTAGGACAGGGGAATGAGCAACTTTAATACAGTTAAATAAAACAAGTGTGAACTAACAACACTGATCTCATGCCTAGTTCTACTCTTTACCTTGGAGTCCTCAAAAATTAACCAATGAAGCCATTTTTCAAGTCTCATAGCCAATCAAATAATAATAAATTAATTGTTAACATGGAACGGGCTCAAAGACTTTTGCATTTGTGATAAAAGTAATAAACCTTACAGCTGAGAGGATTCAACTCTTTTTAATGGTCTGAAAAGAAATCTGTCCCTTTAAGTGAGATGTGACTTTATAATGAACATGTAACATTCAGAGTGATTTTCATAATAGTTTGAGCACATAGTCCTATTCAAGAATGATGTTGGCATATTGAAACTTTTATTACCTATGGAAGGCTCTCTTTGCTGCTACCCGTGGTCGTGTAGGAGGACTGCAAGCCGCTCAGTCAGAGGGCAGCGGAAGTGGAAAAGAGGGTTGAGTATATTGCGCTTAAGGAAGCTTCAGTAACAATGTCTATCAACAAACGGTGACGAGAGTTGTCTGTCTTTGCCTCCTCTTCACCTCCTTCTCCTGAGGAAAAAAGACTAAGGTTCTAAGAATGATTTTACAAAGAGTGAGAGCGAGAGCGAGAGAGCGAGAGAGAGCGAGAGAGAGCGAGAGCGAGAGCGAGAGCGAGAGCGAGAGAGAGAGAGAGAGAGAGAGAGAGAGAGAGAGAGAGAGAGAGAAAGAGAAAGAATAGCATGTGGACTAATAGAGGCCTCTCAAGTCTTTTCACCTGTGTCATTCTTTTATAATTGACACAAGGTATATCAAATATGTACAAAATTGTACATTTAGTGAATTTATGAATGGGGATATCAATAAGGAATTAACTACAAAGAAATTATTTGCTATATGTATTTGCCATATGGTAAATATAAAACTATATTTGAGACCAATAAAATGTATGTGATTTTAAAGTTTCTATATGGAGAATGCAATTTAGTTTGAATATTTGATACTGTAGGATGCCGAGCACTGCCAATGTTTTTTAACTTGGCTGATATTTTGATTTTATAATAATGAATGCTGAGAGCACCACTCTACATAAGTAGGTAGTACAAAATGATAGAAGTACGCTTACGGATATTAGAAATTATTGGAAATTCTGTACTACTCCTAAACAAAAATTTATTGAAGGACTCTTGGTGAAACCCAAGGCAACAATTCAAATAGCAATTATAAGAAACATTCTGACACAAGGCAATCTATTGGTGTGTGATTTTCACATTTATTTACTGAGAGATAAAGGTAGGGAAATACTGGAAAATTTTGTTTTTTTTGTAACTAAACCATTTTATTTCTACAACAGAACACTTTGAACAGTAACCACACTATTATTGGTCTCACACAGTAACCAGGTATCTGAACCAAGGTGTCTCAGGCAGCTTTCCTTGCTGTTACATGGCAAGAGGATAAGGTTAGTCTATGTGCTGTATGTTCAGATCCAAAGTTTAAGGGACATTGCAGGAGACAGAATAGGTACATGCTTCTCAAACACATAGATATACAATTGGTAACCTTTTTTTTTTTTTTTTTTGACCACCATATTTTGTGTGGAGCCACAATCCACAGTTTGATAAACTAGTGATGATTGCTTTTAGAAAGGAAAGCTGGAGGGAACACAAAGCTTCTGCATGATCTCAACATAAATTTTATTATCCTAAAATCCTAAAAAAAAAAAAAATAGGGATGCCAGAAAAGCTTATGTTTCAGCAAACGACACTGTGAAATTGGTCTGTGCTGTTTAAGCTTACTGAGAAGTGTGTTCTGAGAGCAAGAACTGCCTTAAATCCTAGATTCTGGCATGTTGATTTCAAGTGTTTTCCAAGATGTTCTGTTCTGGGTCACAATGGTCCCCCAACTAAGAGCCTTATAAACACCGTGATCTTAGGAAGAACAGGAGAAAATAAAAACAAACTGCTCCCAAACAGAGGTTGCTCTTTTTCCCCTCCATGTTTGTAAGTGCACTCCTTGTGTATGCCTGGTGGTTGTAGTCAGAAGAGACCCTCAGATCCAGGAGTGGCCCGGTGGGTGCTGGCACCCAAACGGGAATATTCTGCAAGAGCAGCATCTGGGCCTTCTCTCCAGTCCTAAGATTACTATTTCTTTATCCCATTGGAAAAATGTGCCTTTAGTAGGAACAAGAAGCTGGAAACTCATCAGAGGAGAGGATGCTTACTGGATATTGGTCATTCCAGAAGGCTAGTATGACTGCTACAATGTGGTTTCCCCAGACAATTTCTGAACACACAACTTGACATTACTTTCATTTGCTCGAATTTGGGGTACTTCTGTCATTTCCATTGGTTGTTGTAAACATCTGATTTGATAATGTATTATAATATATCTGGTGGTTTGATGTAGTTGTTACTTAGCATTTATCCTTTGTTTGCTAAATAATAAATCCATGTAACCGATACTATTTTTTTAAATCTCACACATAAATATTTGCTACTGAGAAATGTCGACATAAATAAGCCTCTTTCCCCAGAAGCCATGTCTCACATGTTGGTCACTCCACATTTAACATGTGGAATGCTACTAGACACACTTCATGTCCTTAGGATACCAAGATGCTCTCATAGTTGTGTTCCGTTAATTATTATTATCCTTGTGACCACTCACACCCAATAGTAGTGTATTGTTAAATGTATCTGTAGGAAGCATTATCTACCAATCTAAAATATCCCTAAAACTGGAAGTTCAAGTGTCAAAAATTTCTAGGTAAAACTCTATTAAATCAAAAAATTGTATGTTATTTTCCTTAACCAGAACTAGTTTGCATTTCCCCAACCAACAAGTTGAGACGAGTTTCCTATGCCTGGAACTGGCTCTCGCTTTTGAAATCTTGACAATAATACACTTTATAAACAAAATACATATGAAATTATACATTATACATACTTAGATATACAAAATAGTAATAAATATAATACAAAATAATACATATTTCAGAGTCTGATGAGGTTTATAATCATAGGAGCTGATGATAGTGGAGGTTTGTTCCTTCTCTGTGGTCATGCAATGAAGAAACAGATACGCTCTTGTTTCCAATGTCTGCTTCGAGGTCACAACTTCTGCTACCTACATTTCTTCAACTAATCCTCAGCTTCCTTCTGGTAACATCATCAACCCTCGTCATGTTAATGTTCAGGACATTAATTTCCAAATCATAACACCAAGACATATACTGATCATTGTTCCCAGTATGCATGAAAAGGACCCAAAATCTTATAAAATTTTATTCTGAAATAATTTTGGAGTAAAAAATAATTTGTATCAGAGAGGTAAAAATTAGATTGATAGAAAATACCACCTTAAAATGAATGACCAAGTGCTAATCTATCTTGTAGCAATCACATAGATTTTGTCCTAAAGTGTGGTGATTCAACCCATGTAATTTTGTCTCTATTGTGATGGACACAGGAGAAACAAGGGTTAAAATTCCGCGTTGCTAAGAAGTCTTGGTCATTTTCTGGCTTTAAGATGTGTTCATCTCCACAGGGCAGCCACTAAGCCACAGAAGATCAATCTTACCATTCACAAGAGAAAAATAAAACTGCCCTTTTCCCCATTGATAGAACAGTCAAATGGACGCCTGAAGATGTCTTATTATTTGAAAAAAAATTAGCTTTGAGGCACTTTGAAAAAAATGCATCAAAAGTAGAAATCTTCAAGTCTAAAATTACAGATGTGCTTATCATTCAAACTACATTATTTTTATTTGTTTGATTCTTTAGCTAGGAGAATGATAAAACATCAAAGGGGTAGTCTGTCAAACAATAGAGTGATTTGGCAAACCATAGCTTTCTTGATGTTCAAACTTATAGCTCTAACCCTCTAAAATTGGTTTCCCATTTTAGATAATTTATGTTCAATAATGTGACTTTTTTTTTCAATCCTTGCTAGATCTGTAATAACTTGGGCCTACATTATACGATCTTTTTAATACTTAAGACTCCTGCCATTTAGGTAAAGAAAAAGAAAAAAAATGAAATCAATGTTGTAAATACATTTGACCAGATATATACTTTAAAGAGAATTTACTTTTAATTTTTAAGTAATAAGTTAAATACATGATGTTACATACACGCACACACACAGAAAGAGAGAGAGAGAGAAAGAATAGTTATAATATAAATGAATTGAATCTATGAAAACAGTGCTTTTTATGTAGCCAATAGATTACTTGTTTTACTTGCCTTCTATTCAGTAATTCTATGAAAATTAAACAGTAAATATTCATATTTTCCAACATAAAGTCTTTATTTAATTTTATTTTTAATAAATAAGATAAGTTTCCCCATCCTTCTCCCTTAAGACCCTCCCATGTTACCTTTGCCTGCCCTCAAATTCATGACCTCTTTTTTACTGTTTCACAATAATGTATAGATAGTCATATATATTGATCAATATATAAATACAGCATGCTGAGTCCATTTAGTGTTACTCACATGCATAAGATTTTAGGCTGAACTACTTGGTGTTGGATAGTAAGGTAGGAGGATCTTTTTCAGGAAAAACTAATTCTACCCTGCTCAACAGTCATTAATTTCCTATAACCCTTCAAATATGGGTAGGAGCCCAGGAAATCTTTTCATCCGTGTTGGTATGTCAGGTACTGCTTTCATTGCTCGGGTGTTATTTAGGCAGCCATTTCCTGTGGTTTCAGGAGTTCAGCATCATGATCATATAGAAGACATAGTCTTACAGAACTTTCCTGGTCTTCTGGTCTTACAGTTATTCAGCTTCTTCTTCCTCATATTAATTGAGTCTTAGGTATAAGGTTTATGTTTTAGAAGTGTCATTTGAGACTGAGAAACCTGTAGTCAATCATTATTTGAATGTTTTCTTAGAAGAAATTTTAAAGCAAAACGGTTGTTAAACAATTTAACCTTTAAAATATCCTCAGGCAAACACTTAACTGAGTAAGGTGTTTGACTAGAGTTAATCATGACAAACATAATGCAACATTTTTAGTAAATTTAAAAACTGAAGTGTAAATTAACCATTATCTATGTGTCGGAACAGCTAAAATAAACAACTAGGACAGTAGTAAATAACAGATCATAGAGAAATACATTTTTAGTATTGCTTCTGTGAATTACAAATGATGCCACTAATTTATACAATAGTTGGTCTGGGAGACAAACATATACCATTTGACTCAGCAGAAGAGAATATATAAATTATGGAGTGCTCACCTAATAAAATACTACCTCAAAGTCAAAGGATCAAATTATATAATTATACATGTATATATACATGTATATGTATATAAATGTGCATATATACACACACACAATATCTTTTGTCAAGTGAAACAAGCGAACGTGTCCATATCTTATTATACATTCATATGGCATATTGAAGAAAATATATCTATAATAATGAAAAACATATGTATCTATGCTATGTGTTGGGGAAAGAGAATGATTCAAAAAAAAGGTGCACAAGTTATTGAAATACTGTTTAGAGTCTTTTGTGCTCTATAAAAGAATAGATCAATGGATATTATATAGAAGGGATGGCCTACTGAAGCAAACTCTATACATACTATCAGGTTCTTTATTTCATGACTCCTGCTTAGGGCATGCAGCAGAATTAATATACATTTAAAAAAATAAAATAATCTTATTTTATAATCCGCTACTTTTAACCACCTCTGACTTATTATGAAATGAGTTCCTTTATTGGAAGAAGTCACAAAACTCCATTTTCTCACTAGTTTCTATCTATCTATCTATCTATCTATCTATCTATCTATCTATCTATCTTTTGATCTATCACCTATCTACCTATTTATTATCTATAAGCTATCATCTATATAATATTTAATCTACTTCCTCATATTTAGTGTCATCCTGTGCACATTCAAGAAGATTTTAATAAATATCTTCAAATGTTACCATACTATTTTAGTATTAAACACTCCATGAAATGTTACTAAAATTTTGGGGAATTATATATTTTTCATGAGACTATAAAGTGGTACAACCCTTACAAAAACCTTTATGGTTGCTCAAAATCTAAAATTAAAGTACACACAACACATTTACTATGATTATTCAGTATTTGTTTCAAAGAAAATTAAGAATGGAAACAGAACAAATATAAGTAAACCTAATGCATAACCATGGGGAGAGCCAGTTTGCATACCTGAGACCACAGAAGAATTCTTAAGACTGAACTTTACTTTGTAACACCCTTAGCTATATCTATAAATGAATTGCCAGCAAAAGTTACAAAATCAAGTAGTCCTAGTTTCTTACAAGCATTAGTAATCACCATGTTCTCTGAATATACAGATATACAGTTGTATACACATTATTGCAAATCATAACTTTCTGTTTTGAATATATTTTATTTATTTGTTAGAATTTCATGATATATACAATGTTTTTGATAATATCTGCCCCCAGATTAATACGTTCATTCTACCTCTATCCTAGACACTCCTCCATTTTTATCTCCCTCTCCACCTCATGTCTTCTTTTTTTGGGGTCATTGAGCCTAGTTAATGTTTTCTTCCTCTCCATTTTATTGACCATAGATTTTTTTTCTCACATAATATATCCTGGTGATGGCTTTCCAGCCATCTACTCATTATACTATGGCATACAAACTATTTTTAAAAATAGAAGTACTACAATGATTTAAACCAGCAAAACAATATGCAAAAGTGTTTTCTTCACCTAGATGTTAGAGTAATTATTTTATCATCAAAATAAACAACAGTCAAAACCCAGTAAAAACAACACACCCCCCAAAAAAAGAAAAAGATCTCCAATCCAAAGATAAATAAATACACAGAGAAAAAGGATGTCTTTTAAAGAATTCAGTCACATCTAAAAAAATAAAGAATACAATTAAACAGACAAATATCCACTGAAGATTAATAATAGTATCACCAGGCGAGATTTGAGAGCCTTTGAGGAGAGTCGGGCCTCATAAATAACTTTGTATCTACCCCCTACAATTAGGTAACAAAATTTACTATTCTTTTAAGTCACCCAGACCTATAACAATTTTTATGAAGGGCTAAAATTAATGTAAATTATGTGATTTTTAAAATCTAAGTAAAATAACTTAATCTTCTATAGTAAAGAATCTACAGTCTCCAAACAGCACAAGAAAAAGCAGGTGCATCTATGACATCTAACTTAAGTTCATGCTGTTCCAATATTTGAAGACAGTTTGGTGGCAGCAAATATATGTGCACAAAATAGAATGCCTTTGGCTCTACCTGAAAATTACTGATCCCTCAAATGCAAATTATATTAATGGAGGATGAAATGCAGAATGATGCACTGTAAATTCTGTATTGACAAATACAATTATTAAGGAGCATAATATGACACAGAGACAGATGATAAATTACAATCTCCTTTTCCTTGAAAGGGCACCTACTGCTTCTGGCTTTTGGATATAGCTGAATATTAGTTTTGAAATGTTTTTACTTCAATTATCTCCCAAGGACACATTCTGCATAGATAAGGAAATTCCTATCTGAAATCGTGTGCTTTAAAGTAACTATATCTATGTAACGAAGATGTTAACTGCTGTTGATGTGTGCTTACAGCTTAATCAATTACAGCAAATTCTTATGAGTTAAGTTCATGTTTGTTTTTGTAAAAGTCCAAGCACACACACATAAACTTAGCTGAACTTACTCATTATTTTGATTTAACAAGAGACTCAAATAAATTCACGGTTGTTTCTGAACACTTACACTAATTATTATTTACGTTTAAACCATTAGCAGATATCTCATTGAGAAGGGTCTTTCGGTCATTTGTTATTTTACTTTTTATTATTTTTAAACACTATGTTCTATTTCAACTATAGTTTAATTAACTTCACTTTGTCCAAGAGCAGCTGGAAACTGGAGGCATTCATAGTGAATTACTCTATTGTTCCCAGGGTTAGACTCTAATTTAAGGGAATTAAAAAGATTTCCTCAATCAAAGAAACGTCAATGACCCCAAGCCCACATAAGATTCCAATCTGTGATATCCTCAGAGTCTTATTCCTTATTTTATTAAGAAAATGTGCTTTCACATTAATGTAGTGAAGAAAATAGTTCTTAACTGAACACTGTAACGCACTGTAGGGGAAAAACTCTAAATGTTTAGGAATTAGAAGTGTAATTAAATCTTTAATTTCATATGAAGTACTTAAAGTACAGAAAAGGGGGAAGAAAGAAGGATAGAATGCACATGTACAAAGAGAAGAAAAAACTGTAGGGAAGAATAAATTTCCCTCTATCCTCTTTCTGGTTTTGAAAATGACATTTTACCTGAATTATAGTGGTAGTCAGATCAAATTACATGATGCAGCAGATCACAGTTTCACTCAAACTTTGTAGGTCCTGTTATTATAGAAATAGGTTCCCATTCCTATGGTACAGGTATATTATAAGAAAAAATGTGAAACATATATAAATGTAAAGAAAACTGCACACAATGCTATATTAGCTTAAAATAGCATGGAGTTATGCTTAGCAAATTTTTCTTTAAGAAACATATAGAAATAGAATTCCATTTGAATTCATCTACACAGCTATTCACTCTCCTACAACAACTGTACAAAGAAGCTAAATTCAGCATGAACATTCATGCAAAATAAAAGCTTTCCACAGATTGCTGTTCCTTTGCGTTATTTAGCTACACTGTAATTAAGTACTCGGCACAATTTGTGACTACAGAGTTGTATGTGTGTGTTGTTGCTATTTTTATGATTATGTGTTTTATGTTTGAAAAGAATCATGGAAGAGTAAAGCTCAGAAATTAAGCACTGAAAATACAGTTTCTCATCTTCTTGATATGTCTTGATACAGTTCTTATTCTACCTGGGTTGCCATTAGCTTTCCCCTTTTACGGCAAAATAAGAATTACTGAAGACCTGGTTACCCATAACCCTTTACTCACTAAGAGTCTATGGACCGTATAAAATGTGATCTACCATGAACTCTAATATGAACCCTGCAGGAGCAGAATCTCATAATTAACACATTTATTGGACTAGGAATATTCAAGTCAATATTTATTTTCAGAATGTCTTGTAGCTCCCAGAAAACCTGTGCTTCACCCTTTCTACTTCATTGCAGAAATAACAATATTCTTTTAATCTACCCACTTCTTTGAGTACTTTGGATTGACCCAACAGAATGTTATAAGAAGGGAATATCCATTAGAAAGCTCTAGCAGGGAAGAGCAGCTGAAGGCCAGGACTTAATTGGTCCCAACAGTCATGAATGCTTGACCTAGCCTAGGCTTGTTTCTGGCTAGCTCTTTTAACTTAAATTAACCTGGTTCTCTTTATCTGCCTTTCACCTCAGGTCTTTGCTTTATGTCTTACTTTTCTTTTTTCTCCAGTATCTGGCTGTTTGGCAGATGTCTGGTTTCTGGCCCCAGGCATTTCCCTCTCTCCTCTCTTTCTCCCTCATTATTTCTTCTTTCTTCTTCTTCTTCTTCTTCTTCTTCTTCTTCTTCTTCTTCTTCTTCTTCTTCTTCTTCTTCTTCTTCTGCTTCTGCTTCTGCTTCTGCTTCTGCTTCTGCTTCTGCTTCCGCTTCCGCTTCCGCTTCCGCTTCCGCTTCCGCTTCCGCTTCCGCTTCCGCTTCTGCTTCTGCTTCTGCTGCTTCTGCTGCTGCTTCTTCTTCGCTTTCCTTCTCAAAACTTCACCTGCTCTTTCCTGCTAGAGCCTTCTAATGGAAGTTACTAGAAGCTGTGCTTTGCTTAGAGGTCCAGAGGATGGGATTTTCACCTGTTGGCAATTGACTGCAGGGTATTTAAGCCTCCATGGTGCTATTAAAGAGGGGCTTTTGTACCAGCAAAAAAAGAAATAGGTGAATATCCATGGTATATATTCAAGGAGAGTTATTGGGCAATCAAAATACACCTGGTATCTTTTTAAGATAATAGGTGTTATTTGTCTCTCTCTCTTCCTAACAATACATATATTGGATTCTACATGTATACCACGTATCCATGTGTTGTTAATTTGAAATACAGTGATGGCTAAAACTGAGGCACATGAATAATGAATATAATTATACATAGTATCTGTATGTGTTTGAAGTGCTAGCTCAGATTTTGGACAATATATTCACTTTCCATTGTACTCAATGAAACTCCATAGTAGATATCTGGAAGCAAAGAAGAAAGGAGACAGCCAAGTAGTTGAAATTTGTTTGCAAAGCAGATACCCATGAAATTCAAGGGATATCACAACAACAATAAGACATACTTTAATAAACTTCTATTTTTCTTTAGATTGAGACACCAGTATTTGTCTCATCTGCATCAGTAGAGTTTATCGAGGACAGATATGCTATTCTGAATATACACTGCAATCAATGTAACATCATACAAATACAAACAATTTTTGTGAGTTGATGAAACAAAGCAAAAGATCAGACTAGAAAAGGGACCCATAAACTTAATTTAATGAAATATTAGTGAGGTTCTGTTTCATCCGTTTGTCACAGGACATCACAGTCAGGGCTTTGATCATATATCCAGTTGTAGAATTGACACAGGCCTAATGTTGAAAGCGATGTTTCTTGCATCAACTCAGTATTTTCTGAAGTGATAACATTATACAGGAACCAGTGAAGACATTTCTTTTTAGAGGATGAGGTGATTGGAACAGTTAGCTTTCCTCCATCTATCTGACTTCATATAGAGATTTAATACATGGAGATGTTAACAGAATGAACCGCTGATTTATTCCTCAGAGAGGCGTTCTGCACAGCAGCATTGCTTGTGAGAGCTGCTCCATTACGGCCAAATCCTGAGCTAATGCAACACTCAAGCAGTATTTCTGCCTGTGATTACATTCTCTAATGACCCACTGACAGTGAGACCAAGCAGGTCAAATTGCTCTTCCTGTGTGTCTATTGGTCAGAATGTGCACAACTGGAAACTATTTCAGTACTGGTTTTTGAGGGTTTTCATGAAGCCTTTTTCAATTTTATTTTCATGAAAATATTTTTCAGGAGGGATAATTAATTCCTTAATTAATAGCCTCAGACAAAAGGAAATTATTATTGCTGTGACAAGCTTGTCATTAGCAATGAAATAACATCCACCACTATCTTATGGGGAACACTCTGAGTTAATGGGCTATGACATAACCAATATTGTTTATAAAATAATTAGGTAATAATCAAATAATTTATTATTTGATTGTCATAACATAAAGTGGTAGTTAGGCCAAAGAAATTATGTGGCTTACTTTCTCCTCATTTCAAAGTATGTACAACATATAACTCATAAATTATATGTTCTTTCTCTAAACACCTAAAATATTAGTATGAAAGCACAGCTCAATTAGGTGAGTGTATACTGAGTATTTCCCTTCCAATGTCCCTGGAATTTTAATTAGTTCAGCCTAGCCAAACAATTGGATTCAAATGGAAGATTTTTGAATAGGTAACCCCATTTTATATAACAAAAAACTATCAAAGAATAGACACTTATTAGTAATCAAATTAAAACATGCATAAAATAAATTTAACAAAATGCTGCACTAATTGTCAGACCCCTAAGAGAAACAATATTTAGTTTGAGACAAAATAGAAGTTATATAATAAAGTTTCCCACCAATACCTCAAGTTATCTCTCTCAGCAATCTGACCCTTTTAATTTTCCTCACTAATACTCTGTTCTAGCTCAGCACTATCAGCCCACAAGCCCACAGAACATTTTTTAATAAGAAGTAGAAAATATCACTTTAAAACAAGCTTTAACAACATTTATATACTTATAAATGCTCCAACAAAGTACACATTTAAAGGCACTGATATATATATATATATATATATATATTCTTGATTAGTTACATTCATTATTTTGAATAATATCTTATAACATTACTTAATTTTTCATGTGTTCAAAAACACAGTTTTCCTTTATATTCTAATGTCTGCCATGTTAATTTTTGGGATGTGTGATAATTATAGCTAGTAAAGACTTTAAAGGTAAGAAGGTGGTAAAGTAGCATAAAGAAATTTTTCTGAGAATATAAAGACTTCAGGAGAAAATTATTACAAGCAACTTGCATACTGGTAAAGTAAAACAAAAAAGAAAGCTGAAAATATGATTTTAATTTATCAAGGTAGTATGCAGTTATTTTTGAAAATATAGATTTTGGTCCTGACATGTATAAATTACAGTTAAAAGTAAGATCATCAAAAAATAATGTTTGGAATGATACCTTTTGATAGTGTGATTAAATATCTTTTATTTGTAAAGGAGAAAGCTGTAAGTATTAAGACATTATTATGGTACTAGTCACAACAATAAATGCTTTTCTCAAGATTTCTTGTTGTTCCTGGCATCAAATTTGAGTCTTGGATATAAACATACAAATACATTAAGATCTCCATGCATGATTCATAGACAATATTTTTAAGGTTGTATGTTGCTATTATTTGCTTCTTTTTCATTCCTTGGTCAATCAACAAACCAAGAGTCTGGCGCTCAGAACACCACTCTGAACTTTTCATGAGGCTATTTGTGTAACTCAGAAGTTGCTACTTTGTGCACAGCAAACTTGGAAGCACTTGGCCCTGTTAAACATGACCTATATGAATCATTAATGGCATGGGACAGAGCTCCTGCTAAGAGAATAAATGAACTGTTTTTTGCTGAGTGGGAAACCCTGACTCTCGGTCACAGTCAAGGTGATAGGATCAGGCATCAAGCAAGGTCACTGAAACAGGAGACTGTTTATAATTTCCAGATGGAGGCTTATTTCCTTTATTTTTCAATATTTCTGAAAGGTCAATGCCAGGAATGTTACCAGCATCTGAAAACAATAATAAAATTGTGTGGTACAGCACATCATTTGAGGATACTTGGGAAGAAGGTCAAAGAATCAAATCATTTGTTTTAGTGCTCATTTCAAATGCATTAATAATATGGCAACTTCAAATTTAACTGAAATGCTTTAAAGCACCATACTTAATTTGGCATATCATATGCCATTTAAAATTCTTGGAAAATGCTTTAAGCAAATGTTGAAGTCTTTACACAGCTGAACTCCGTCTAACATGTTGCAGGTTGCTTAAGGCACCTTACAGTCTCCTCAGATTTTACTCATCCTCAGACATTTCCTGGTATCTTAAAGCTATGTAGAATACAGACCTCTGCCTTTTCAGGAGTACTTACTCTGATATAACATTCGACTTTTGATTTCCTTCTTGTCAGTTTCATTGATTTATGAAGAAGTTTTGCTGCATGCATTTTTCTTCCAGGTAAGGACATTGTCATCATCTCAGCACAGCGTTGGCAGAGTTCGAGAGAGGAGATGTGGGATGGCTTGCCGCACAATAGTGATGTAATTATGCTTCAATTACAAAGATTACTAAAAAGTGAAACTGTTAAGGAAGCATGTACTCAAATGTAGACCTAGTTAATGATGGTCAACTTCTGATACACTCAAAGACTAAGTGAAGGAACCTAGGTGAACCACTAACAGATTTAATTAGGTCCGTGCAGAGTCTTTGGAAATGTGCTGCTGTAACACTTTCATTATTAAATTTATTCTTATACTTAAAGTATAATTGGATCACTTTTCCCCACAAATCCATCTCTCCTTCCCTCTCTCCAACCCTTCTGATGCTTTGCCCAAACCCTGACTTAAATTGATGGCCTATTTTTTTTACACATACACACACTCAACCTTTTGAATACATGAACTATGGATTATGTATATATGATTTTAGGGCTGGCTAATTTTTTTCCCTCTTAGCAATCATTAGTTACGTGAAGTTCTATATGTAAGGTTGGTGCCTCTTGAGATTCCTCTTTTCAGTGCTAGACTATGTATCAATATTGTCATTTTTCAGGTAGTGCTTAAGCTGAAATATTTTTGTAGTATCATGAAGGTGGCTTCTCTTGTTTTTAGGAAAACAGTCACACAGCAGACTTCTTTACATTTTGATCTATTGTGCTTTTCTGTAAAGGCTTCCATTTCTTTAAAGAAAAGCCTGTTGGATTAGTTTGAGTTGCAATGGCTAAGGTCAACAATACAATTCACAACAAATGCTGATGAGTATATGAAAGAACGGGGATCCTCGTTCACGGTGGAATGCAAACTTGTACAGCTACTGAGAAAGCTAAAAGTACATCTATCATATACCCCAGTTTTCCCACTCATTGGCTCAAAAGGCTTGCCCTCCTATTCCACATAAACTTGCTCATTAATATTCATTTCTGCTCTTTACACAGTAGCTAAGAAACAGAAGCATTCTTGGTGTTCTCAAATTTATAGATGGATAATGAAAACGTGGTAAATATACACAATTGAATGATATTAAACTGTAATGAAAAATGAAACAATTAATTTGCAGGTAAGTTGATGGAATTAGGAAATATTATGTTGTGTGAGGTAACCAAGAGTCATGAAAAACAATGCACATTTTCCGATTCTGTAGTTCCTTGTTCCAAATCTTCATATGTGAGTATATAATCTTGCTAATTACAGAAACCAGGAATATAAAATGATAATATAATGGGAGACCATATGTGAAACAGCAGGGTAGAAATGAAATAGATTTACTTTTATGTATCACATATTCTAGAAGTCATGATGCAATCATGAGAGGATTCAAAGTAGTATTTTACATGGACATAAAAATCACAAGTAATAAAGGTGATACAAAGATATTAATGGATGAAAGCAAACAGGGACAGAAGTCATGGCATCAGATGCCTGGAGTCCTATGTGAGACTTTGTGAAGCTGGTGTTCAAATAAATCTCCGTGTTGAGTTACTTGTTGGCTATTGTTGCTTAGAGCCTAAGACAATGATGACATTAACACTGCAACTGGCAGCAAGTTGACCTCTACAGCTAGGATGACCTTCTCTGGAAGAAGCATTTTATAGGCGCAGAGAAAAGTAATAAGAACCTGGGTGTGTCCATGAATTCTTCCTTCTCTCTTGAATATCTAATGGTATTGCCCTCATGAAGGACTGGAATAGTTTGCAAAGCCATATTTCTATCATCTCTAAGGACAGAAGGATGAATTTGATATGATAGACAGTGATTATCAGGAAACTTTAGTTCACTATTTGATGGAGATGTCCTCTTGGAATCCCACTGTTCTTTCTGAAACCCTTTTGACTTTCAGGTCAGGTAATTAAATGTAACTTCCAATAGAAGCACATTTTACAGAAGTTAAAATTGGCATTACAATACAAAGAATCTTTTCTTCCACAGCGTATTGCTAGTGTTGAATGTATAATCTTATGTAGGGAACTGCTTTCAATTCATTTGCTTTAACTGGATAGAAATCTGATGTGCATGGGAAAATCCAAGGTCGAGTAATCCCTTGGATGTTTCTTCTTCTCCTTTGTCAACATCAAAAGGAAAACACACATTTTTCCATGTTTTACCTCCTACTTTCCAAGCACCTGGGAATGTAGAATAAACTCAAGGCAGTGATAAATTTAAAAATTCCCTCTTCTAGCCTGCCCTTAACATTTCTGCTTGAGTTCCTACATGATTCAACTTCTCTTTGATATTTTAAAATGCAGTGTGATGAAAATGCTTATGGCAAGCATTGCTCATGAAAAGAAGGAGATGAATAGTTTTTGCCGACCCCTCCCGACTCCCCTGCTGCTGCTCTGGGGTCCCTGGTATGACATAAGGTTTGTGGAATACTCAAAAGTCCTATTAAAACTCATGACAATTTTTGATATTTTAAAATAAATTTTTAAAGTTTTTTACATCCTATCAGTTATTCAGTAGAATAATTATCTGAGAAGAATACATGCACATGGAATTTTAACTTATTTTTTAAATCTTTTTCTCTTTGTAAAAAGTTTACAGAAGACTAAAATGTCATTATGTGTATTCTTTTCTTCTTTTAGTTTTTTTATTATTTTGAAATAATAAGATATTCCTTTCTAATTTCATCCTTCTAATTTCATAGCTTTATTTTATGAAGGTAGCCACAGGTGCTGTGTGTTCTTGATCAAGATGAGATGGTCATGTTAGAGCAGCAAAGAACATTTCAGAGTTTTCCCTTATCCTCCTGTTCCCCTGATAAAGAGAGAGAGAGAGAGAGAGAGAGAGAGAGAGAGAGAGAGAGAGAAGAGAAGAGAAGAGAAGAGAAGAGAAGAGAAGAGAAGAGAAGAGAAGAGAAGAGAAGAGAAAAAAAAAAGCTCTTTTGGCCCGAACTGAGAATAGAACTAATCTAAAGATGTATATATTTATTTATTTATTTTTCAAAGATTTTATTTATTACATATACAATACAGTGTTCTGCCTCCATGTCAGAAGAGGGCACCATATCTCATTGTAGATGGTTGTGAGCCACCATGTGGTTGCTGGGAATTGAACTCAGGACCTCAGGAAGAACAGTCAGTGTCCTTAACCTCTGAGCCATCTCTCCAGCCCAGGATGTATATATTTAAAAGCTAACTTCTATTTCTACTTAACACATTCTCCTGCAGGGTCTGCAACCTTCCAGCCACAGGCTAGTAAGCACGGTTATAGTACCTGTTATATATTCTTTGCCATTGAACAACAATGAAATTAGAAAGTGGTGCATTATTCCCAACATGGTAACACCAGTGTTTCACTAAGCAGCCTGTGTAGCTAACTCAGGAGCAGAGTGCTTGCTTGATAGTGGGGAGGAAGCTTTTACCTCAGTTCTGGAATGTCTTCCCTGTGTCTAGTATTCAGATGTGGAGTCTTGAACAATAATGTATTATAATCTAGTCCTGATGGAAGGACAGCAATAGCTTACATTGAAAGGGTCTCTGGGAGCTCCCTGTAAATCAGCTCACAGGAAACTGTCTGGTATAAACTCATGTGGCTTCTGAATGCAGCATTAATCATCCGGGCAGGATGGCTCCATACCAACTTCTTAAAAATGTATCATTTTTAGTAAATTTAGAAAGTAATGGGATTCTGTGTGGCTTCTTCAACTGTAGCTCGGTTTGGCCTTGTTCCTGTACCATGAACTTTCCCTGATTTTTCCTGACCTAGTCCCATTTAACCTTTCTACCTCTAGTATCTCTCTTCTCCACTCTCTTTTTAAACTATAATTCTCTCTTGTAATACTTAGAAAATTGGGAATCCTAAGAATGTATTTACAAGGTGATTGCATAGAAGTTTAAGATAACTGAATTGGAGCAATGATAACTCTATTATGTATTTGACAAAGTTTTTATTTATAAGAATATATTCTTTAAAATTATTGAATATTTGGCAATATCTATTTATGGATATGTCATAATGAAATAAATGAAATTATATGCAAACAAAAGAATTAATTTACAATGGGGAATTTAAATTTTTAAATTTGAAAACTTACCACCTAATTTGTAAATAATTTCTTTAAAATATCTATGGTTTTATATTGTATAAATAAATAAAACAATTGCTGTTCAAAAATGATTATTTATATTATCTTAATGATCAAACATGATCACCTGTGTGAAACTAAAGCTACTAAGGAGTTTATCTAAAATTCTTCACATAATCAAAATAAACAATTGATACAATAGATTACACACTCCAAAAAATAGTGAAGAAGAATTCCACCTTTCCCATCATGCCCCACTCTAACTGCTGTCTCTAAAAATGCATTTTAATGATTTAACTTTGCAGTCTGTGTAAATGAGTGCATTTGTGAGAAGCTACCTCAGGTGTTTTCTTTCTGTTTACCCTGTCTGTGTAGTATGGGCAAAATCTGGTCTGAGTTCTGATACAGTTGAGCTGTGGTACAGGCAATATGAATTAAGCCTTTTGGGTAAAGATGTAGCTCTAGAGATATATATGATATCCTAGAGACAGTTCTTGTTAGAAGTGCCTATAAAACCCTCACCCATTCCCTCAAGGTCATTCCCCCGCCCTCCTCCCCATCCCCCACACAAATTCAAAGTTGTACTTCCAGATGGAAAACATCTTGAATTAGGCAAAAGTAAAGAGAAAAGGTAAATGCGGCCTGTCTGGATACTAAGTAGCATGCTAGCAATGCAAAAAGGTTCAACAACTATGCAAGCAATGGAAAAAACAGGCAAACTGAAAAATGCAAAGAACAAAGGGCTTCTATCTGGGCCTCTTTCTTTCGGAGGAGAGCACAAAATCGCTCTCAGTCCATCCAGATGAATGCTCCACTGGTGACTTGTATGTACTTGATGAACTCACTGACTTAAGCAATTAAAGGATACGAGGACAGGACAAGCCAGTGAGGTGACAGTGAGGGATGCAGATCAAAGGGAACATCCTGGGAGACAAAATGACAATATGGAAATAGTAAATACATTCTAAACAGAACAGAATGGGTCTGGGTTAAAACTGGAATTTTTCACATAGCACAGAAATGACCTACGGACACTGCGTGACTACGGAGGAAAAAGGCCAAGATCAAAGCCATTAGATGAATCACCATGAAGGGAAAATACCAGGATGTTCTATGAGGAGAGTAGCTCGTCAGTGCTGTGGTAATCAGAAATGAGTGACTGGTTCCCGGAAGTAAGAGTTTTAAATATAGCCAGAGAGCAATACAAGGAAATGTTTCTCTGAAATAACTGCTTCAGAACTATTTCCCCCAAGAAATAAGTGAGCGATAGAACAGAAATTGTTGAATTAAGTATTGTCTGGCATACAGGGAAGAACAGAAAGAAAAATACAGGAAGGTAATGTCAGCATAGCCTTGATTTTATTCAGAGAAGTGACCACTGACGAAAGTTAATCGCCTTCCCGATTCAGGGTTTTGAAAGAAATAAGAGAGGTAGTTTAACATTCATACAAAAAAACAGTATGAACAGTGAAATAAAACAGAAGGCACAGTCTGTTAGGATCTTCCAGGAAAATATATGTGCAGAAAAGAAATGGACTAAATTTTTTTATTTTTAATATGACAGTAAAATAATGGAAGGAGGTGTCCCAAGGGAAAAAAAACAATCAAAAAATATGTATAAAACTAAGAAACCATGTTAATAAAATTCAAGTGAAAATGCGAAATTAATGCATATCAAAATTGTAAACAGTGAGAGAAGAGACTAAATCATGTTGATATGAAGTTGAACCAACACAGAGAGCAGACTTAGAGAGTCTCAGCAGAGTCATTCCATTCTTAAATTTGGATTATTCACAATCACTTGCACATGAGAGGGACATTATTTGTTAACAGTTGCATTATGTGTAAACTTAGGCTCAAGGGAGAAAACGACAGTACATAGCCAGGGTAGAGCAAAACGGAAAAGGCAGCTGTATGACTCTGAACAACAGGTACTCCCTCCCTCTTTTTATTGTTCCTCATCTTAAATGCCACCGTATTTCTTCAATT
The DNA here is from genome assembly GCF_014885135.2 of Alexandromys fortis. Classification (NCBI taxonomy): domain Eukaryota; kingdom Metazoa; phylum Chordata; class Mammalia; order Rodentia; family Cricetidae; genus Alexandromys; species Alexandromys fortis. The sequence goes on along the minus strand of NW_026068064.1, from coordinate 1,288,679 downwards.
GCCCAAAACAATTATATCTGTGCCTTTGTTTACCTTATTAACATGGTTTTATCATCAAAAATTGGGATAATTGAAACTTTGGCCTCTAATTTTGAAGTTACAGTATTCAGAGCAGGGTATTGTTGCATAATATTATTTTAAGATTTGTTACATTTGTGTACGCTCTGGATTATTTGTTTTAATGATGGAAAGATAAGTTGCACTCTTTTCTGTTGCATCTGTTCAACTCCTGAAGCTGTGATTCTTTATCTAAAACACCTGATGACCTCATGAAGCACTGAACGGCCAATAGCAAGGCAGGAGAAAGGACAGGTGGGGCTGGCAGGCAGAGGGAATGAATAGAAGGAAAAGTCTGGGAGGAGAGGTAAAAAAAGGAAGATAAAATAAGAAATGGAGGACATCAGGGGCCAGCTGCCCTGCTACACAGCAAGGCAAGGAGAAAGAAGAGAGGCATGCAGAAATAGAAAAAGAGAAGAGCCCAGAAGCAAAAGATACATGGGATAATTTAAGATAAGAAAACCTAGCTAGAAATATGTCAAACTAAGACCTGGCATATATAAGAAAAAATAAGACTAATTTGGGATCTTGTGTACCCCCCCCTCCAAAAAAGTAAAAAAAATAAAAATAGTAAAACAATATTTTGATGTTTCAACGTGGGGCTAGAGTAAAAGAAAACCCAACAGCAAGGTCTCTTATACATCATGTGCTTTGTGAAACTTTCAGTCGGGTAGGCCATTGGGCTCAGCGTCTGCTCCTTTACCTTACGCTCTAAAACGGCCTCTTTAGATCACCTGGAAAAATAAGTTGTGGGGAGAACAAATGGTCACTATTTACAGTTTGTTTTTTAAAAGTGTAATTTATATATTCTTTTCTTTTACCTCAAATATAAAAGATAGTTGTATAAAAGTATTTTCAGGCTCAGTCTTATTTAAATCACTATCATACTTTTCCAGTTTCATTTTTTCTTTTTCCTTCTTGCTTCTTCCTACTTGACTTTCTATTTTCTTTTGGAAATGGTGTTTTATGTTTCTGTGAGAGTGCCTGCATGTATGTATGTGCCCTTCTTTTAAGTCAAGTGTCACGAGAGGCCACAGGAAGGAGGACTTGGAGCCACCTTAACTGGGATTACTGGGAGTTTTGAGCTCCCTCTGTTTGGTAGCAATGGAAGCAGGTTCCCTCTAGGAGAATCAAATGTTCTTAAACACAGAGCCACCTTCACAGTTCCCTCTCAGTGATTCTTTGTTTTAGAGCCTTTCTCTTTTCATTTTCTGTTTCTCACCAGTTTTCTTATCTCTGCCTTTCTGTGTATCATATGTGAATATGCCAAACATTAAAATGCCTTTTCATTTCTAGACAAGAGAGAGATGCTATCAATATAAAGGAATAGAGATGGGGCGAGTATGTAAAAAAAAAAAAAAAAAGGACTTTTCCTTGAAATTGGGATGAAAGAGAATGCCAAGCTGAAGACTGGCAACTTGTTGCCTATCCTGCAGGGTAGAGGAATTTATTTGCAGGATAGAAGGAGTAATTTCTTGTTGCTTGTGTTTTGTTTTACTTTGGATCTTCCAGGGTATTATCATTACTATGAATATGCAGAAGAATTTTGTATGTGATTTAAAGAGAAATAGGTTGGGAAATCAACATATTTTTGTTACAAGATTTGCCAGGATGAAACCCAATGGAAGGTGGAGAAATTGAGGGAGAGAGAGAGAGAGAGAGAGAGAGAGAGAGAGAGAGAGAGAGAGAGATAGGGGAAATTAGATATGGAGAAGTTATTTTTATATATGCCTGGTCTTACTGTATCTTGTCCTGTGTCCGGTTGATGTTTTTGGGAGGACTACACTTTTTTTTGGGGGGGGGCAAACAGGGGGAGTGGACCTGGGGGAGAGGGACAGTCACGGGTGGGGGCTGGGAGGACAGGAAGTAGGAGAATCTGCAGTCAGGTTGTCTCATATGGAGAAAAATAAATACAGATTGAAAAAGATTAGAAATTATACTATAATTAAATTTCTCCACTCCCTTTCTCTTCCATATTCTCCTCCTTGCTCCCTTACAAATGCATTGCCTCTCTTTCCATTGCTATTGTATCCATACTTTTGTATACATATGTATTCCTAAATGTAACATGTCAGTTTGTGAGTTACTTGTAATTATAGTTTCAGGTCTGACTTTTATCTATCAACTAGCCAGGTTCTGTGCTCTTCCCAAGAGTAGACGATTTATCCGGTTCTCAGCATGCCTTGGTTGAGTCCAGTTCTTTGCATAGACTCAGTGATCACAAAGAGCTACTCAAGAGCTGCATAACTTCTACAGCCTTGACGAAGGGCCTTGTGAATCTTGTTAGTTTTAGCTTCCCTGTACTTCAACTTGTAATACTTATACTCTCCTTCCAAGGGAGAATGTTTCACTTCAGAAGAAAATTCTACACTGTGCATGCTAATTAGTGGGTATAGCAGTCCTACAAAAATCCCAGAGTGCAGAGATATTTAGAAATTGTATCCGGAGTCAATATTCTCCCCGCTAATAACAAAGAACTGAACTTGAGCCATCAACTAGTGCAAGCTTTTCACGAAGACTTTGTTGCAGTAAGCCTTTCATCACCTGTCTTCACTCACATGTGTTTGAACCCAGCAAAATTCAATGCTGTGATAGACCACCACTCTTTTACAAATGCTTGTCCTTGGCCAGCCATAGGTCATTAATGTATACATTTCCCCCTATTAACCTAAAGCAATTGAGTCAGCCATGTCTTATCTAACAGGTCCAATTTCCCAAGAGAAGTTTTTTTTTTTTTAAATTTGGAAACATATTGATAACCAATATTTCAAGCTGTAAGAACAATATTGTGTGTGACTCTGACAGGGCCATTATTAATTAAGTCAATAACGTTTCTGTTTGCTTTCTCACACGTCCTTATACAAATAGAAGTACCTCAAATTACTTAAAATGGGACAAAAAAGATCAATACAATTGATAGAAAGTTTGTCTATGTGAAGAAGAAAAATCTTGCTTACTAATTGACCCACTGATTGGCTTTCTGAATTCATTTGTAAATAAGTAGAAATGAATAGTGAGTTTTGGATGCTTATTAGAGTGTATTAATAATGACATTGCAGTTAAAATATTGCTATATTCTATTTTCTCAGCCTAAAACCTTCACATTTGAGTCAACAAATACTATTTAATGAACCAAAGATTAAGAAAGGCTTAGTGACATGCAATTACAATCCTAGCTGAGGTGAGATCACTTATGCTCAAGAGTTTCATAATTAGAAACTAGATTCCTAGATAACATAGAAAGATTCCATGTCAAAAATAAACAAATGAACAAAAAAATTAAAATGAACTAAATAATAGTCAAGTTTATCAAACATCTATTGCTTAGCCAAAGACCCAGGGAGGGCAAAATAAAGCTTACCTGTCTTATTAAATTCAAAGAACTTTATTTATAAAGCACAAGCCAATATAGCAAGACCAACTGAATAATTTAATGCAGTTGGCTTTTTCCATGTCCTTAAAACATTTTATGATTTACTGATTGCTATAATCAAAAGACAGACTCTGAAGAATTCCTCCTCATACAGGAATGTGTCCTGATTATCATTACAGGAGAATTTTAGGCTTTACATAGATATATAATGATAGTATTCCCGACTACTACATATTTTTATAGGTTACTTGCTAAATGAAACTTTAGAAAAACAAATCACTTATTTTAATGTGCTCTACACTATGAGAATTTTACTGGATGTAAAATGCATCCCACTCATGATAAAAAGAATACAATTCAGTAGACTATAATGAGTTTAATTAAATTTTTAGAGTCACAGTTGATAAGCCAAAATTGAATATTTCTATTATAAGGGAAATAATGGTAAATAAAACCATTTTCAAAACTGTATTTATGACATGTATTGGAAAATGGACATTATTAGTCATCTAATTGTATAGTGTTGAAAGCACAGGATCTATATTCTAAATGATCTCATCAATTATACCAACGCATATGAAATTCCATACTATGAGTTGGAAACAGTGTATTCTGCAATCATCTATTAATTTGTTGTGTTCTAGCATGTGATTTGCACCATTCTGTATATCACAGGTAGAAGTAAAGTAGTAAACTTTTGGTCATTTTTCTTTGCCTTCATATAATTTGAATTTTAAAAGAATTATCATGGAAAATGCAAATTCATGCGAATAATATTCAATCTGGAGATCATTTACTTTTGCTCTAGCATCCTTTTTTTATTCTTGTAGTTTTCTCAAATATACAGAAATTACAAAAGAATGATAACATCTATTTTTACCTCATGAACAGATTCATGAAATTCATAGACTTAAAGACATTTTTACTGTCAACATTGGATTTTAAAATTACTTCTTTTATATATATATATAAATTATAATAACATAGCTTTTTCCTTCCCCTTCCTCTTTCTAAACCCTTCCATATTATTCTCCTATTGGGGGATATTTGATAACACTATGAATCCTGAGATTGTATTATTTCCTGGAAAAACCTGTTTCTAGTTGTGTTGCTCAGCCACACCACACCCTTTAATCTAAGAGCTTTCTGCTTAGTGTAAACAGCATAAAATAAAGTCAACTATGGATCAAGAGGCAGAGCAAGAAATCAGTTGTCAGGTTGTAAATAAAAGCATGAAAGAGAGTAAAAAGTAGTCAGGCGATGGATAAAGAAACACACAGGAAGTGGAAGTGAGCAGTGGTGAGTAGGAGGAGTCTTGTATGAGATGGCATACAGAAGGGTCTCCTTCTGAGATGCTGGCATCAGTAAGCCTCTCTGAGGGAGCCGGCTTTCACCCTACGTATAACTGAGTGTTGCATAGCGTACATTGTTTTATACGCAGAGAAGTCTATGGAAACTATAGCCACTGATATCCTAACACTGAATTTCGGTATCCAAAATTAGAAGAATCAAAGAAAAAGTTTTGTTCCAAAGTTTAAAGACACTAGAACTTAAATGAAAGCTTACTGTAGTGGCTCAACAGGTCTGAGCTAACAGTAAAATGAATTCCTAAATAAGAAGACAAATCCAATTTTATCAGCAGGGAAGCACATATCTTAGTTAAGGGAGCCACCTTAGTGTTGGCAAGAGACTTGAACCTAGAGTGACTCCCAGGAGCCCAAGGCGATGTCCCCAGTTAGTCCCTTGGGAAGCTGAGGATAGAGAACCTGAAATGACCCTATCCTATAGCAATACTGACGAATATCTTTCATATCACCATAGAACCTTCATCTGGTGATGGATTGAGATAGAGACAGAGACCCACACTGGAGCACTGGACTGAGCTCCCAAGGTCCCAATGAGGAGCAGATGGAGGGAGAACACGAGCAAGGATGTCAGGACCACGGGGGGTGCACCCACCCACTGAGACAGTGGGGGCTGATCTATTGGGAGCTCACCAAGGCCAGCTGGACTGTGACTGAAAAAGCATGGGATAAAACCGGACTCTCTGATCATGGCGAACAATGAGGACTGATGAGAAGCCAAGGTCAATGGCAAGGGGTTCTAATCCTACTTCATGTTCCGGCTTGGTGGGAGCCTAGCCAGTTAGGATGTTCACCTTCCTAGACGTGGACGGAGGGGGGAGGACCTTGGACTTTCCACAGGACAGGGAACCATGACTACTCTTTGGATTGGAGAGGGAGGGGGAGAGGAGTGGGGGGAGGGGGAGGGAAATGGGAGGCTGGGAGGAGGTGGAAACTTTTTTTCTTATTCTCAATAAAAAAAAAGATTGCACAACGAGCCACACAGAAAAAAAAAATAAAAAAAAAAGAAGACAAATCCATTGGAAGATTGTGTCTCTGAAAGAGAAAAATGGAAATGAAGAAAAAGTGAACCCTCAGAGGTTTGGGCAATATCAGGGAGCTTGCTGACATATTACAAATGGATCCACAGAAGGAAAGGGCAATGAAGAAAAAGTCAACTGAAGAAACATGACAAACCTTCCTAATTTTGATGAACAACTTTCATTTGCATCAAAGCTGAATGAGTTGGAAGAAAAATAAACACAAGAAACAAACTTATAAACCTCATGGGAAACTTGTCATCAATGAGACACACAAACAAATCTTTAAACATAATAAGAGACAAAAGGATCTTTGTTAATTTTTATGTCAATAAATGTATTATTTACAAAACATCTAATCTGTACATAGGTATAAAGAAGCATAAATATTCAAAACTAAAAAATAAATATCTGAAACTTATAAGAGAGATATTTACAAAAATGTAAATTCAGGTGATTTTTTTTAGTAATGAAGATTATTATATTCTGTAAAGAGAATGATCACGGTGACTGAACAAGCATTAATCAGTACTTACTACTTAACAGTTTTTCAATTCCTCTCAATCTGCTTTGGCCTTGTGGAAACATTTACCTACTTTTTTGTTGTCAGGTATTCTGTATAATTAGGTACCACCACGATTACCCAATTACTTAATCATTCAAAGAATCTGATGAAATGAAGAGCAAATAAGTTAATTGAAAGAAAGTGAGTCACTGTAAGAAGTGATCAACTGGGCTGAAGTAGGACAACACATAGAGAGACAAGGATTTTTATTATTACCCACAGTATGTGTTTTTCATGGTAAAATATTTAAATTATGGTATAAATTGTATCATAAGCAGAAAGAGACTATCAGTCAATAGTACCTGGGAGTCTCAAAACATGGAAATAGACTTTAAACGTAATATTTAGGAGATAGTTGCTTTCTTCCAAATGGAGCAAAAAATGCTCCTATTTTTAAAGTCATCCATGTTAGAAAATACTACATTTCTGCTTGAGAAAGTTCCCTTTTAGTACTATGAACTCTAGTGTCCTTAAGGCATAAAGTAGGAGACACTGCTGTATAGAGTGAATATTGGACAATTCATAATCCAGTTTTGAAAATTCAGTGGGCACAGTGGAAATTGCCTCCTAAAGCTTCTTTAGGGTAAGTTCATTTCCAGAAAAAGCAGAAAGAAGCATTCATTTGTTCTGTGTGTATTTTAAACAAAACAATTTTAGACTGGGACACTGCCAGAAAAGGAGACTTACAGCTATATTTAGAGATGGAAGTTTCTAATACAAGATCCCAGTGAATTTAATGCTTGTGGCAATAAAATCAATTAATGTATATACATATCAGTTAAACCTATGCATTATAAACAGTGAAGTCTGCTTCTTCAGGAGGCTGGCAGTTAAAATGTCTTATCTCCAGAATGTAAATTAAATCGATAACTAAATATGTGTTTGTCTAGTGAAAGAAAAACTCATTATTTTCTACCTAAAGGGGCAATATATACAAGTTGAAAAATATTTTCTCCCATTACATACTGTTGAGAGATTTTCTTAAGGTGGTTTTACCAATTGTGGCAGAATAGTTAAATCTGAAATTAAAGTCATTGTTTAGTGTGATGTTAAGTTGGAAGCATCACCACAGCGCCTGGCATCTATCCCAGCCCTCTGGCTTGGGAATTGCATTGGTCTGGACTCCAAATCCCAGCATGCCTGGTCCTGACCCTTCAACATGGGAGTGTCAGGACCACTCCGACAGGGTATTTAAGTGGATTCCCAGAGGAGGAACACTTATTAAAACCTTGGCATTTTAATATGCTTTAATTTGGCTTGATTGGATTTCTGTGCGCTACCGAGAGGATTTTTCTTAACACTTAGTATTTCTGCACTGCTTTTGGGGACTGCTCTTGTCCTAACAAAACATGCCCAATAAAAATAGCAGACTTATATAATTGATATTCATGTAACCTGGAATAGTGTTTCCTTCAGGAAAGTAGTTCTGCAAATAAATAATTATCTGAAAGTGTTCATAATTATGGATTGATAGATTATTTCCATTGTGCTGAGTGATGAGACTCTAATTATAAATAACATATATACAAGGTGACTGAGCAGGTTATGCTTAGGTTATATATTGTGAATATGCATGTGTGTAGATAATATGTAAGAAGCAATAAGAGGACATGAATTTGAAAGAGCAAGGAAGGATATATGAAAGTGTTTGGAATGAGGAAATATAAAGAAAATTACGTATTTGCAATCTAAAAACATAAAATAAATTATTTAAAATAATTTGTACTCGTAATAAGAAATCCCTTAAACTAGCCAAGGACTTCTGCTTTCTTGGTGCTTTTAAAAACATGAGCAGAAATGATGCAGGCCATTGTTTAATAATTTTTCAAAATGACTTCTGAGTTAACATGCTCACCTCAACAATGAAACAGACGCAAACTGATAGCCTTTCATACACAAGTTGAACAACATCACAGATTCCTATTTAAGAAATCAGACCTATTCATTTTTTTTACAATAGCAAGATTTCTCAGTAGTTTGACTCAAGTTCTCAAATAACAATAAACTTGAGGATTCTTCAACATTAGAAAAAGGACATTGTGATTTTTCTCTGATATGTGGTAATTTGACTTCAGATTTGCTTCCATTAAGATATCAAAAGAAACAGAAACCAGAGAGAAGGAAATAGTACATTAAATCTGACAAATAATGACATGCTCAACAGAAGATGGTGACATCCTGCAGTCTAAACTCTAGAGAGTCCTTTACCTGTCTGCAAATTCTCCCTAAACGGTACCAAGCCTACCCATTATCTGAAAATCTTACCTTAAAACTACATCCACTAGTTCTTACCTATAATTTCTACAGCACTCTGTCTGTGAGCATAGATAGGTCACTGCAATTGTGTCTTTAGTGATGTTGCAAGTGATGCCAATTGTAGTCAGTGTAACATTTTTTAAAGAACTCTCCTGCAATGCAGTAATTTCACTGGAAGTTAAAATTATGTTTACTTTTTATGAAAGTTGAAAATCAATGACTGTAAATGCTCTATTGAGATATTTATCACCTTTGCATTTTGCCGTATTGCTTTTTATTTATCAAGCACATGTAAGAAATTAAAATATATTTATATTGATTATGTCCATTTTATTGTCCATCAAGGTGTTTTATCCTTTAAACACTTAAGCCTGAGAACACAGGCCAACTTGTGCACGCCACATTTCCTGATGATGGAAACATAACCCACACTGCACTCACACAGATGGGAAACTAATGTGGTCTTGCCTTCAATGAAGCGACAGTCTGAAGTATTAGGTTCTCATGGTTACAAGAACAAACATTGAGTAAATATAAATATAATTAAAGTATTCAAATAAAATATTGAATATGTTAATTGTGAAATATTCATCAGACTGTTTAGAAGGTATAATAACTCCCAATTATATGTTTAATGTCTTTAAATTCTTCAAAAGTCATTCCTTAATGAATGAAGAATTAAGAAGATTCATTCTCTTCAAAGGAAAACATTATAGTAGATCTCTAGACTTTCCTATACATGTGACTTGATATGTCATGTTCAAAGTAATAGAAAAAGACCCAGGTAGCTGTTATTCTTTGATGGAAAATAGGAAAAGTTAATATTTAGGGTGCTTAAGCTCTTGTGTGGGAGCAGGAAAATAGGAAAAGTTAATATTTAGGGTGCTTAAGCTCTTGTGTGGGAGCACCCTGATGACAGACAGTTCTTCATTGGCTGTTTACTACTTATGTGGTCTTGGAGAAGCCTTACACATAACACTGACTTTTTAAATAATGATTAAAGAAGTGCTGCTACACCTTGCTTCTGACAAGCCCATTCTCTTTCAATTGCACTTAAAAAGATACTTAATATATTTTTATGAAATCTGTCACTACAACTTCATAATCTAAAGCTACTTCAAGACAAAGAAAATATAGTACTATGTTTGTGGGTTTATATACTAATAAGATAATGGTAATAGTCTTGTTAAAACATTACTTCTTTGTATTTTGTTCAGATTACTTAAAACATTACTGAATAAATTTCAATCCTCACAGTTACAATTATGCCATATTCCTATCCAGTAACTTTACTGTTCATAAGTCATGATGACAATGGTGATGAAAAAAATAACAACCATGACTAAATAATAAGGTTTTTTATTGTTTAAATTACTTCATGTATTGTAATGGTTGTTAGAATGAGAAAAGTCCCCTATTGGCTTAGGCATTTAAACACTTGGTCTCCAATTGACAAGGCTATATATGGGCATGGTTTAGCTTTTCTGGAAGAAGTACATCTCTCAGGAAAGCCTTTAAGAGTTCACTGCCTCATTTCACATGCAGTCCACTCTTTGTGCTTGGGGATAAAAATTGGATTTTAATATCATTTTAAGTTTTAAACATACTTTGATCATCCTTTTACCCTCCTCCACACCTTCCAGGTCCTCTTCCCATTCCTGCCCACCCGACTTTAATTTCTTTCTCACAAAACTAGCAAAAACACAGTACAACAATGAAAACTCAAAACAAGAAAGCAACATAAAATCACACCCTAAAAGAAGCAAAACAAAACATCAAACTAATGATGTTTTCAGCTTCCTGTTTCAGCCACAATCTTCCAGGGGCTACCATACTCCCTCTGTCATGAACTATTTCTCTGAGATCATTATAACAAGGGAGCACTTTCTTATTTTAATTTGTGTTGAGCATGTATTTCATCACCTCATCACAAAATGTCTAACTCCTTTTACTGATGTGATGACACCTTGAGGCACCTGTCGTTCTTTATTTTTTTCTCACCTTTGTAGGTACCCATCCTCAGAGGCATCAATTGTATCACACAGTCGTTCAAAATGTCTGCTTAGGCATGTCAGAAGAAGAAAATGCATGAAAAGTATGTATTTAATGAAGGTTGAAAAGGGCTTTTTTGGGGGTAGGAACAATATGAATCAGAAGATGGAGAAAGAAAGTGGTTAGAATAAACTAGGATTATTTGCATGAGAGATAATAAAAGTTGTGGTTGTGTATGCTAAGGGAAAGTGATCAAATTTCAAAATAAAATATTTAGAAAGCTAATAAATTACATTATAGAAGTATTAGGGTTGTGCCACACACCTTTAATGTGGGTCGATGATCTTATACCCTGTAAGATTTGTGATTTGTACTGGTTTAATAAAATGCTGATTGGCCAGTAGCTGGGCAGGAAGTATAGGTGGGGCAACCATAACAGGAGAATTCTGGGAAGAGGAAAGGCTCAGTCTGCAGTCATCACTCAAACACAGAGGAAACAAAATAAGAATGCCTTGCTGATAAAAGGTACCAAGCCATGTGGCTCAACAGACAAGAATTATGGCCTAATTTATGTTGTAAAAATTAGTTAATAAGAAAGCCTGAGCTAACAGGCCAACCCATTTATAATTAATTTAGACCTCTGTGTGTTTCTTTGGAACTGAATGACTGTGGGACCGTTCTGGACAGAAATCTTCAACCTACACATTACCCCATTCTCTTTCTTTCAAGTGTTTTAAACTAATTCCTAAATTACTATATTCATAATATACATATATACATATATGTATATATATAAAACTATACACCTTAAAATGACTGTTACTTAGATTCCTTCTTTTCATTATCTTTCTTTGAACACTTAGACCAGTATTTTGAAAACTGAATAACCTAGAAAAAAGGACTTGAAAATTAATGCAATAGCAATATTCCTCATAACTTACTATAATTTATTTGGTTTATGTAACATGCAGTAAAATGTGTTTTACATTTTTTTCTCTTACCAACTCAATATAGGCATCAGTTGAAACCCAGAAAAATGTGCTATAATTGCTTTTGGATGAGAATTTAGGGCATAAAAAAATCAACACACAATAGACAAAATGCTAAAGGAAATAAAAGCAACCCTTGGATCACAGTATTTTGGCAAAATCTACTATTCTCAAATTGAGTGAACAAGAGTTGCCTGCAAAGCACAGATTATAGATCCAGTTTCCAAGTGAGATTCTCTGTGGTGTTTGACAAAATAGAATAGCTGAAGGCTTTGCTTGTTGATAACTCATCTTTGTTATATTTGTTAAAATTTTAATTTGGAACCTAGCTCTTGATAAAAATTTTGCTGTCAATGCAACACTGAGGAAAGAAAAGAAAAAAAAATGGCTAGAGCACTTGCTTCTAAGTCGTATGAGCTGAGTTAAATTCCAGGTGCATATGGTGAAAAGAAAAGGCAGCTTCCCCAATCTGTTCTCTGACCTATACATGCATTCTTTGGCTCATGCACACACGCACCAAATAAAGGTTAGCAAGTGCAATTTTCAAAACACCAAATCTTTACATAAAGTCCATACATATTATGGTTATATAGGGGGATGGGAGAGTGAGCAATCTAGAAAGGCTCACAGCACTCTTTCAAAGATTTATTAGTACTTTCTATGAAAGATACTGAAAACATGAAAGAACTATGTTTGCAGGCTGCACTCTAGATATTTACAGGCACCATAATTTCTGATTTTTAAAAGGCCTATACTCTATCATAATTTTGCATATATATTTCCTTACCCTTTCAACCGTTCAGTTAGCAAAAATGAATTCATCTTTCCAGAATCAAGAATATGCTTTAACACTGATTAATGAGGTAAAATCAAATGAAAACCATGTTGCCCCATACATTCTTTTTTAATTTTATTTTTAATTACATGTGGTGCTTATTTGTTTAGTGTATGCGTGTGTGCATTGAGAACAGATACTTGCAGAAACCAGAAGGGCTCTGGAACTAGAGTACAGATGATTGTAAACCAGCTGAACTATGCTCTTTGGTGCTCAGGAAGAGTTAATCATGCTGCTAACCACTGAGCCATCTCTCTAGTCCTAGTACTCCTAACTTGGAAAATTAGAAGTCCTCATTTCACTCAAACCATGTAAAATTCTATTTGATTTTTTATTTTGTAACATTGATGTATATATTCTTGTTAGGGATTGAGTACTTCAAATAGAGGGTTTTTTTGTTTGTTTTTTTTAATGAATGAGCTTAAGTGAATTTTTAGTGTGATTGTGGAGAGAAACATCCCCTTTACCCAGAATATGTTTAAATAGAAGGAATGTTTTAAAAGTAGTTTTTACAAAATGAACAAATATCAATAAGTACTTGGATATGTATATTCAAATTAAACTTACAATTAACAAATTTACACTTTCAGTGAATGTTTCAATACCGGATATTTGGAAGAGATCATTGTTCCCTTGAGTTTGATGCTCTTTCTCCTGTAATGTGCTTATGTTAAAAATAAATAGAAAAGTTCTAGGAAATTTGATGCTTTCTTTAACTGCGAAAAACAAATTTAGATAATAGATGAAAAGTAAGAAAAGCAAGACACAATTTCATGCAACAGATACTCCAAGAAAGCCTTTTTTTCCTTAAAAGGAGGAAGCAGCGCTAAAGCAAACAAACTATCTCATTATTCTGCCTTCAGATATTCTGCTTGAAGCTGGTGCATTAGTAATAAAAGGGGGCTGTCACTGACATCAGTGAAATGTCAGCCTTGTAGTTAAAGAAAAATAGGTAAATATTGCTCTAAATACTTTAATCCAAAAACACTGCTCTATAATACTTTTCTGAAAAAAGTTAATTCGTGCAAAAATCCATATAGAAAATTAATAGATTTGGGAAAGTTATCTTCTTTCTACATAATTGCATTTGATATAAAATAATAGCAAATATCAAAATTCTTAGGAACCTTAGTACTTCCCTGAAAAAGGGAAAGGAAATTAGCTATTCTTCAACACGGGTGGAATTTAGCAAATTGAAGGCTATAAGTGAAACAAAGTGTTTGAACTAAAATATGTAATTTAATTAAAATACATAATACACTGCAGGATATTATGTAAAACCTACATATTTTCTATTGATGTTTATGTGATGTTTCTATATAAAAATATATCTACACCATTAAAACCTACTTATTTCCCTTGTGTGATGTCATAACCAACCAATATATGCTTAAGGAAACTATTGATAATACTGTGTAATATACTTTTAATTATGTTGTTACTACAACAATAAAGTCATAGTTATATTTGAACTAGATGATTTAAGTCTGAAACTTTCTTCCTTGTACTACAAATCAAATAGAACATACATTCTCAGTATCTCACAATTTGTCATATTTTGGGTCCTATGATGAATTATGTTTGTTTCTGAATACATGTTGGACAAAATAATACACCACACTATAAATCATTATTAAAATCAAGTGTAATGTTTAACAACATCCTACAACAGTACTAGATTGAACCTAAACCCTCCCCATAGAAGATATGTGGAATTGGAAGATTTCACAACCAGTATTACAACCAATTTTGGTTTTTGAAAACCCAGAAATATACTGTGAAATCAGTAGTTCTCAACCTTCTTAATGATGCAACAACTTAAGACATTTTCTCATGTTGTGGCAACTCCCAAGCAGAAAATTATTTTGTTTCTACTAAATAACTGTAATTTTGTTACTCTAATGAATTGTTATGTAAATATATGATTATGTCTCACTAGGATACTATATTCATAGAAAAAATTAAGGTAATTCTAACATTGACATAGGTAAATGGAGAGAAAAATATTTTGTAAACAAGTAGAAATTATTCTTACACACTTAAACTCTGATCAAATCATAAAAATACATATAAATGGAGTACTATATAATATTTGCTGTGTGTATACATGACATACTAGTTCCATCTGAACAACATATCTATTTCCACAACCAACATTTAGTGAGAACTGGGATAGTTATATGACAACTTTATTTTCAATATTTTGTGGAACAATTCTCCATTATGACTGTATTGATGTGTATTTCACCTTTTTGAACAAAGAGTATCTGGTGTTCCACAGTCTTATAAGATCTTACTGTGTCAAACACTCTTCAAATATCCAACTCCTTTCAGCTTTGTTGACTGCACTTCTTTCTCTTAAACTAGTTGCATTCTCTGCTAGAACCTTTCCTTGACAGGTATCCCAATACTGGCATCTCCAACATCTTGGTGTCTCCAGTGGAATCCAAGATTCAACTTCACAGCTTCCCACAGTGGCCTTTGAGGCCTAAATTCAGGGACACCACTAACACATGTGTGACCTCAGTGGCTTTTCTTAGTCACTGAAGAATATTTCACAACCTCTTTCTTTTTTCTTGTTTTTAAAGCTAGAACTGAAAGTCCCTCACCCACTTGGGTGCAGGCCCAAGAGGGAAAAGCCCCACGACTCAATTAACTAGTCCAGCGGATGCAAGAAGCAAGAGGCCTTATTAGGATAGCGCTACCGGGTGTCTCTAGTCTCCAAAGAGGTAGAGCACCCCGAACAGCAATTCCAGCAACTTTTTATAGGCAAAAACCACAACATTATAATAGTGGGTATAAGGTACAGAACAATTGGATACAACATTTAGCATTTGGGGTCAGTTTTAGGCCATAGTTCCTTCTATTTCCCAGAAATACAATAAAAACCCCAAACCCTCTTCTGAAAAGTCCCCAAGCCCTGTCATGGGTGCTAGGTGTTTCTTGGCAAGCTGGTGGTAGGGTACTGTGGTCAGGGTGTGAGTGGCAGTCAGGGCTGTTTTGCAAGCTTTGTACTTTTCCATTGCTGATTGCCATTTATCTAGGGCATGTGCTAAAAGCAGCTGCAAGCAGGCTTTTTTGAATTGGGGTCTTACGTGAGTTGGGGTCTCACAGAACCATGTGGCTGAAGTTGTCAGGTTCTGCTGCTTGCTGGGGCTGGAACACGATCTCTTGTCAATTGCATCTGCACCAGCTTTCTGTTTTCCGTGGTTTCCTTCAGTGCCTTAGCCTGTATGCATTAGTTTACATCCCATATTTTCCACCGATAACACCTGCAGAGGGAAGTAAACTAGAGCTGGATCTCACAGATAGGCTGTGACACACTTATTATATGTGATTATCTGGGTTCAATGCCCAGCAATATGTGAAAAACCCAAAAGCGAATGAAACATTATTCCATGAGAGAAAATAAAGAAAAAAAAAGAAACAATTACAATAGCTGCATAAAAGACACAGGGCAATGCTTGAAACAAGAGATCTGAGAGCAGTCTCAAAGCTCACGCGCTGCTGTCAAAAAAAATTGGAAAGTTCATAGCTGTAGTTGGGTATTCATTTTTAAGTTCCCGCGGTGCGTAGCTATTGCACTGAATTTTTGTATTAACCTACGGCATGGGCTTTGGTCTGTAACCATGTCTCATAAACACAGTTTGACCCCAGGGCCTGATCCTGACAGGTTCTGATTTATAACAACTGTCTTTGGTACCTGATGAGCATCCATTTGCCAAAACCAGAGCAGCACCTCAGCCCGCTGGGTCAGCAAAACTTTGAGCTATTCTTCTCACTCGTTTACATCCTTTCCCCTGACATTTCATGCTAAAAAATGAGTAAGGCCATTGTGTGGCTATTGGCAAGGAAGATGTCCACCTAGTCTCATTTTACTTGTACTGAATATCTAAGTTATTTCCTTTGATAAAAACTATATAGTACATATTGGATTCTTGTTTTTTCAAAATTTAATTAACTCAAAAAATTTTGTCTAGTTTAAAATAAAACCATAGTGTTATTTTTTTTTTGTATAAAAGTTATGCACATCTGGGTGATTGAAAGAGATCCTGTTATTTACAGTGGAATGGCTAATAAAATTGGTGGACAATTATACACATAGAGGCTGCAATCATTTAGTTTGGGTTAGATGGTTTTACATAAGGGCACGAGGTGTCACCGTCTATTTGTGTGTGCTCACAGTTCTCAGTATTGAAACTGAAAATCCAATGTCATGGCTATTTGAAAGCTCTTGCAGATGATTATATCATCATAGAAAAATTCCCACACTAAGAATATATATCATTCTAAAAGTAACCTCAGAGATTTTTTCTGTATTTCACAAAATGAAAATCCACCATTTGGCCGTGTTTCAAGAGGCAGTTCAATATTAGAGCCACTGATAATACCAATATCTGGTCTTAGACATTTCAGCATCCAAGACTCAGAAGAATACAGTTGTGAAGTTTTATAGCCACCTAATTTATGGCAGTTAACTAAAGAAGCCCTATTGATGAGTTTAGGAGGTTTTTGCTCTTTTAGATTTGAAAATAGATATTTATTCATTCACTCATTTATCTGTGAATGTAGGTGTGAGAAAGATAAAGGAAAAGGTGAACACCGTTCCATGTAATATTGATATAATGAGAGCAGAGTGCAGAGGAGATAGTGGATATGTCATAACACATGTTTTACTACAATGGATATGCAGTTAGAAGAAGAAAGACAAAGTTATGCATCTATGAAGTATGCAAATCACCATCAGACAGATGAAAAGATTTTATATGGGAGAAATCTCTTTTCTTTCCTCGGGACATAGTTAGAGCTTCTGCCGGCAGGCAATTTTTATTCACACATGGTGCAACATCTGGCACATCAAGGATCCAGAATGTTGTGGAACATCTCTTTCTTGTGCATCTTCACCAAGTCTGCAGCCAGTTTGTGTCATAAATACAAATTCTGGAATTCCACCAGAAATGCTTTGTTTTATTTATAGACAGGCATCATACTTTGCAACATCTCTGCTATGTCTTAAAGGTTTTGAACAGCTTTGAGTAAAGTGATTAAAATGATTTTAGGGAGAACTCGGTCATTTTCACCACAGTGGTATCACCTGGTTCATTGTTCGTTTCCTTCTCTGCATTGTCTCCTTTGCCCTCATTCTCCTCTGATCCACAGTAACCAGATAAAATCCAAAGAAAAATATAGAAATCTCAACAATATCCCAACATCTGTTTTCTTTCTCAGTTTAATTATCTCTAACATTGAAATCATTAGCAATTTGATATTCTTTAATGTAAGTTCTCTTTGAATCTATAATGTTGAGATTTTAATTATATATCTATATAATGGAATTTCTAATGATATAATACACTCTGAGAATTTCTGAAGGAACTTGTTCATTTTCCCATCTTTTTATATTTATGTTTATAAATCTATATGCCTTTTGTTATATTATAAAATAATGACAACAGAGGAATTTTGTGCATTAGACAATACTTCTAATCAGTTTCTCACAACCCTTTAGGAGCCAATAGAAATGCTTGCTGTAGGCATTAAATGCATGTTCCTTGCACTAGCTCTTCTATGCTTATTCGTAAGAAAATTAACTGAATAATCCACTTCCCCCAGATCTCACTAATGTGAGTTTCTCTTTGTACTGCAGTCAAGATATTCACTTCATCATACTAAAAATTCACTAAAAGTTTGACCATCATTAAACTCTTACTCTTGTCTAAATTATTGAAGATTGTAGAAAAAAATACTTAACATTTATGATACTTATTTTACACCCTAAAATCAAAATTAAATTCTTTTTTTAAATATTTATTTATTTTTTATGTATACAATATTCTGTCTGTGTGTATGTCTGCAGGCCAGAAGAGGGCACCAGACCTCATTACAGATGGTTGTGAGCCACCATGTGGTTGCTGGGAATTGAACTCAGGACCTTAGGAAGAGCAGGCAATGCTCTTAACCACTGAGCCATCTCTCCAGCCCCCTCAAAATTAAATTCTAAGTATTGAAAGTGGACTTCTATACTCTGTTTAGTTATGAAACATTCACAGTAAGAAAAATCACTTTTATTTTTTGGCTTTTTTATTAGGTATTTTTAGACACTTTATATAAAATTACAATTATAATTCTGTCAATATTGTTAGTGGTAGGCTGAATTTTTTAAATTATATTTTTAATATAATATAAAATACATATTCTACAATCTATTCATATATTAGATGCTGTGGGACAATGGTCTTGTACCCTGTAAAGATTTGTCAATTGAATTGCTTTAATAAAATGCTGATTGGCCAGTAGGCACGCAGGAAGTATCGTTGGGGTTACGAGAACAGGGAACTCTGGGAAGAGGAAAGGCACAGTCTGCTATTATTGCCTAGAAACAGAAGAAGCAAGATGAAAATGTTTTGCTGATAAAAGGTACCAAGCCTCCAAAGGTCTTGAGTTCAATTCCCACCAACCACATGGTGGTTCACAACCATCTGTAATGGGTTCTGGTGCCCTCTTCTGGCCTGTAGGCATACACACAGACAGAATATTGTATACATAACAAATAAATATTTTTAAAAATCTAAAAAAAAAAAAGGTACCAAGCCATGTGGCTAACACAGAAAAGAACTATGGGTGAAGATATAAGATATAAAAGTTAATAAGAAGCCTGAGAGAGCTTGGGAAGTAATTCTAGACACAAATGATTAAGTACAGCTCCTTGGTAGCAGCATTATCTCAGGTGAGCTCTGTTTGCTAGAGACAATAGTGTCTTATTTAAGAGAGACTTCCTGATTCACTTTCAGCTGCAAACACCTTGAAGCTCTTTTAAGAAGCCCCACCACCAAACACTTAAATGATGTTTATGAATAGCTGACATCATGCTTTTTGGTGTTGGCAGGAATCTTGAAACTCCGTAGAGCTGTACCTTAAACATGGCTCTGGCCAGTACCTCTGGCATGAGGATAGACTCTTGGAAAGCTAAGGAATTGGGTGGCTCCAGCTGTCAAAGCCTTAGGTTGAATTCTAGTCATGTAGGCTGTTATTTATTCTCTGCTTCATGAGCAGTGAGGAGACAGATGTAAACTTATTTGATCCTTTATTCAAAGAGGTCTTCTTAATGAGACAGCGATTTGAAAAAGATAACACTGTTAAAAGTTATTCTACTTTTAAGCTGTCTGTAATTCATCATGTGTTGTCTATTGACTCCTAATTGATAGCCCATTTCCTAGACCTCTGGATGTACATTACTCTGGCCGAGGTTTGGACTTAGATGCTGTTTCGGATAGTGCTATTAATAGCAACTTGAGTGGTTTTCTTCCCTTCTCCTGATATAATTCCATGATGCATCTTTTGAAGATGTTAACTTGGCCTATTTGACAAAGTCAATGAGTATTAAATTAAGCAGTGTAACTAAAGTTTCTAGATGTGTGACTGATTACTACTGCTTAATAAATTTTAGATCTCAGCCTTTATACTCTGATGACCTAGACCGCCATGTGGAACAAGCTAAAAATAATCCCACACTTTCTTTCTTGTATTCTGCCTCAAGTCCTTCCTTTCCCACACCAATGTCACTTGGAGACTCATATACTATGTCTTCTACTTCCCCATTTACTTAAAGAACGATAAATTTGTTCCTAGGTTTATGCATACTTATATAATTTAAAACTTTAAGCTCAAATTAAACATTAAGTTTAATTTGGTCACTTAACTTACTTTAAATATGCTAGTTTTGTATCGTTTAATAATAGATTTATATTCTCTCAGATATTTCTGAGAGGCAGCAAGCAATTCCGTTTTACATTAAGAACCCAGACTGCTTACAACTAATACATTCATTTTGGAAGACTGCCGATCTATATTGCAGATAAGCACGAAATTAATTCATTTGGGTCCACATTCAGCTGTGTTTGCTCAGACAAAATTTCTGCCTGAAGTTCCATTGACTCTGAGGTCAATAAAATCTTTGCATATATAAATCCCGATGAGTCAGGTCTTGAATAAATATCTTTCAGTTTCTCTCATTGTGATGCCTATCAGTGAGTAACCCAATGGTATATTATGAAAGATTTGAATTGACTCTTTGAAGACAGAGTTTTCTGTGGAGTACACGACTTGAAATTAAATAACAGATAAAGATCATATATTTTCAATTTCTTTCTTCATTTATTCAGTTGTCAAACAACAGTGGATATATGTATTGAAGTATGATTTTATATGCCCCCTGCCATTTTAAATAGTTCAAATGCTTACTTTCTTATGCTTGTAATATGAGGAGTCACCATTTTTGGTCTTTATGTTAATTGAAAAAGGTTAAATTGAATCATGTGTTTGGTTTCTTTAAAATAACACAAAAACTATTTCTTATGTGTATTATAAAACATGCAGTCAGTGCTTCCACCTTTGCTACATATCTAATGAGGGGTATAATTGGAGTCTTCAAGTATAGCAATCACTCTTAACAGCAGAGATAGCTTTTTAGTCCCCTCAGAAATAATTTCTAAAAGAGATGATGTGATAAATAACATAGAAGATTCATAATATAGTGTGTAATATGTTATATCTCATATGAACATTTGACATCTTCTCAGGAGAATTTCTTTTTGTTCCTTATTCAGTGGGTCTCTGTGCAAACATCACGGCCAACTCAGTAATGATGGACACGAGTCAAGAAAAAAAGTACTGTTCGACACCTCTCAGGAGTAGATTTGGTTCAAATTCCTTGAGTCTGTCACCGGGCAGTTTACTATGAACATATTTTAAAATGGGACAACTTTTGAAAAGTTTTCTAGTGACAGTTATCATTATAAAGCTTAAGGCGAGACTATATCAAAACTCTTACCAAGTACACGTGACCTCTTCCCTAAGAATGGCTTTTATGATGAAAGAACTTAGGGGAAGATTTAATTGTTCAATGTCCTTGTAGAGGTCATCAAGCTCCAAAGTGCCTATGGTATTTACCCAAAGATGGTTCCATTGACTGAGCAATAATGCACAAGTTACTTCTCAAGGGAAGAAGACATAGGGATAAACTGAATGGGCTGGGGGATTCAGGTGTGGCCTGGCCCTGCAGATAGCACAGGTCACCAGGCTGTTGACTCTACCCATTCCCAGTTTTCCACGCATAAGCAGGTTGCATCTCTTCCCTTCAACAGATAGTGCTATATGTTTAATATTCCTGGTTTCCATGGTGCTTTTCTGTAAGCACAAGGACCTCACACTCTCTGTTTTGTTCTATTAAAAGGCAACCCTTACTTTGCATAATTGGCCACATGCCACCAGCATCTACTCCCTTCTGCAGCCTAAGCATTCCTTAGATTCATTTGCTCACAAAATATTTTCAAATGTATTGTAAGAAGGTATGAATTATGCTAAAAAATCCTCTTTATATTCACTACAGCAATTCAGGAATGAACTGATCTTTTACTCAGAGAAAGCTGCAAGGTCTAAGTGCTGAAGTTTAAGACTATCTGGACATGAATATGGTGGTGTGCTTGCTTAAAATATTTAATCTTAAATCTTAACTGTATGTCTAGGCTTAATGGATAACTAAGAAAATCTAACATACAGAAAAAGCAGGTTACTAAGATGACATAAAAAAGAAAAGCATCAATAAAAAGATAGTACAGTAAATATAGAAATAGAGACTGAGTTCAGTCAGAGACTAAAAGTAGTTTTCAACACTAGAAGTAGTAGCAAAAATATAATAGAAATTTTAGATGGCTAAATACACCTCTTTGATCTCAGAATCAAATGACAAAGGTTGAAAGTATTGAAAAGATACGATTCATAGCTGACCAGGCGATTCAAAATGTTCAGCCACAGTATTACATGTATCATATCAAAAATAGAAACATCAAATGATCAGGCTCACCACTGCACCACCGAATCCCTGCCATACTGACTAGAAAGGCAATGTGTCTGTGTGGAAACGTTAGTCACCATCCGGTTGTGTAAATTATCAAGGCCGTTTCACTATTAAAACTACAAGTAAGTAAAAAAGCTTTAAAATTAGTTGTTGAAAGGACAAGAAATATATTCCAGGAGAAAACTACAACCAAAGCAAGTAAGTTACATGTGGGCATCAAATTATCCCAGATTCACAAAGTGCTCTAAATTGA
Organism: Alexandromys fortis; assembly: GCF_014885135.2. NCBI lineage: Eukaryota > Metazoa > Chordata > Mammalia > Rodentia > Cricetidae > Alexandromys > Alexandromys fortis. Next base: position 1,266,120 of record NW_026068064.1, on the reverse strand, counting down.
ATAAGCACCTACAATTCTACAATTAGATACTTAAGGTTGGTACATTTTAGTTTTATTCATTGTTTTGATCTGTGTGTTCAAATTATTAACATTATTTCTGAAATAAACAACAATTAGTGAATATTCCCTCAAGATATTTAATATTCAAATGGTTTTTGAAAATGAGCATGTCCTCTAGATGTGGAAGTAATTTGAAACCAAATGCACAGAAAATTATAATTCTGAAATGTGAGCAAACTTGTTCCTACTATACTTTACACTGTCATTATAATCTTATTTTTCATTTATTGTTTTAAAAACAATCTTTTCTCATTTTACACACCATTCCCAGTTCCCTCTCTCTCCCCTTCTCCTGCTCCACCCACCTTCGACCCACTTCACCACCCCCATTCACTTCTAAGAGAAGGTAAGGCTTCCCGTGGGAGTCAACAAATCTGAGCACATTGCTTTGAGGCAGGACCAAGGCCCTCCCCCATATATCTAGGCTAATCATGGTATCCCTCCAATGAGAATGGACTCCAAAAACCCAGAACAAGCAATAGGGATAAATCCTGGTCCCACTGCCAGTGGCCGCACAGACTGCCCTAGCCACAGTACTATCAGCCACATTCAGATGCTTCGTTTGGGCCTGTGTAGGTTTCCCCATTGTCATTCTGGACGCAGTGAGCTCCCACTAGCTCAGGTCAAGTTTTTCTGTGAGTATCCTCATCATGGTCTTGACCTCTTTGCTCATTTTATTGCTACCCCTTCATTTCAACTGAACTCTGGGAGCTTGGTCTAGTGATAAATGTGAATCTCTGCATCTGTTTCCATCAGTTGCTGGATGAAGTGTCTATAATGAAAATAAAGGTAGTCATCAATCTGATAGCACTGGAAGGCCAGGTCAGGTACCCTCTCCACTACTGCTTAGGTCTTAGCTGGTGTTATCCTTGTGAATTCCTGGGAGTTGCCCTAGTCCTGTTTCCTGTTAGACCCATAATGACTCACTCGATTAAAAACAAACAAACAAAAAAAAAACCCAAAAAGAAAACCCTCTTTTCTTGCTCTCTGTATTTATCCTTCCCCCATCTCAGCCATCCCATTCCCTCATGGTTCTCCTCCTGCCTTCCCTTTCTCCCCTCTTCTTCCCTTTCTCTCCTCCCTTCCCCCAGCATGCTCACAATTTTCTCAGGAGTACTTTTCTATTTCCCTTTCCCAAGGTGTTCCATGCATGTTTTTCTTAGGGTTCTTGTTACTTAGCTTCTCTGTTGTCTTGGATCATATATATGTTTGTTATGCTTTGCTTTATGTGTATTAACCTCTTAAGAGTGAGTATATATCATGTTTGTCTTTCTGGGTCTAGTTATCTCACTCCGGATGTTTTTTTTTTTTCTATTTCCATCTACTTACCTGCAAATTTCAAGGCTTTACTGTTTATTACTTCTGAATACAAAGTGAATACTCCACTTTGTAACTTTACCACATTTTTTTCTTTTATCCATCCTTTGGTTGAGGAGCATCTAGGGTGTTTCCAAGTCCTGGCTACTGTGAATAATGTTGCTATGAACATAGTTAAGCAGATGTGCTGTGGTATGACTGTGCATCTTTTGGGTATATGCCTAAAAGTGGTATTGCTGGGTCCTGAGGTGGGATACTTCCCTATTTTCTTAGAAACTGCAACACTAGTTTTTTTGTTTGTTTGTTTGTTTGTTTTTGTTTTGTTTTGTTTTGAGACAGGGTTTCTCCGTGGCTTTGGAGCCTGTCCTGGCACTAGCTCTGTAGACCAGGCTGGTCTCGAACTCACAGAGATCCGCCTGCCTCTGCCTCCCGAGTGCTGGGATTAAAGGCGTGCGCCAACATCGCCCGGCATAGTTTTTAAAGTGTCTGTACAACTTTGTATTCCTGCCAGCTATGGAGAAGAGTTTCCTTTACTCTGTACCTTCTACAGCATAAGCTTTCATAGTGATTTTTTTTAAATTTTAAATTTGCTTTTATATTTTTATTGATCTCTACATTTTTTCTGCCCCACTCCCTGTATCTCCCCTCCCCTTTAATACTCTCCCAAGGTCCCATGCTCCCAATTTACTCAGGAGATATTGTCTTTTTCTACTTCCCTAAATATGCTTTTTGAGTGCAATCTTTTATCCATTGTTTATTATACCTGTGCTTTCTTTTTTTTAATATAATTTTTTATTGAAAAAAAAAAGATTTCCGCCTCCTCCCCGCCTCCCATTTCCCTCCCCATCTCCCTTTTCTCCCCTCCTCCCTCTCCTCTCCCCCTCCTGACTGGGGCAAGAAGGTAGCTCAGAGTCATTTTGATTTGCATTACCCTGATGGCTAAGGATATTGAGCATTTCCTTAAGTGTCTTTCTGCCATTTGAGATTCTTTTGTTGAGAATTCTCTGTTTAGATATGTATTTCATTTTAATTGGATTATTTGGTATTTTGATATCTAGTTTCTTGACTTCTTAATGCATTTTTGAGATCAGCTCTCTGTCCCATGTGGGGTTGGTAAAGATCTTTTCCTATTCATTTGGCTACCATTTTGTCTTATTGACTGTGTCTTTTGCCCTACAAAAGCTTCTTAGTTTCATGAGGTTCCATTTACTTATTGTTGCTCTCAGTGTCTGTGCTCTTGGTGGTATATTTAGGAAATAGTCTCCTATGTCCATGCATTCAAGGCAACTTCCCACTTTCTCTTCTATGAGGTTCAGTGTGACTGAATTTATGTTCAAGTCTTTGATTCATTTTTGAGTTTTGTGCATGGGGAGAGATAAGGAATGGAGTTTTCATAGCCTTATTGTTTAGTAAATACCATCTTTCTAATCCCTTGAAAGTGTACAACAGCTTTATCCGTTTTTTCATCTATATAATATAATGCAAACTGTAAGCCAGTCCAAGTCTAATGATAACCTACCATATTTTCTTCCTTCTACCTCTTCATGCTAGATATTCATACTGAGATACCATGCCCCCTTGCAATGTAATGTTGTGCATAACATCTTCAGTAGGTAGCACCTGATGAAATTTCATTCAAGAGCCAGAAATGTGAGTAAACTAATTTAGAAGTTTTTACTGCATTGATATAACACCAATAAAAAACAAACCAAAAAAATCCTAAAGAATTTGACTTTGAGGATGGGACCAGACAATGAGAAGCAGAAAAAAATAACTTAGGGGTATTTTAATAGAGGTTAAAGAATACAGAACTAGAGGCTAGAAGGATGTTATTATGTAACCTGTAACACCAGCATATTTAGCAAAGCAATTGCCTGCAGTAATATGAAAAAGAAAAAGCATAGTGAATTTGTAAGCATACAAAGCGACTGAAAGAGATTTTACAAAGCAAGTGATTTTTTTTTAAAAAAAAAACAATATCTGAGAGATGCAGGCACAGAAAAATAAATTAGTTGGAGCTGTTCAACTGTTTTGCGAAATTTACAGGACACATAGACGAAGTAGGAGAATTTTTTTTTTCTTCTAAAGTGTGCTTATGGTAAAATATTAGTTCAGAAGAAACCTGTAAAACCAGGATCTTCCAAGAAAACAATGCCTCATGGTATTAAAGATCAAATTAGTCAGTTAAAATCTAAATAGCAATTAGATTATTAGATTTTGTAAGATACCACAAGGCTACATGAGCTTCCTAATTATCTTACATTTTAAGATTTTAAGAATTGTAATACAACCATGTCTTCCTAGAGAATATTCTGTGCAAATGATTTTAAGGCGATATCTATTTCATAGTAGGAGATTCCCAAAATGTTTTGAAAGATTGTTGTTGTTTTCTTTTTTTCCTGGAGCATCAAGGTTCAGAGCATAGTGAATGGTATAAGACCTTGGAGCTTAAGTTGCTATTTATGTGACAGCTTCAAAAAGAGTCACCAAAAATATATAGCAATACCATTGGCTTAGACTTTAAAAGATCATCAGTGACTAATATTAGAAGCAATTTTGATATCTGTGGCCTTTAGGAGAGGCAAGAACACGCCTCGGTGACATTCATAGGCCATGTCTTAATGAAAGGAAGAGTGCTTTGGAGCAGTAGTGATGGACAAGGGCAAATCAGTACAAAGCCATGAAGAGAAATCTCACAGTGCGGAGGTAAGCATGGAATCAGAAATGCTAGCACAAAGGACTGAATTGGATTCTATTATTTCTGTGAAATAATGTTTAAAATTTCCCCACTTTTCACAAAGACTTGGTAACAGGTATTTTTCTTTCCCTTTACAATCCAGTGTTCTAGGAAAGTGGCTTTACTTCTCCTTTATTTGTTTATGTATTAATTTATATATTTATTATTTTACATATTTTCACAAGTAAGTGAATCACATGTGCCCTGTGATTAAATGGCAGCTCAAGGAAATATTTTCATGGGTTTAGCTTTTAATGCCCTCAGAATTTTCTATAAGCATATTCCAAGGGCTTTAGCTACTCCTTGACCTGTCAGCAGAGCTTCTGTTTGTCCAGGCTGATCATGCACGCCTAGGGAACGCAACAGTATAAGGTTGGGTCAGATTTGTTCCAGATAGTTTAAAAGGCTCAAGAAGCCAGCCAATGTGAAACAGAGCTCAATCCTCTGTGGATATTCATTGAGAGACTAATGCATTCATGAATCACCGAGGAAGATGCAAAAGTCACAAGGCAAATCCCAGCTCACAGGATGTGTCAGGGAAACAGATGGTCTGACAAGGAAAACTGTGGAAAATGAGTTGTTCCAGCCCTACAAAGAATCTCTGCGGGCTTGTTGTGGCTAATCTTAGTTGTCAATACAGCTGGATCTAGAACCAACTGAAAAGTAAGTAATTGGGTCCTTCTGTGCTGGATTTCCTTGGCCCCATATTTGCCGTGAGACCCACTCTAAATGTGGGCAATATCTGGTCACAATCCACATTTGATAGGACACCAAAAAAGAAAAGTTTTCCATTTTGCTCACTTGGGTTTCATTCTTCCTGGAGGTTGTCTGCTCTGTTGCTGCCATGATTATTTCCAACGAAGCTATTGCGCTAGTTTCTCCAGTCTTCCTCTGAACCTCCTGAAATCCTCAGGCCTTCTGCCCTCTATCAGTCCATCACGGAATGAGAAATTACTAATTAGGTTCTTGCATTCTCATTTCATTTATGAGAGTTGTCTGTTGAAATAATTCTCTTGGGTGTGTGTGTGTGTGTGTGCATGTATATTCACTTATATGTATCCATATGTAGTATGGATTCATATGTATACTTATATGTATGTGCACATAATATACACACAGATAGATAGATAGATAGATAGATAGATAGATAGATAGATAGATATGTATGTATGGAGTAGTAGACTAATAGTTTTTGGATCCAGTAGGTGGCACTCTTTTTGGTTTACATAGAATCTGACATTGGGGTTTATGTGCAATTTATTGGTGTACACTACCCGAAAACTAAAGAGAACAGTTAATTTAAACCGGACTCTCTGAACATGGTGAACAATGAGGGCTGATGAGAAGCCAAGGACAATGGCATGGGGTTTTGATCCTACTTCATGTTCTGGCTCTGTGGGAGCCTAGCCAGTTTGGATGTCCACCTTCCTAGGCATGGACAGAGGGGGGAGGACCTTGGACTTTCCACAGGGCAGGGAACCCTGACTGCTCTTTGAACTGGAGAGGGAAGGGGAGAGGGGGGGGGGGAGGGAGAGAAGGGCGGGAGGAGGGGGAGGGAAATGGGAGGCTGGGAGGAGGTGGAAACTTTTTTTCTCAATAAATAATTAAAAAAAGTTAGAGGTCTGAAAAAAATGTTTCTCCCAGTCCATAGACATTTCCTCAAAAGACAATATACAGAGAAAGAAACAGAATTTCTATTCTATCTGGTCTCAACATTGAATGAATCACTCACATAGAATAAGAAAAAAAAAAAAAAAACAGGATATAGACTGGGAGTAAACACACCCCAAACACAAATTTAGCCAGTTAATTTATAAAAATTTCTATAAAATTATCTCTCTTTAATAAGTATTCCTATGTGTATATGAATTTTCTGGAAACTTTTAAAAGTGTTTTTGATACATGCTTTTGATTGAATAGACCATCCACAGCATGATTTCCAAGTGACAATGGTCTCAGCTGTCTACAGAGATTTATTGTCATCACAGCAGAAGGAAATAGAACTGTTTTCCAATGGAAGGCTTAGAAAGTAATCAAGAAGTCTTCACTTTTTCTAGAGAAGACATCTGTTTCGAAAACTCTTTCTTCACTGCCCAATAACTTTAGCACCAGTGTACTCTCCCAGAATAGCAATGTTCTTATCTGATCTTGTTATGTTCAATCTCACCACACTCCAGAAAGTTAGTATTCTCTACCATTTTCAGAACACACTAGCAAGTTATGCCTATGACCCATCCCATTTAGGGATCTATTAATTGTAACAAGTACCTATGCCCTGCATATACAACTCATGGTGGATTTAGAAAAATAACCACATGAATAGTAAATTTCACAAGAAACAATCAGAAGATAGTTCATATATTCCACTGATATTTAGCAATTTTAAATGCTCAATGTTTTATGACTTATGTACCTTCTTTTTATAGAGCTCTGATGAAAAGCCATGCCTATCTAATTCTGTTCCCAATTCATGTATCTCTAACTTTTGGTAGGACTTTTTTTCCCACTTTTTTTTTTCATTTCAAAAGCACTTGATAAGTAAGCCTGTAGTGTGTGCAATTTCTCATTGTATAATTTTTGTTACAGTATGGGAAGGGGAGGAATTTTGCTCTATTTATATGTTTGAAGTATTGAACCATGTTTCACTGATATTCATTTAAAAAAAAAACTTGGACATTTTTGGTAGAGAGTTACTCCCAATGCCACATTTGTTCCGTAGGTAGCGATAGCATAACGCTTGTAAATGTGTGTCTTTGCATTTTGTGAATGATATAGTTGCTCAGTTCCCTCTGAACCATGAAGTGGGTATGGAATTTAACAAAATCAGAAAGGTGTACATGATTGATGGCCTTAGATGTTCTCTGAACACCTTCCTCCTTCGTTACTATCAGAAGTGATAAAATAGGACTCAGAGTAGAGAAATAATACTTGGTTAGAACACATGTTATGCTTGCTACCTATGGAACTCTATTTAGATGGTCCTTTTCACTAATGTATAGTCATTTGGAGAGGTTTATGATGAAAGTTACAGTTCCCAATAAAACATAACTCTAAAATTCACATTTTTGACAGCTCTATATATCAGATTAGGAGTTTAAAATGTGTGTCATACTAAACATACGTTGAATAAATTTGTCTTTGTCAGTTTAGAATGTGACAGACTTTGTTGACTCCCCAAAGGGAGGTCTTACCCTCTCTGAGAAGTAGATGGGGCATAGAGTGGGGGAGAAGGTGACAGGGAGGGGGTGTGCAGGAGAATGTAAAATGAGAAAAGACTATTTCAAAAAAGTCTTGGTTATGCTAAGTGTTGTACTTGTAAAATCACAAACGGTAAACTTTTTTTTCTACCTAAATATAACCTAGTTTGTTTAAAGCAGGACATGTTGTCGTAAAATAAAAAATCAAGAGGAAACTATAATAGAACATTGAGAACAATTTAGTTTAAATATTATCAATGGTATTAGAAACACTCTTATATACAATAATATTAATGAAAAGGGTGGTTACAAATTTGAAGGAGAGTAGGGACTAGTATATGAGAGGGTCTGAGGGAAGAAAAAAGTAAAAGGAAAGCATTGCAATAAAATTATAGTTGCAAAGGTGAGCAAACAAAAAAGATTTTTATGCACATATTTCTAAATAATTACATGTTTAATCTCACCGAGAACACATATTTCAGTAAAAGTCATGAAATACATTTTTACTTTTTAAAGCAATCTCTTTTCAAATTTTACATAGCAATCCAAGTTCCCTCTTCCTCCCTTCCTCCTGCTCCCCTTCCCTTCCCCCTACCCCACCCTCCATCTATTCCTATTGCACTAGGGATAAATACTGGTCCAGCTATGAGTGGCCCAAGAAGGTGCCTAAGTCACACAACTGTCATTCACATTCAGAGGGTCTACTTTTGGCCTACAAAAGTTACCCAGCTGTTAGTCCAGAGTCAGTGAGCTCCCAATAGCTTCCATCAGCCTTTTCTGTGGGTTTCCTATCATGGCTTGACTCCTTTGCTCATATTATAACTCCTCCCTCTCTGGATTCTGGGAATGCGGCCCAGTGCTTAGGTATGGATTTCTTCATCTGCTTCCATCATTTACTGGATGATGACAATTCTAGGATGATAATTAAGGTAGTAATCAATCTGATTACAGGGCAGGCCGATTCAGGCACCCTCTCAATTATTGCTTGAATTCTCACCTTGGGCCATCCTTGTGGAATCCAGGGAATTTTCAGAGTGCCAGGTTTCTTGCTAACCCGTAATGGCTCCCTCTATCAAGATTTCTCTTTCTTTGCTTTCTCCCTTGGTCCTTCCCCCAACTCATGCATCTAGATCCCCCTTGTTCTCCTTCCCTTTCCCCACTCCCATATCACTTCCTTTCCTCTCTTCTTCTTCCCCTCTGTTCCCAATTTTATCAAGAGCTCTTGTCTATTTCTCCTTCCCAGGGGGATCCGTGTAAGATTCTCCTAGGGTTCTCCTTGTTTCCTAGCTTCTCTGGGGTTGTGAACTGTAGACTGGTTATGCTTTGCTTTATGTCTAATAGTCACTTAGAAATAATGAAAAATTAAAACACTAAACTAACAATTTTATTCCTAAAATGATTGATGTTATCTTTATTGAACTAATAATGAAGACTTTAAAAATAAACACATTGGATAATATTGCTGATAAAGTCTAGACACGAGCCTAGGCTAAAGGCAATGCGCAGTCTTGATTTTGCATCTTTATTGGTAGGTTTCCCATTGAAATAGTAACTGTTCATTAAAAAAAAACTTGATTGAGAACCCTGACTGTTCTTCGGGCTGATGAGGGAGGGGGACTTGGTTGGGGGAGGGAAATGGTAGGCGGTAGTGGGGAGGAGGCAGAAATCTTTTATAAATAAATAAATAAATAAATAAAAATAAAAACAAAAAAAACTTGATTATCCTGTTCTGTCCAAGAAAACGCAGACCTAGTTATATATTACAAGATAAAAAAATCAAAGTAGTAATCAAATATTAATGGGAATCATTATCTTAGACAAACAAAATAGCTAATAAAGGTAGTAGATGATTGTATCAGTTATCATAGCCACTAGAGAAGACTACATGACAGAAGTAGGATAGAATCAAATCTTTTAAATTTTTCATATTGCAGTGAAACAGGGAAATGAGAAAACTATTGCCCACATCTGCTGAAATAATTTGCAAAAAATATTATGACAGTTATTTATTCTGATTAACTTGAAGCAAATAAATGCTTATCTCGAGAATGAAGTTTATTTAAGCTTGTGCAATTCTCCTGTCTTACTGCCCCTCCAAGTGTTCTTACACACAAAGGTGTTTCCTCAGCCAATGAAGCTCTTTCATAAGAAAAGACAACTTTCCAATCTATCAAATGATTTGTTTCATTTGTACACATACACATTAACATATATGAGCTGAATATTCTACAGTCTTTAGAATACATGTGTATTATACAAAGAAAATAAATTCATGCATTATATATGTACAATCCTTCATATACATATATGCTTATTTGTGCGTAAGTGCCTATTTGCTCTGCGAGAAAATTGAGTGTTAAAAATACTTTAGACCATACACACAACCATTTAATTTTCAATGCATCTACATTTCTCATATATTATCTCAATAAAGGTACCAGTAAGAATTTATATTAATTCTGAGAGAATCAGGACTTTAAATTATTGATGCAACATGTTGGTATTATAATGCTATTCTGTGTGCTTCTAATAAGCACATTGTACCTAACAAATTAAAATGTCACAAAATGCACTACCAATATTAACTAAGTTAAAAACTAAGAAAGAGTGTGTTTAACTTATTAAAACAGTATAAAATACAACTCAATATCTTTCGATCAAGATCTCTCCTCTGTAAGCAAAATATCATGTTTTTGTAACCATTAATTTACATTTGTTACACAGGATACAATAATTGTATGGATTCTGGACTGAGAAAGCATTTTTCTCCCACTCAGTGACTATATTATAGCTCACAAGATAATTGCCTAAATCATAGTCTTTTCCTGCAGCTTGACAATTCAGTGATGAATGGATCAAAAACTGGTGGCCACATATCTTTTGTATGAGCATTGCCAACATGCCAAGGGCTGATTTGTACACCGTACATAATTGACTTCTTCTAAGTGTAACTCAGAAATTCAACAGACAGAAAAATACGACAGTAATTGGGTGATGCCCAACATTCGTCTGATAAAGGGCTTGCCAGCAGCTCATATTGCTTTTTCTCAGTGCTTGATATTCATCATAACATTTGCAGCTATTTTTTACAAGCTTTAGAGTAAGTACAACACAACAATTTTTTTCCTAATCTGGGAATATAGCATTCTCTGCCTCAGTATTTATGATCTCTTCTCTGCATTTAGCAACATAATTCATCAGCCTAAAGCTTGCAAGTGTCACGTTGTGCTTATTCTATATAAAACTACAAATTGCTTTCAAAGAGAGTAGCAAACTACTGCTTTGAGGATGATATGAAACTTTAGTGGTTTCATGCAACTATTTATAAATTTGCCAACAAGTGTTATCAGGATCCAGAGCAAATTGTCTCCAGATCAATTAAACTTCTGTTTGCCATAGTGATGTAATCGGTCTATTGCCTCTCCAGTTTAAGGTGAGCAAATTCCCTATTATAAACTTTGATGTTATTATCTCTGCAGACATTGATGTTATATTCGTTATTTTAAATTTATTATGATAATTCTGTTTTTTGTTGAAGTTTGAATATTATTCCTCCCTTTGGTAATTTTGTGCTATCCAGATTCACCACTGAAACTTGAACAATATTTATGCATTGCTTTATAATGTAGCATAATAACAATGATATAGAAAGAAGAACCCATCAACAATAATGTAAATTATAAAATTCTAAGACTATCATAGTCAATGATGACTACTACCAAAAATAACATAGATTGCATACTGTAAAACAAAGTATCTATCACAATTATGGAGATTTATAAGTTTGAGATCCAGGTCTATACATTTATGTTAAGGATGTTCTTTCTGATCTTCAAATATTTTTATTCTTTATTGTCTCTTTTGATTGGGCATAAAATAAAATAAAGAAATTTCACCTCTCTGTCTATCTCTAGTTATCTATCTATCTATCTATCTATCCATCTATCTATCTATCTATCTATCTATCTATCTATCATCTATCTATCTATTATCTATCTATCTATCTATCTATCTATCTATCTATCTATCTATCTATATGTCTATCACCTATCTACAATCTACCTATCTGATTTCTATGTATCATATTTAATTATAATCTACCTATCATCTATCTAATTTTTCTATCCATCTGTCATCTATATTCAATCTCTTATGTATCTATTTTCCTATCTATCTGTCCATCTGTCCATTCATCTGTATATTTATCACATCTTACATCATTTATCTATTACCTATCTACCTATTATTTATCTATCTTATATCATTTATCATATCATTTATCTAATTATATATCTATCTTCTATCTATCATCTGTCTGTCTGTATTTCTGTCAGATCTACCATTCTCTATCAGCAGCTATCTGTGCATATTTATGTCAACAAATGGAACTTCATCTTGTATATTTAAAATTGTTACTTAACTTTTTCCCCTAGTGAGCAAATATAGAATACCTGAAGATTTGCTCTATTATATTGTCAGTGTGTAAAATTTCAGATAGTATTTGTGTGTTGGATTTGAGATTGTTTCTGAAGTAAAAACAAGAGAGTTTCCTTTCTATTATTGCTGAAGGGAATGATTAGTCACAATAATGGTTGCTCCCAGGTGGTGAATTGCACTATCACTGAAACATCCGTCCCTCTTATATCCAGGGTATAGAATCTATGATTGTGTATAACTGGAGTTTGAATTGGGTCATCCATACTTTGTGGAGCAATGCTAATGATGCTAGTAACTTGGAATGTAAGTTCTTATATGTGTGAGGTTCACATCTTTAACATGAAGCAATCACAGATGGGAAATAATTTAAATATTTATGCCTATATTTAAACCATTGCAATTACACTTCACACAAAGATAGTTTTCTGTCTTACTATGTTCTCAAGAAAACACTTTAATAACTACTTAAATTTAATTGGTTTTAAAACAATTTAGAGATTATTTACAACACAAAGGACAATGTTCTTAGGCTTTACAAAAATACTATTTTATTTTGTATAAGGGGCATGAGGATGGGTCAGAATTGTTTTTATAAGGGCATCCTGAAAGTGATCTCCTTTGGATATCAAAGGTTGTCATGTGAATTTAAACCAAATGACATATATCTTATTTGAAATGGATACACTTGTATATCTATTTTACAAAGGTTTATTTTAATTGTTTATATGTTTTATTACTTCACAGAAATGTTAGTAATTAGAATATATGATATTAAGAAGACTACAGAATACATAAAAATCTACAATCACTGGGAAATAAAATATTAACTAGTATCTTTCTGAATTGAATAACATTAGTCCCAAAATTAATAGAATTGACAAAATACACATATAGAAAGCAAATTCATAAAATGTTTATGCCATTGTATAATTAATAACTTAAAGAATAATAAATAAAATGAACTGGGTGATCATGCTAAGATCCTCGCACCTGAGGGGCAGAGGCAAATTGATCTCTGTGAGTTCAGAGCCAGTCTGGTCTAAAATGTGAGTTTCTTGATATCTAGCCTTACACAGAGAAACCCTATCTAGAATTTAAAAAGTAAAGAATAAGATGAGGAAAGATTTTATAATAGATAAAAATAATTACTTTCAAGAGAAATATTCAACCTATAATTAAAACTCCCTAAATGTTATTTTTGCTCTATTTAAAAATTAAAATTATGATTGATTGGATTAGTATCTTTTTGCATGAAATTTTAAGCTTCTAATTATGTTATGCTTTAAAGTGCTGTTCATATTTCCTTCCAGATTCATTTTGTATTCTGATCAGTAATGCTACTGCAAGTACAGTGTATAGCTATGAAAATATTTTGTATATTTAGCTTTGGATAAGGGCTTATATTACTTACCAACTTGGAAGATAAATCTTTCAGAATATCTAATATTAATATCATTCTGAGCTACTTAATCAACGACCCAAATACAGCACAGGTCTAAATCCTAATAACAATAACAGAAAAGACCATTGAGTTGAGGTGGAATAGAATAACTTGGCAAAACATTTGCAAGATATATTATTGCAATAGTAAAGGTTTTTTAATATTTATGTTGTTACAAATTAAGTCTATTATTCTGATCTTGGAATTAGATTATAAAAGACCAAGGTATAATATCATTTAAGAATTCAAGCCGGGCGGTGGTGGCGCACGCCTTTAATCCCAGCACTTGGGAGGCGATGCAGGTGGATCTCTGTGAGTTCGAGACCAGCCTGGTCTACAAGAGCTAGTTCCAGAACAGGCTCCAAAACCACAGAGAAACCCTGTCTCGAAAAACCAAAAAAGAAAAAAAAAAGAATTCAATAATTCTTTCAAAGACAGCTGGTAGTAGTTAAGAAAGGTTGCCAAGGGAAAAGTTAAAATACTGTACAATAACAAATAATAATGAACATAAATAAAGTATAATAATTAAAATATAATATCATCCAAATTAAACAAACATAAATACTTACAAATTTTAAAGGGGAATTAATTATTTCAAATATCTTATAAAAGAACAACATAAGTAAAATAGATAAACTGTTTTTTTTAAGTGACTAAGTTAATGAAGCAGTTTTGCAGAGTTTTTTCACATAATAAGGATTGAATGGTATGACTGAAATATCATTGTTTAAAGGGCAATATAATATTTAAAATCTAAAAATAAATTTGAGTCTTCCTATGAGCATGAAAATTTCACTGTCCTGTACATGTTATATGTCAATATTGTGTCCGAGGAGCTAGCTTATTTCTTTTATGAACACAATGTTTCATACAGTTTTCTATAGTGAGTAATACTGTCTCTTGAGTATAAAATCCTTCAGTTTCTGAGTCATATAAAAATTTCATTTCCTAGACTAGACTCAGCAATTCAAGGTTAAAATAAAAATAGAAAGAGTGGGCATCCTGACTGGTTCCTGAACAGGAACAAAAGGTCTTCTCCACTCATGAAGAATAATATTAACTAGATTTGGTGAAACAAATATCTATTACAGATCTGAGAAATTTGCTTTCTTACTCTCAATTATAAAGTTCTTGTTATTCATCAAAGTTTTGGCTTTATTAATTTTTAAAAGTTTTTATTAAGACATTTTCATTTCTTACAGATAACACAAAATTCTTTTTTTGTTGTATAGTATAAATTATTAAATTAGTTAAACCTCACATTAATAGAGCACTACTATTTGCCAGAGTATTTTATATTAATTTAACACGAAAGGTTTAGAGAATTACAAAGACCATCCTAATCATATAATCATTTCTGCATATGCATATGGCATTTTAATTTTCCAGGATTATCTTGTTTCAATTTAGAACTAAATTTACCAAATGATATTTCATATGAGAGTTTACTTTCTCAGCTCTTATTTACCTTAAACTTTCTTATATATTTAGGCAGCTAGAGTGTCTGAAATTTTCAATACTTCTGACAAATGCCTCAGGGGAAAATGTATTCTCAGTGAGCAAGCTCTGAGACAATAAAAGAAGTTCTAATGAGTAGAGATTTCCAGAAAACTGCTTCACAGGCCAGAAAGGTCTTATGGGATCTTTTCTTGAGGTCAGAAAGCAACATAGACTCAAAGTCTGAGTTTTCTAGATAAGGTGTCAAGATTTCAGATTGTCAAGTTTGCAAGATACCTAGTTTAGAGTATTAAAAAAATTAAAAACCAAATTATGCGGCAGCATCCATTCAGATTTTTATTGGAGAATGAAATGAATTATGTATTGTTTTCTGTTACTGGTATTTCTGATAATTTGATTTCTTAGTTAAGGTTATTATTGCTGATATTAAACATGATCAAATACAACTGGGGAGGAGAGATGTATTTGGCTTATTGATGTATGCTCTGTATACATCCATTCCCCTCTGTATGCTGCGAATATGTTTTATTATCATTTGTTAATAAAGAAGATGCTTTGGCGTATGGTAGGGTAGCATATTGGTAGGGCAGAAAACTAAACTGGATGCGGGGACAACGAAGGCAGAATCAGGCATACGGCACATAGCTAATGAAGGAGAAAGATGTCAGAACCTTACCAGTAAACCACAGCCTCATGGTGATACACAGGGTAATAGAAATGGGTTAATTTAAAATGTAAGAATAAGCTAGAAATATGTCTGAGATGTTGCCAAACCATTTTGTAATTCATATAGCATCTGTGTGATTATTTGGGTCTGGGCAAACGGGAAATGTAAGCACAGTCTCGGCTTATAGCTTATACTTCTACATCCTAATGCATCATCGAAGAGAGCCAGGACAAAAACTTACAGGAAATGAGAAAGGAGCTGATGCAAAAGACATGGAAGGATACTGCTTAATGCTTGCTGAGCATGGCTTGCTCAGCTTACTTTCTTATATAACCCAAGACTACTCACAATGGGCTAAGCCCTCCTACATCAATAGCTAATTAAGAAAATGTTCTGCACGTTGACCTTTAGCCTGATTATCTTGAGGCATTTTCTTAATTGCAGCTGCCTCCTATCAAACGACTTTAGCTTGTGCCATCTGACATAAAACTATCTAGTACAATGGCTAACTAGCAAAAAATGTCAATATAATTCTCTACCATTTTTCTTTTTTTGTTTTTTTTTTCTATTTTATTTCCTATTTTATTATTTATTTATTTATTTATCTAAGATTTCTGCCTCCTCCCCGCCACCGCCTCCCATTTCCCTCCCCCTCCCCCGGTCAAGTCCCCCTCCCTAGCCAGCCAATATTCTTCTTTCTGATATCCTTCACAAGTATTGGGCTATTGATGTCACTCACTGTTAATTTGTATACTTGCATAGCATGTGTGGTGACATATGTATAATTCCCACTACTTTCAAAACACTTTTCAGTAATTTAAGATCCAACATTTGACTCTCCACTGTGGTGGCTATTGTCTCTGTTGTTATTAAACAAGAAAACTTACTATGATAAATATTACAACTGGGGGTGCAGGTATCAGGTACTTTAAAGAGTGGTGAAAATATTGATTAATATCAAATATTGACAGAAATCCAGCTTGAAAAAATGATACAGCTAGGTAAGTATTCTCTGTGCTCAAGTAGATTTAAGTGTCCGTTGAATTTAAGGTTGTTGAGAATACTGTATTAGCAGCTATATAAAAGGTTGTTTGTCCCCTAAACTGGAGTCACAGGACGTTTTGAGCTGCCTATAGAGGTCATTGAGCCTATAGTTTGTGATCCTAGAGAAGCTAAATAATAAGGTGAACCCAAAGAAAAACTCTCCCTAAGGACTGGAGCGAGAGGAGGGAGGGGAGTGGAGGAGTGGGAGGGAAATGGGAGGAGGGTAGGAGGTGGAAATTTTTAATGGTATTATTTATAAAGCAAAAAATAAAATAAAATGTTTAAAAAATAAATAAAAGAATTTATAAAAGAATGCAACATGGAATGTTGGGACCAATTGGAGTCCTGGCCTTCATCTGCTCTTCCCTGCTAGAGCCTTCTAATTGGAGTTACTAAAAGCTGTGCCTTGAGGATCAGAGGATGGGGTTTTCACCTGTTGGCTCACTTGACTGCTGGGTATTTAAGCCTCCATGGTGCTATTGAATAAAGGGCTTTAAAAAAAAAAAAACAGTAATTAGACGTCCGTGTGTCTGTCTGTCTCTCTGTGTGTTTGTATATTTCAACCTCCAGCTTCTTGCCGGAATCTCACAAGCTGTCTTGTAGCGCATAGAGTACAGATGGGGGCGCGGTGTGCAGCAATGAAATGGCCTACTGATAGATTATTTAAGACAGCTTCTCCTCTGCCTGATAAAAGGAATGTGTCCCTACATTAACCTAAACAAACAGAAACCAACACTTAAAGGTTTCATTATGAAATTTTTCTGCCTTGTCAGGTCATTGTTTTGATGAGATGACCGATGAATTCTTAGTCTTGGGGAATATGCTACACAACTATTGGGAAACAGTCCTACACAAATCAGTATATTATCTGATATACTTTTATGGAAATAAAGAATCACTGTTAACAAATCAAGGGAGGGTAAAAGTTAGTGGCTGTAGGTCAGCTTGTGTTATCATAATCTACTTTGGTAACTTGCTTACTTATATCAAATACCTCTTCTAATCAAGAATCCACATTTTCTTCATTTATCATCTATACAGTTTACTTTCCTGTTAATGAGAGATATTATTTTACATACCAATTTTTAAGATGCAACACAATCTTGGTGTGAATTATAATACCCTCTCTGACGTTTATGAAGGTTTCAAAGGGCAATGGAAAACTGAAAGTTATGTGGTGATCACAAAATTGAGATTAAAAAATTATCTTTAGACTTATAGTTAGTTATTTATTTGATTGGATATATCTGAGTGCTTTTGCCTGTATACATGTATGTACATACATATAGGCAGCATGTGTGTATGTCTTGCATGTGAATGTCAAAGATGGTGTCAGAGTCCCTGAAAATATAGTTACATATACTTGTGAGGCCCCAAGTAGATGATAAAATCTAAAACTTATTCCTTAACACATATATGTATATGTATAAATATATGTCTATATGTACATGTCTGTGTATATATATATATATATATATCCATACATACAGATGTTCATACATTGTTACAGGGAGCAAGGACCCTTGTTCTGGCTGTCTGGCTAGCTTACACCCAAAATAATCACACAAAAACTGTATTAATTAAAACACGGCTTGGCCATTAGCTCTAGCCTTCTATTGGCTAACCCTCACATCTTGATTTAACCCATTTCTATTAATCTGTGTTCACCATGAGGTTGTGGCTTACTAGCGTCTCCATGGTGGCCGACCTGGCATCTCCATGGTGGCTCTCTAACTCTGCGTTTTTCCTCCCAGAATTCTGTTCCATCTTCTCTGCCTAAGTTCTGCCCTATTAAGCCAAGCAGTTTCTTTATTAATTAACCAATGAAAGCAAGACACAAACAGAAGGACCTCCTACACCAATATATATGTGCAAAATTTGTATATCCATGTCTACACAACTATGTATATATGTATGTGTGTATATATGTATGCATATGTAAAAGCAACTATAATATAAAACAAAGAACAGATGCATATATATATATATATATGTGACAGCATGTATGATCATCAAAAAGCTTAATGAGATGATAATAAATACAAATGAAAGATTGAAAAATAACAGTGTATTCCAAATGTCAGACAAGCTGCTCATAATTTTGAAGGCCTAGATCCATAGTAATTTTGTCAGCTCATGCACAACTGGAAACAACACTAAAACCAACAACCACTATGAATTATGTGCATTAAAGTTTTATTCTACTTTTTATTTTATGTATTTTTTCCTAAAACAAGTATGACCCTCTTTGTTCTAGGAGAACATGTCTGTGTTGTACACTCTCATGGCAGCCATCACCATA
Source organism: Alexandromys fortis (assembly GCF_014885135.2). NCBI lineage: Eukaryota > Metazoa > Chordata > Mammalia > Rodentia > Cricetidae > Alexandromys > Alexandromys fortis. Next base: position 1,247,460 of record NW_026068064.1, on the reverse strand, counting down.
ATTCTGATCTGCAAATTGGCTGTGGACTAAATAATCATAGATAGCCACAGTAGATAAACAACGGTAAACGACTTTGTGTCACTGTGCTTTGACTACTCAGAGGCAGTTGGTTATTTTTAAAATTAGTATGTTCTATTAAGCACAGGCATGCTGTCAAAATGAAAAGAATCACTTTTAGTTCTTATTTCGTCCTGCAATGTATAGGATATGTTCTGTATGAAATATTAGCCTATACAAATTTATTTTCCCATCATTATAAAATATAAGCAAAAAATAAATGATAAAAATTTTGTCACTTTTGTAATTATACTCCACCAACCTCCTATGAATATATTCTTTGTTTCTATTCATAAAACTTTATAATATGTTATTCTATCCCATAAATAAGAATTCTTTTAAATGAAAATTACATATACATAAAATTTATAAATCAAGTGATAAAAGTCATTTAAGCTATTTGAACTACATAAAACCTTTTAATATTACATGTTGATGTGTAATACTAGACTCTAGGTGGGCAGTGTCAAAGAGTACTTATTTTTACAGTTTTAAATATCTATTTTATGTTTATGAATATTTTCCTGCACACACACTTGTGTGTTTGTGCTATATAAGTAAGTGCCTGGTACCCCCTGAGGTCAGAAACAAAATAAGATACCCTGGAACTGCTGTTCTGGATGGTTTTGACCCACCATTTGCATGCTGGGATTACTGCAAGCACAATTGATTTTATTAACTATGAATTAATTTCCCAAGCCTCAAAGAAGACTTCTTACATGATCAGAAACCATATATCTGAATAATTCTATAACAAACTGTATATACAGTACAGTTTATTGTTTAACTTATAGAAGTCATTTTTGCATCACAGACAAGGATGGAATTATGTAATGAGCTTCCAAATGTTCTGGTTGAATTCTGGCATGTGGGATTGACATTATCTGAATTTAGACTCTAAGAAGATTTAACCAAGTTTGAGACATCCATTCTCTATTATTAATTTTGTTGCTCTGATAAAACACAATGATAAAAAGAAGAACAGGAGAGATAATTATTTATTGAGCTTATATTTTCATGGCACAGTATATCATGAATATCAGATTTAGTAATTTAAACAACAACATGAAACAGAAATCCCGAAGGTGCTGACTTGCTGGCTCTATCCTAATTTCATGTTTCCCAGGCATTTGCCCTTCTTCAAGTAGACTGGGGCCTCCCATATAAATTATTAATCAAGGCAATTCCCTACAACATGTTTGATCTGGGAGATGGCCAGAGTCCGGCTCTGGATGAGGGCGGTGTCTGAAGTGGCTGGATGCAAGAGCTGTGAAGGAGAAATTTGACATGGGACACTTCTTAGCTTCATTTTACAGGAGAAAAACAGTAAGCACATCTCAGTATCACTTGATCTACTCTGACAATCTGCATCTCTCACAAGCTTTATTTATGCGCAAAATCACTTCCTCATAGACTTTAATCATTGATTACAGTCCTTTCAGGTTACATGTTTTTGGTCAAGTCTTCCTTAATTGGATAAACATATCAAAGTAAAAGAAATAAAATGAGTAAGCTGCAAATTTCATGAGAACTCAAATTTAACATTATGAAAAAAAATTAATTTTTTAAACTAAATTTCTTTTTTCCTTAAAAATGGTGTCCTAAAGTCTTGTGTTACAGAAATACTAAACAGGATGTCTTTATTCAAGTTTGACTAAGTTAATATATCAGAAGCTACTTTCCACTACCTGTTATACCAAGGTCCTCCCGTATTATTCTATTAATCTACTATAATGAATATCTGATCTTTCTACTGAAATCTATTTCCTCAGCCTATGTTAAAATTGTTTTTCTTTCCAGATAGAGTTTTTCTATGTAACTTTGGTGTCTGTCCTGGAACTCACTCTGTAGACCAGACTTGACTTGAACTCACAGAGATCTGCCTGCCTCTGCCTCCCGAGTGCGAGGGTTAAAGGTGTGTGCCACCATCACTCGGCTTTTTTTAACTTTTTAAAAATATATAACTGACATAAGACCACCATCCTTTCTGCTATTTTTGCTATCATACCTTTGATCCTCCCTCATGGATTCTAACACTCTGAAACTGTAAGCCTGAATAGATTATTTCTTTAGTTGTTTCCTTGTTGCAAGGACCATGGCCACTTGTCCGTTCTGGCAACCCAGAACTGAAATAACCACACAGACTGTGTTAACTAAGTCACTGCTTGGTTCATTAACTCTAGCTTCTTATTGGCTATCTTCTACATCTTAATTTAACCCATCTCCTTTAATCTGTGCATCACCATGAGGTCGTGGCCTACCAGCAAAGTTTCAGCATGTCTATCTCCGGCGGCTCCATGGCATCTTCCTGACACTGCCCTCCTTTCTCCCAGCATTCAGTCCAGTCCTCCCCACCTACCTCTAAGCAGCTCAGCCCTATCAACAGGCCAAGGCAGTTCCTTTATTCATTAATAGTAATCACAGCACACAGAGGGGACCCCCACATCATTTCCTTGACCATGATGTCTTATCACAGTAACAGAAAAGAAACTAATAAAATTTCCCCCTGATCTCCTAGTCACCTGTATAGCACGTGTCAGTCCTATCAATGCCCCTGCTCTCCTAGTCACCTGTATAGCACGTGTCAGTCCTATCAATGCCCCTGATCTCCTACTCATTGGAATAGCATAAATTAGCACTATGGAAACTAATGAGAAGGGCAGGCACTTTCAGGTCAGATCTAGACTGGTTTCTATGTCCTACAATTGAAGTGTTTATGTTTTATTACTCTTTTGCTTTTGTTTTACCTATTTATTTAATGTGTGTGTATATGTGCACAACACAGTATACATGTAAAGGTCAGAGGATAACATGATAAGGCCATTTGTCTCCTATATCATGTGGAAAGCAGGTCATCAGACTTGACAGCAAGTGCCGTTACTCAATGAGCCATTTCATAAGCTTCTCAGTGAATAGTTTTAAAGAAGCCACAAGTTTACTTAAAAGAAAAATAATGACTCACAAAAGCCAGAAAAATAAAGGCAATCAATACTACAACATATGTTGTTTTCATTCTAGAAACATCCAAATGGGATTTACTGATGGTTGAGACTGAAATTAATTTTATAGTCATTAGCATTTGCTAGTGCACTAAACATGCACACACAGAACTGTTTCCTTGACACAGAAAGAGCGTGTGACTGTCAAGAGGGACATTAGCTAAAACGCTGTCTTATAACCATTATCATTCACATTACTCACAATATGAATTTTTCCACACAGTTCACACTTGTTTTCTCTTCTCTTACTAAAATGTCTGTTTTAAGAATTCGGAAACTTTTTTTTTTTCCTTTTCTCAATTAAAAAAAAAAGAAAAAAAATAATTTCTTTCTTTCTTTTTCTTTTTGTTTTTCGAGACAGGGTTTCTTTATAGTTTTAGAACTTGTCCTGGAACCAGCTCTTGTAGACCAGGCTGGCCTCAAACTTACAGAGATCCACCTGCCTCTGCCTCCAAAGTGCTGGAATTAAAGGCATGCGGCACCACCGCCTGACAAGGAATATCTTGAAATTGAATGAATTTAAAGAAATTGTTAATGAGTATCAAAATTGTTAATTAATTGTTAACTAATAAAGAAACTGCTTGCCCTGATAGGACAGAACTTCGGTTAAAAAGTGCTCACTCACCTCCATACCCTTGCTGGGACACACAAGAACTGAGACATATCCCATGGGATATCAGAAACTCTGATGTGAGGTCAGCAGTCCTGGACCCTCTTCCCTTGCCTGTCTCCAGAACACCAAGAGCTCAGGTTAGCCTGCCTGAGACTGGTTCTGCTCTCAGTCATTGTTAGGGAAGTTTCTTTACACAGAAGGTGATTGCTAACATATATGACACATGACTTACTAAAGTTCAAGAATAACATGAATTGGCTGCTGCGTGCTTGGGTGTAAATGGAACATCTGTATCACCTGGTCCAAAGATCAAAGAACATCATGTAAGAGGAATCAGAAAGAACACACAAGTCAGAAGACATAAAGGAACAATGTGAAACGACATGACCACTGTAATCACTAAAGCAAGGAACAAACATGCTTCCTTATGTGTGCATAAGACTTGCACACACATGTACGCATGCACACACACACACACACACACGCAAACTCACCCACATACACATGCTCATGAACATGCACCCACACATACCCAAAAAATGAGGATAATGCAGGACTTGTTGGTAAATAGAAAGAGTATGAGGTGAGATATAGAAGAGGGCAAAATGGGACAATCTGACACCATATCAACTGTGCGTGTCTTTCATGTACTTTTACTGTAAAACTTATTCCCACAGAGGAACAACTGCTGTAGAACAATCAAAATAAATCCATATTTATTGCCATGCACATAAGTCAAGTACAGATGGATCAAAGACCTCAACATAAAACCAACCACACGGACCCTCAAAGGAAAGATATTGTGAAGTACACTGGAATGCATTGGTGCAGAAGAGCACTTCCTAAATATAACACCTGTAGCACAGACACTGAGAGACACAATAAATGGGACCTCCTGAAACTAAAAAGCTTCTATAAAGAAAAGGGCATGCTCAACAAGACAAAATGGAAGCCTACAAAAATGGGAAAAGTTTTTTACCAACCCCACATTGGACATAAGGTTGATCTCCAAAATATATAAAGAACTCAAGAAATTGGTCATCAAAAGAACAAATAATCCAATAAAAAATGGGGTACAGACCTAAACAGGGAACTCTCAAGAGGAATCTAAAATGTCTATAAGACACTTAAGGAAATGTTCAACATACTTAACCATCCAAGAAGTGCAAACCAAATCTGAGATTCAATATTACACCTGTAATATAGCCAAATCAAAAACACTCATGACAATTTATGCTGGAGAGGATGCGAGATGAAGGGAACACTCCTGCATTGCTGGTGGGAATGCAAGCTGGTACAGCCCCTTTGGATATCAGTATGGCAATTTCTCAGAAAATTGGGAAACAACCTACCTCAAGACCCAGCAATACCCAAAGGATAATCAATCATACCACTAAGACATGTGCTCAATTATGTTCATAGTAGTACTGTTTGTCATAGCCAGAATGTGGAAACAACCTAAATGCCCCTTGACCAAAGAATGGATAAGGAAAATGTGGTAGGATGTCAAGCAGTTTCCAGGGAACTATAGAACCTGCACATCAACTGTCATGGTAAAAATCGTCTTTAATTTTATTCATGCTTTATTATGTTCTCCATCTACTGTTTTTGATTTCTGAGAAATTCCCATTTTGATGTGTTTTTTTTCTGTTTGTAAAAGTGTTTGAAATAGATGCTTCTAACTGTTATAAATTCAAACGTGTCTCCTTAAAATTCATAAGTATACTTTCTATATTCTTTATCTTAAAATGTGAACACAAGTGTAACCATGGTATATAAAGTCATCAAAGGGCAAATGAATATGTCTGTTGTCCTTACAGCACAGAGACCTTGTGACTCCGAAAAGTCTCTCAAGGCACACATTAAACTTTGCCTGCTGGAATCCAAGGAGAGCCTTCCTGTAAGCAAAACGCTTCAACAATTTAACCATGGCCTCTCAGTCTCCAGGGAGAGAACATGAATGATGTTTATTCTAACCTATTAGTGATAATATCTTTAGCAAACATTTTGTTATTGTTGATATATGTAAGGAAGTGTGTCTAGGGTAATCTATTGATGAAATTGTGTCAGAGCCTAGAATCTCCTGACTGAATACATTTGTTTAGAGTTTAGAGTTTCCATAGGGTTTACTCACTTTAGAAATTTAGACAGGCTACATGGTGTGCTTGAAGAGAGAAGAAAAGTCATCATTCACTAACCATGCATGGAAATGTGTACAGTTGTGTGTTGGTGTAGTAATCTAGTGTGAAAAGAAATCCTCAATCTGTCTTGCACTACTTGGTTACATTTGCCACAGCAAAGAGTAGACTGTGATAGTAGGATGTATGGATTATGTATTCCTTCTCACCTTCAGCATGCAAAGCTTACTTATATTGCAACATAGATTATGAGATTCTGGTATTATAAATCACAATGGAAGGCTAGAAGAAAAATGAGCATCGCATCTACTTTTAGAAGTCCTCCTTAAGTATCCTTGTCTCCATGTGTTACAGCAGGTAATACCGATCAAATCTGTGGCACTCCAGACTGAAATGATAGAAACATGAATCTCTGATTCCTTTTTCGTCAAGGTGATATGAATGGAACATTCAAAACAAGCCCATAATAAGAACCGCAAACATGCTTTCAAGATGAAACAAACAAAAAGATACAAGAACAGCTGCGATTGCCTGTCAATCAACTGGCAAACACAGAAAAATAAAACGAAATTGAATATTTGTTTCAGTTATATTGCTATGAGACTTGTAAGAGTGATTGACAAGTGACACCCATTTTTAGTTCAGGCAATTCCACTGAAAAAATGCATCACACATTAGTTATTCAATTCTCAAAGCCCGTACTTTGTTTCCAAATTCCATCTGTTTCTAAACTGTGAAAATGGCAAAAATGCTTATTTCCTAGACGAAACCTTTTAACCAATGGAGCCCAAGTACTAGGCAGTAATAAATAGGATTTTTGCTCATTTGCAGAAAATGATTCTTTTTTTTAAACAACAAAACAGGACATTCTATTCTGTTCCCAATTTACTGGCTCAAGATAAAGCTGTGTCACTATAATTTTTGTAACAATTCAGCTCATATAAAATGAAATACACAAATGATTTGCCCAATGTTTATATGTATTACAAAATGGGAAATACTTTGACAATATCTGATGAGAAATAAATGTTTCCAGTGCATGGAAAAATAGCCTTTCTTTACATGTACAAATGTCCCATCATTCATAATTCTTTTCATGACAGTATAAGGAAAATAAAATGATTTTGTGAGTGATATATATTATTTTACATTAATCTTCCATTACATATATTATGGATAATAATATTTGACAGATCATTGTAAAATGGCCATTTTCTTTTGATCAATTACTCTTCCTTGCTAAACATTCTGTAGTTAAATAATATCCAAACTCTAGAAGTCAACTATAAACTTGATTATTAACAGAGTTTCTCCTCATGTATCTCCCTTGTCATCAAGTTATAATCAAATGGAAATCTTATGACTCCTCTTGCCTAATAATTTAATACCTTGTAATTTAATACAAACAATAGTAACTGCCCTGGGTGATAACTGAGAAGTTAATATAGAAAAGTAATAAAGTTGTTCAAATACACATTCATATTTATTATATCTACATATCAACAGTAGTAATTGCATAGCATTTTAATTCAATATTTTCTGTTATGTTAATACTTTTATTTTACCTGACATAAAATTAAAATAGTAATCTAGCTGCTTATCATTTGATGGAAAATTAACATCTTAGATGCTATCAGTTTATGAAACTTGATGGTTAGCTAGTTTAGGAAAAGATTTTATTCATCAGTGATTTGATTCAACAATTTGATTATTGCTTATTCTCCTCTAAGTTTCTCTAGGTTTTCAATAGAGAAAAATGGTGGCAAATTGCACACTTACCCCAAAGAGGAAGCCTTGTCACCTTAAAGCTCTAAATGTATAAGTGAAAGATTTTATTCATCAGTGATTTGATTATTGCTTATTGTCCTCTAAGTTTCTCTAGGTTTTCAATAGAAAAAGGTGGTGGCAAATTGCACACTTACCCCAAAGAAGAAGCCTTGCCATCTTAAAGCTCTGTATAAGTGATCTCACACAAGGATACTTGTGGGACACAGATAAAAATCTTGAGCGAATGTGTATTGTTGAACTGAGAATAACCGTTACCATGACCTCACTTCCTCAAACACAGGGCAATGGCATGGCCTCTCTTGGTTGGCATCAGAGGAATAGCAAATTCTTCCCCTAACACATGTTGGGATGTTGAGAGTATGTACAGGAATTATCAACTGTAGGGTCCTCGTTTGGGGCGACTGCAGTGTGAAGATGCATCTCTACAGAGCATCCCAACTAAGTTAGCTACCATGTTCTCTCATTCATGCTCTATACAATAAATGCATGAATGGGAGCTGCCGCTGGTGCATATCCATCAGAACATATCGCCTACTTTATCCCCGGTTTCCTGTATTCATATCTTTTGTTTCTTCACTCTCTGTTGGTTTCCCAAGTCAGATCAATAAGAAAGCCATGCACAATATGGCCTATCCCCAGTTGGAGTCAGTGAGTGGAGAACACAGAAACATACGCACCTCTCAACAGCTTTCACTTAGAAGCAAATCCCATCACGTCTAAGTTACTTCTTCAACAGAGAATCAGTAAACACATAAATGTAGTTTGTGAAGAAATCATAAGGATGGGAGTCCTGGACCCGTCAGCCAATTCCAAGACATAAACATAATCTATTGGATACATATTATACTGTTGCATATTTAAAGAAGATTTAGCAAGTTATAGCTCATAATATACACATATATGAAACAACAAGCCTATATATGAAATATTTGTGACATAACAATTAAGGAAAAAAACATGAATTTATAAATGGGCAAGGAGGGACATATTGGAAAGTTTTGGGGAGGTATAGTGCAATGTTCTACAGTCTTAAAAATACAAGAAAGCAAAACTTTTAAAAATATTAACCTTAAACCTAAACCTCGGTCAGTACTAATGATATTTTAAGGAAGAAACAATCCTATTTCTGCATAGTGTATTCTATTCAATTCATAAACTGAGAAACCTTACAAGATCATTATATAATATTTAATCATCACTGATGGCCTTTGTTTTATTTTTTTTTTTTTATTTAGTTTAGTTTTAGAAACAAACTATGTAGCCGTGACTAACATGAAACTCACTCTGTAGACCAGGCTTGCCTGAGCTTACTGGCAGCAGCCTGTCTCTGCCTCCTCATTTCTGTGATTGAAGTCGTGTGCAGCCATGCTCACTCAGTTACATCCTTTTTTTCAGCACAAGATTTGACTGTAACATTATGCTTTCTAGTGTGAATTTCTCCTCCTAAATTTATTTCTGTTTCACTCACTACTTTTCAATGTGAACCTGTATAAGAGGAATGAGCAATAAGCACTTCCATGATTCAATGTTATGCTATCTGAAATGTTCTCTGCATAATAAATCAATTCAGTGATTTTAAATTGTGCGTCATGTAAACACTAATTATCAAGACATGAATTGAATACAGCCATAGTCTTTGTCAAATTAGTACATGAATAACCTGTCATTATGAGCTGGGCTCCACTGGTGAGCATCTCTCAGAATCACTATTTTACAAGCTCCCATGACAATCACCCTCAAACTTTTTCTTATGGTATTCAACTGATTTTCTAGACCAAAGCAGCAAGATCTTCCACATTACCCACGTTAAAATACAAGTGACAGGTTAAAAGACCATTGTCCCACAGCAACGTGTTATTGTAGCAACTCCACAGCCATGATATGAATATCTAAATGGGATTCCCAAAGACTCTCCAACAAATCATCAAGGACTTGACTAAAGTAAAAATAATTCTTCCATGTTTGTAGTAGCATAATTAAAAAAAATACAAGGTGTTTCAGGGTTTCATGCCTTCTAGAGATTACTAACGATGAATCAATCCTTTACTTCTAGCTTCTGGAAATAACCAGCTGCTTTTTGGGAATCTCTTTCCATCTTCAGCCCCTTTCTTTTCTGTCTAGGATTGTTTCCAAACACATTTTTTTTTGTTTTGTTGTACTATATGCGTTGTTATTTCTGGATCTATTTGATAATATGAGAAAAAGTTCCAGATTCACTTAGATCATTTTTGTCTTCAAAGGACACATTTATTCTCACCACTTTCTGTGAAACATGTTATTCAATGAGGGTAGTGTGTCAGTATAACTTTGGAGCTGCCATTCATCTTAAACCTATCAGATCATATATATGGGTGTGTGTGTGTGTTCTACATAAATGTTATTTGCATCTTGACATAAATTTTACATCATCTGTTTTTATTTAACTTTTTATTAAAACTGAACTTATATAGATTTTTGTTAAGCTTTTTAAAACATAATTGAAGTTCTGCCAAAATTAATGTTTTATTATCTATTCAGGGAACAAATACTTAAAAAAATTGTTTCATTATGAAATCCAATTATTCTTCTCTACATTTTTTGAGAGCTGCAAATATTAAGCATTAACACTTTGCCATGTGTAGAAGTAATTTCTATTCTTTACCAAAGTATTGGCATTACTTAAATGGACCGTCTGTTTCTTCTCCTAACCTGAGACATTTCCCAGTGTAACGTTTTGTTACTTAAAAGAGGACAGGGCAAGCAATTTATTTTCCTTTGAAAGATTCTCTCAAAAAAGAAGACAAACCTCGTCCCAGGCTGAAGGCATAGGGCAGAAGGATGCTTTGAAAGTGCGAGGTGAGCCAGGGGAAGAATGTAGAATAAAAGAGTACACCAATAGTCAGGTGGGCAGTTTTCTGGAACCCCCAAACAGGCAGAATGAACTTCCCTGAACTGCAGTCCCCACAGCTGTGAATCTGCTGTAATTATTTAGGCAAGGCTGACGGTTGTTACAAAGAGGCTCTCATTCCACACAAATGTGTTAATACCAGTTATTTAACTGACGCTTAACTGCTCATCTTAGTGATACGTGTGACCTCCACAGTTTCTGTCACTAGAAAGACTTTTTAAACCAAGCCTATTATTTCATTCCAAGACGGAAGATTCGTAATTGTTTCAGGGAAGGCTGCAGCAAAAATTCTCCCAATCTCAGGGATGAAGGAAAAGTTTACAAATGACCGCTGTTCTTTGCCCTCTGTTCATGATCTCTCCTAGAGTTTATCAGAGTCTCCCACAGACACACCCTCACATACAGTGCATTGCAGCAGGATAATGAGAGGTTGGTACCTTGTTCCCTTCAGTTAAAATCTCTCTTTTAATATTCAAATAGTATTCCCCAGTATTATTGGTTTGGTTGTTGTCAGTCACCTGGAAAATATCTGATTTCAAAGAAATTACAAGGTGTAAACTTACTAAGGTTTCTTGTTCTCAATATTAGGTTCAGTGATTTAATTAAAAGGTCCAACACTTAAGAGTTTATTTTCTCACTTAGAAAATCCTAAGTGTTACAAATTCTTCTATTGTTGAGAAATATTTACTGATGTCTTTTAATTATAATTTAATCAATACAATAGCGAAATCGGTCTTAGGGAACTTTTACAATTAAGATGGGGTTTGAAGACTAGGCATTTACACAACTTTTTTGTTATCAAATTAAAAAAGAAATTTACAAAAAATGATGTAAACTTTATAAGATTGAGAGATATATAAGCTTAAGTTGTTTATCTAATAAAATGTTTTAGGCCTAAAAAATACCTTTAGATTACTAATAACAAGTTACAAGAGAAAATGGTCTAGGTATAAAACTTTGGACTAACCAAGATAGGGTACTTGAAATTTGTTGAAAATTACTTGAAAATTGTTCTTATTGTACATAGCTTTACTCTGTCAGAGTTAAAACATTTCCTTTTGATTAAATGGAAAATTTACATTGTGTGAAGATGTGCTGTTGTGATTGATTTAATAAAAACCTGAATGGCCAATAGCCAAGCAGGAGAGGTCAGGTGGAACTTCTGAGAAGAGAAAGAAACTCAGTGGATGAATCTAAGCATGCAGACACGTGATACTGAGATGCAATGTACAGAGAAGTCGTACAGAGCCATGTGGCAAACATAGACCAATAGAAATGAGTTAATTTTAAGTTCTAAGAGCTAGTTGGAAACAAGGCCAATCAAAGTCCAAGATTTCATAATTTATAATAAGTCTCCTTATCATTATTTGGGGATTGGTAGTACAAAGAAAATTCAAACAGAAAGACCAACCACAAATTTAATTGGTGCTTGTGTATAGTTTCAAAGATTACTGCATAATCATCATGGCAGGAAGCATGGCATTGGAGAAGAACCTGTATGCTTGTATCTTATACACAAACTTTGCAGGAGAAAGAGAAACTTAGCCTGGCATAAGATATGATTTGAAACCATAAAACCCTCCCCAGTGATCCACCTCGACCATCAAGTCAGCCCCTCCAAAACCTTCCTAAGCAGTGCACCAATGGGAGGTAAAACATTCAAATGTGTTTTTCTCCTATGGGGCTTTTCTCATTAAAACTACCACATAACCCATCCTGGTAACAAGAATTTGAGCCACCTGATCACATTACATCCACAGTCTAGGAACTGATGGCAATAAAAACGTGTTCAACTCAATTTTTCCTTTTTTTAAAATATAGTCTAGGATCCCAGAGCAGTGAATAGTGCTACCCAGAGTGGTTGGGCCTTACTCTATCTCAATTAACCTAAACCAAATTGCCCCAGAAAGGAATGCACAGAATCTTCTGTTCTGACTGAGCCTAGATTTCATCAAGTTGACAATGAAATTGGCTTCACAGCATAAACCACATGTTTTTTTTTTTAAAGACATGCTCTTCAGGATAATAGAACAGTAATCATTTTTAAGACATATTTTATCTTTAATTATGTATGTGTTTATTTATATGTGCAGGTGTTCATAGAGGACAGAGGTTCAGGTGCCACTGGAATAGGAGTTGTGTGGTTTGTGAGCCATTCAATTTGTGTGCTGGGGACCAAACTTAGGTAAGACTTGTTGACTGATGCATCATCTCTTTAGCTAGTTATTGATGGCATAAACACTTGTCAGAGATTCTTTTGCTCTGATGACGAATGCCAGAGTTAGCACATCACCAATAACTATGTTTAGACTCTGTTCTGAGACGTTAACTCTCAGAATGTTACAAGTATCAACTTGTTCATTTATGTGTTTTCCTTGTTGAATCTAAATGCCAAGAAGACAGGGGCTTCACTTCCTTTGTTTTGAGTACACACTGAACAGTGTAGAAATCCTAGCACGAATGCTGTACATCCAAGCCTTTTGTGCTGATAGATGGCCAGCATTGTTTATAGCAGTAAACATTAATGTCTTCCAGTCAACTTCAAATCCCTTGTTTGCAAAAGTCCCAAACTAGAAGAATTTACAATTTTTTTTCTATCCAGAATCAAAAAAACAATCCTATTCTTTCTTTGACATCTCCAAATATTTTCTCTACCTCTTTTTCTCTTATATTACTTTCTATAATTCAGTTGTCTTACTCAATATGATAAAGTGGTCCCTTGGAAATGGAACTTACATTAAGAGAGCCACTGTAGACTCATCCCTGTCATGATTCCCCAGTAGCAAACTGCAGAGCCAGCAGCATTTGCACTGCATGGCTTTATAACTTTTCAGATTGCTTGCCAATCACGCTTTTCCCTGTTCTCCTTAAGGTTCCCGTGAGTCCTGCATATGTTTTAAGGGAATATGGAATATGGACTCAAACTAGTGACAAAATGACACCTGTGCTCTTCAGGCTAACATCCAGGTATCTTCATCTTCTTAGCATGTTCATAGCATGTCCTAGAATGTGGCATACCTTTAAGAGTGGATCAAAATATTTCTATGAGTGAATGAATATTGCTGCGCATCTCGCCCCTGTGTCTGCACTCAGTGCGCTGGCACCCAGTTCGTGAGCTTCGGGCAAGGGGGCTGGAGGTTAAAATACACAGACACACACAGAGAAACAGCGACTCGGGTCATCCTTGAATTCCCCAAGAATGCCCCGTTTATTATTTTCAGGGGCAGATTATATAGAGATAGCTACGCCCCAGCCAAACCCACCAGAAACCACTCTCCTGCCATCAGGAACTCCTGAAGGTCTTGTGCTCAGAGCAGCTGTGGGCACTCAGACAAGGGGATTACAAGAAATTCAGGATCTGGGGTCTCACTGCTCCCAAAAGAATATGTTTACATTCCTGACTTGGAGAAATTTTCTAATAAAAAAAACTCAGTAAAGTATTTTTCTGGTGACTTCCACCAATATGTTAGGCTATTTATCTCTTAAGGATTTTGCACTTTCCTTCTTCTGAAATGATGAATGATAACAAGCTCCAATTACATTTTCATACATAGATGAAGCTGATATACAGGAAATTTACTTTCATTTGAACTTATGAAAATATCTTTTCCATCCGAGGTTAATTTGGTTCCTTGCCAAAGTAGTATATAAATGGAAAGAACATATTTTTCATTAAAATTGGGTTGCTGAATCATATGAGTCATATACAGTAAAATTAAGCTACTTTAAATATGTGTGCGGTTTTGACAAATAGAATTGTAAAATCACAAGTCCCATTGAAATCAATGCTTGAAAGAGATGCTGTATAAATTGAAGGACACTTAATTAAATTAAGTAATGTAATATTAAATTAATGAATATAAGCAATATGAAAAAGAAGTTAAATTAGGAAGTATGATACTAACATCAGTTCTCATTTTTTTTTCTCTGACAACTTACCTTCTGCAATATCTTCATGATACACAAACCATGGCTTACCATTATTTTCCCTTAGAGGCCAACTTTCCTTCATCATACCGAACACATGTCGCTGAGATTAGATGCGCAGTACAGTCAGAATTATCTTTTAGTTTTTCTGAAAGAGTTTGTGCGTTTTGCATGCATGTGTGAGTGTGTACATATATGTATCTTCAAGCAAGTGTATGGGTGTGTGTGTGTGTGTGTGTGTGTGTGTGTGTGTGTGTGTGAATTGCTTATAGTAGGGAACACACAGTGTATTTGAGATACTAGAAATACTAACATATGACTAGTCTTAGGTTGTGGTCTTTGCTTTTTTTTTTTTTTTTGTCATGAGATGTTGACCACATTGCCATGGTTCTCTTGTATGTAGCCTTCCACAAATATGATTTAGCAATCTGATATGAAAACATTTGAATAAGAGGCACTTCTTAGTTACATTTCTCATAAATTACAGAAGGTATGGTTAGAGAGGCATGCACAACATCAACAAAAGTAATGAGAGTAAGAGAGAGAAATGACGTAAGGGAGGAAGTATATATTTTTCCTCACTGTTTCTAAGTTTCAGGCCATCAAGGTAGGAGAGGGTGGAGGCAGTGACAATATTCACCGGGATTTCTTGTTTATTTTTTTCTTTTCATGTTGAACAACTTAGATTCAGTGTAACCTTTTTTTGAAAATATCCTCCCCTTTGAAACCAGGGCATGATTCATCTAGATGACCCAAGCTCCAGTCAAGTTGACTGTGCAGGGTAACCATCATCCCAAGGTTTAGCTATAATAACCTCAGATTTGTTTTTTTAAAAAAAGAAAAAGCACAAGAATGCCATAAATTAAAAGCCAATACTACTTGTAGCTCCTTATTATGGCTTATCATTTCTCGGTGTTTCCACAGTTTGTGGAAGGTAAGATTTATTTAATTTTAATTAACAATGGCAGGTCTCTCCTTGTCAACCTTTGTAATTAATTAAATATATGTCTTAGATTTTTTTATTGAGAAAAAAATGTCATATTTCAAGTGAAAGTTTTCTACTTATCAATTCATTACACACAAACAATTCACTAAATCCTTCACCCTAATGATATAATAGAATATAATTTAAGAACTGTACTTCTATTGCTTAATTAAGTTGCATTGAATTCAAAGGATTCAATGAGAAAGAAATTAAATCAAGAGAAATTAAGTCCTTCTCATATGTCATGTTCTGTGCCATGCTCTAATGAAACTTTCCTGATCAGTTAATTTTCTAATCTCCTGGTGTTGTGAAGGCATCCTTTGCTTTATCTTTGTAAAACCCATCTCTAATCTTATCGTTGACCAGTTGTGTGTGTGTGTGTGTGTGTGTGTGTGTGATAGAGAGAGAGATTTCTTACTACAGAATCAATCAATCCATTTGTTTTATTCTGCTGCTTTAAAAATTCCACTAAATGAGTTTAAAAGGTGCTTATAGTTTTTTTTTAACTTTCTCAGTTTTTTTAAATGGACCATGTTACGAGCTGGGAGACTTCAGCTCCAGGTTCTTTTCGAGTAATATCTATGAGGATTCTGTGCCCTTCTCCCCAGAGAGTGATGAGTAACCAGACCAAGCAAGAGAATTGATTTTATGATGATTCTTTACTAGCAACTTCAATATCCATTTCATCAATGGGGGTTACAATCTCAGTAGGCATGGGGGATTGATAATGGGCAACACACAGGCAATTCAATATCACAATTATTAATCCTACTAAACCTAATACATAAAACCAATTCATAACCTTAATCTAACTTATCTTAACCTTAATACAACTCAGCCGTTACTTATCTATAACCTTAATACAAGTTATCCATTAATTATCTATAACCTTAATACAACTTATCCATTAATTATCTATAAAACACTCCTTAACCTTAGCTTATCCATTATTTCCTACTCTGATCAATTATCCATAAAATATCTCTTAACATTTCACACATTAACATATGTATTAACACATCTATGCTCTTCTCTTAACATCTTATACACACATGAAATAGCATCATACGACCTGATATTCCCTGACTTAAAAAGGGCTTTTTTGAATTTTTTCAGGCTGGGCTCTTGTCCGCACTGGGGGCTGGGTAGCGAAGATTGACTCTTGACCCTGTAGTCTGCACTCGGGAGATAAGGTCCTGATGTTCCAGGCTGGTATCTGGTAGTGCCTTGGACTCGGCTTTTGGGCGACCGAGTCTCGGGAGACAAGGCTTTTAGTTCTCCACTCTCGAAGATGAAGCTTTGCTCTCGGGATGGCAAAGCGTTCTGTCTGCTCAGAAAACAAAGCTTTGCTTTCGGGATGGCAAAGCATTCTGAAAGGCAGAGTATCTAGTCTGTTCTCGGGAGACAGACCTTCAATGTCCACTCTCATGGAATGAGGATTTGCATTCGGGATGCAAGGTGTTAAATGTCTGTTTTCGGGAGACAAAACTCTGTGCTCGGGAGACAGAGCATTAAATGTTTAGGCAAGGCATTCAGTATTGCTGCTTTTCGGGAGGCAGGCTAGGAGGATCTCTCTTTCCACGGAGGCCTGGTGCCAGAGCCATTGTGAGAAGTGAGATAACTGCCCTGCTTCAGCCACCTCTTTTATGCCAGTTCAAAATTGCCCCTCGTTTGATCCTTCCGATAACCAGGTGTCCTAGGTTATCAGTATCGACTGGCCACAGAAGGGTGGGGGAACCTCTTGTGTGGCAAGATTATTTCGTTACCACGGTTGCTGGGTGCAGCCCCCCACATCTGGCAGGGCCAGATGGGTGTGGCAGCCTTCAAACGGGCAAATGATCTCCCAATATTTCACCTTAGTAATTTTCCATACCCCACACAAGAAGAAATGCTTTTACATTACACCAAGTTACATTCATTCTTATTCTATAAATTTCCTGCTCTATCTACACTACAGATTCCCCTTTATTTATTCATTCAGAGGAATCTGTTTCCATGCTCATTACAGACCATTATGCTCTTATTCTAATACATTCTATACTTTTCTGGAATCCTCACTTATCAAGTAATAACAAATTCAGAAACTTGGATGTTAAGAAGTTAAAATTACCAGAAGAGGCTTGACATTGGAATCCAGGTAAGGATTATGATGTCTTCTGGTCAAGATCCTACCAGAAAAAAAAAATACATTTATTGGTAAGTTCCATGATCCTATCTTACCTGGGGTAATTTTATGTCATTCCCTCAGTTATTTCTCATAAGGCCAGGATTAGAGTCCTGTGCTCCTGTCCTTTACTTACTTCCTATAGCTTCAGGACTAGAGTCCTGTGTTCTTATGGGCTGTCACGGAATGACATCTTATCTGAAAAGTTTAGTAATAAATCACTATCAAAGCAAGGTAGTTTACTTTTTCAATGCTGGTAGGAAAATCTTATTGGGTTCAAATTTTTACTAGCTATTTGCTGAATATAGGCAAGGGTAATAAAACAAAGGCATGAGGGAAATTTTCTCATGTCATATAAAGTTTATTTTCAACTTTTAAGAGGAGGAGATGCGACTGGGCTGGGCCTCAAGTACAGTTACTTTTGAAAAGGCCATTATTGGGGTGTATGTGTGCATCCCATGAATGGAGGTACCCATGGAGATTATAAGATAACATCAAATCCCATGAACAGATGGTTGTGAGTCACAATGTGGCTTGGGATCATACTCAAGTCCTCCCCAAGAGCAAAAAGCACATTTTAACTACTAAGCCAGACATTTCTCTAGTCCTGAGTAAAGAAGTCTAGCTAGCCACCTTAAATGTTAAATATAATTATTTTTAAATATAATTATTTTTCATCTCCCATAAAAAGAATTATAAACAAGTATATACAATATTTATGTAAAACTGCACTAAGAAGTAAACTATTTTATAGAAAACTATGATAATATTTGTGTATTTTATGAATGAAACATGTACTTGTTGAACAGATAGAAAGAAATATTATTTTATGTACAAGGTTATGCTGCTATGGGATTCAAACCAATGGAAGAGAAGGATAAGAGGTTAATAATCATTAATACCGTTTAAATATACCTGTATCTGCAGTGCTTCCAATATTGAGCAAATCCAATCTAAGAAAAAATTCAAAAAAATTTGAGTGATTACTTAGATTACTTAACAGCAAAGGACCTTGATATTTTGAGAAATTCAATATATTGTTTTGATCTCTCAAATAAGGAATGGAAGGTAGATTAAAGCTAAGGAGTTGCCTGTAATGCCATCACGTTTTGATACTCCAAACAAGCTCTTCGTATCCTTGTGCTGTAGAAGTACTTCTTTTCTGTGATCAGAGCTCACTAAGGCTCCTTATGCAGTTGCAATTGTTTTGTTCTGCTACTGGATGCAATTTTATGAAGAAAGAAAATCTCATCTTGTACTTTTATTATTGACTTTAAAGTATTCATGAAACGATATACGTATTGGTTTTAATCATCAAGTTCATGAAAAGAAAACAGAACACATAAAGTTTGACTATTACAAGACATACAAACTGTTACAGCTTCAAAGTAATAGCAGTCTGTATTAGCAGAGATATGTTTACTGCTCCAACATACAGCATTTTATATCTTGGCTGACATAGGAAGGGTATGAAGAGTGATTGTAAGGACATATGTATATTTATTTGTATGTTTTAAAAATTATTAAAGAATTTTTATATTTATGTTCTTTATAAACATTAGACAATTATATATATATAATTATATATATATGAATGATCAGGGATTTTGTAACTATTTATCTTATGCCCTTCATGTCTTCAGGTCCTTAAATACTGCTGCTTCAGAATTAAAGACATATAACAAAATTGCAGTTACATGTATGTGCATTTATAATCAAATTCTATAGTGACTTCCTGATTTTATTCTACCTTGCACCTATGTATCCCCATAGGCAGCATGTAGACCTTGCTTTATTTCACAACTGAGTATTCCTAACTCACTGTTTTACATTATAAAGTACCTATAGATCCACACAGTGTACAGTCAACTGATAGATACAGAAGGAAGCAGAACACAGTACTCATGTATCCACGTCCCTTCCTCTTGCTGCTGCAACTCAGTCTGGAGCTTAAGTCAGAAAGATTTGTGGATGGATTACACAATGACAAAATATCTGTGTCTTTTAGTTCCTCATAACTCGGCAATTATCAGAAGTATCCATGCCCTTTGAAGGGAAAAATTGTAGATTCTGAAGTTTATTTACTAGAAATCAACCTGGACTACAACATAAGCTAGTATTAATTCCTCAGGGTTATTTTGTTTAATTTGTGCTGTGACACACTTGCATTTATTCTTTAGTAGTCTGTCTCTAACAAAATTCATCTAGTGGAATCTCTTAAATAGAGAATAATAACATACTCATTGCATCTTATCAGGAACACATATTTACTTTCATCTTATATACTTAATAAAGATACATCCTCTGAAGAATATATTATGACTTTATGGCAGAGAAAATTAAAAATATTCTCAAACATTTATCAGTGACATGATTCCATTTGCCAATTAATACATTTTACTTATTATTTGACAAAGATTGACTTTTAAATGCAGAGATTATTTTAATAAGTAGAGTAAATTTAATGACTATATTTGAATAATCAATATTCTTTTTTTTTGTTTTGTTTTGGTTTTTCGAGACAGAGTTTCTCAGTAGCTATGGAGACAGTTTTGGAACTTGCTCTGTAGACCAGACTGGTCTCAATACCCACCTGCCTCTGCCTCTCAAGTTCTGGGATTAAAGGTGTGTGTTACCACCGCCTGGTGAATAATCTACATTCTAATTAGATAGGCAGATACAGAGATAGCAAATCATATTACAATGTAATTCAGGGTTTAGGAATAGGCTACAAGACACTGATGCTATGAATTCAAGTAAAGATACATGATCTAACTCTGGAATCACAGAATCCTGAATCTAAAGTGCATGGTTTCTTCAGCAATACTGATTTAACACTACATCTAGAGGGCCATCAAGGACAATAATAAGAATGCGTAATACTTTGGGAGTCTCTTCAACAATCTTGACCAAGAAGAAGGTGTTGGTGCCGGAGTTAGAGATGATTGTGAACCACCACGATAGTGCTGGAAATTGAACCAGGATCACCTGGAAGAATAGTCAGTGCTATCAATTGCTAAGACGTCACTCAGGCCTCTATTCAACCTTGTAAATAAATAGTTTTGATGTTATCCATTCCACATTTAATGTTTGCTTAATGTAGTCTCATCCAGAATCCACAGAGCTATCAAGGAAGTGACACACACACAGACACACACATACACACACACACACAAAATCAGTTCAAAGAATTTCAGACTCAGATGTCTTTTTTTCACCCAAAATTCTTCTGGCCATTTTGTTTTCAGTAACTTGTATGCAATGGATCGTGTTAAAGGACAATAGCAAAAAAATTATGAAAACACATTGTCATGTAGCTCTGTTTAACTACTAATTTTTATTAATTCTTCATCCACATACCTTCCTTTTAAAAGCCTCTGTCCAAACATTTTAATGTCTACAATGTTAAGGCATCTGTAACAGCACATATGTGCGTGTGTGTCTATAACTTCCCACTTTTTCTCTCAGGAAATTGACGGCCAGGTTGACATGACTGAGCAAATCATTATGACTTTCACTTTTAATTTTAAGTAGAATTTGTCCTGTCTGATCAACATCATAATAACGTAGCAAATCTGAAAGCAAATAGCTCCTGGTGTGTGCTACAGCAACACCCAATAAATGAAAAGTCGTTTCAGCATAGATCTATAAGAGTGTAGCCATGTGAACTGGCCATCCACCATTCAAAAGTAACACTGGGCATATAAATGAGGACTTTAGTAATGGAGGAACATCTGGGCTGCATATTGAACATATATTTTAATGTTTAAAGGTTTTATATATATATATATATATATATATATAGCTATTTCGTTTTTTCAGTATATCTTAGTATGTTCAAAAATAAGGAAATTCTGAAACATCTGCCATAGTGATGAAGCTTTGAAGCTTTAGTATCATTACCTCTAGCTGCATAGGACAAATGCGTTGCATAGTGACCTCCAGAGCCTAGAGCTCTGACTAACACATTGAAATCAACACAGCTGATCCATGGAGATATTTTGCAGCATATCTTAATTTAAGATCTCCTTCAATGAAATTGTGGTCAGGGATTGAGATTTCTCAAACCACAACTCTAGAGTAACCACTGGACATGTGTGGTTATAAAGTAGTTTTATATCTTTGTTAAAGGAGATCAAAAGAATGCATGGCCGTCCTACTATATGCTGTCCCAGAGGTCAAGCTTGTCCATACCTGCCATCCGGGCATTTGGGAGGCTGCTCCAGAAGCATTACAAATTCCAAGTCAAACTGCACAATAGAGTTACTTCAAGACAAGCCTGAGCTATAGAATGAAACCTTGTTTCAATAGTATGAATAAAACATCTCTGAAATGACAGGTCTTCTGAAATTGAATTTGGGTCTTAATCTTCAAGGTAGCACAAAGTATGGTAATGTCCAAGTATTGAAATAATGAGAGACCACAGTTCTTGAAGTCTGATGTCTGGTGGGGGGTGTGGTAGAAGAAGCAGGAGTAGGAAAGGGGACATTTTGTCTCCCAGGACACAGTTCTACACGTAATCAGATGCATGTGAGTCCTCTCTAAAAATGTGTATTGTCGCTTTATGGCTTAGAATTTGGGGATTTTGTTGTTGGTTTTATGTCAACTTGCCACAAATTATTATTACTTGAGCAGGGAGTCTCACCTAAAGAGCTGTCCCAATTCCCAGTGATGCAGGAAGCCCCACCTCCGTCCCCACTAATTGTGGATAGGACATTTTGTAGCAGTTCAGATTGAAAAGGCAGGGCAGAAGAAAGATGTCTTGCCTATTGCTCATTGGCTGTGTTTCCTCTTACCAGCAAGCTGATTTACCCCATTGCTGCTGCTGCTGCTGCTGCTACCTCCTTTATTGATTGCAGAATCAGCATTTCCAAGCTTTGTGTGGACTAAGGAAGAGTGGCTCTCTCTACTGAATTTCTCAAATGCCAGAAATAGTCTATGTCGTCATGGCTTTTATGCATGAACCACCTTCTTGGTCAACACAGTTCTGTTAACAATATATTACTAGCTGGGCGGTGGTGGTGCAAGCCTTTAACCCCAACACTCGAGAGGCAGAGGCAGGCGGATCTCTGTGTGTTTGAGGCCAGCATGGTCTAGAAGAGCTAGTTCCAGGACAGGAACCAAAAGCTACGGAGAAACCCTGTCTCGAAAATCAAAACAAACAAACAATATATTACTACCTAAGGACAAAACAAATAATGGTCCCCTTAGCACTTTTTATTATGTCCTTATTATCAGCCAACCACACGATCATTAACTTCTCAACTACCTTCTAAAGTTTCTTTCTTTGACCTTTT
Source organism: Alexandromys fortis (assembly GCF_014885135.2). NCBI lineage: Eukaryota > Metazoa > Chordata > Mammalia > Rodentia > Cricetidae > Alexandromys > Alexandromys fortis. The sequence goes on along the minus strand of NW_026068064.1, from coordinate 1,224,605 downwards.
CTTTAAAGATCACAAAAATAACAATATCAAGAACTATGAATCATCTTCGATCTCATGCTCTCTGAAAATCATAGTTTCAGGGCTTTGTGGTGGCCGAAAGAAAATAGCAAGTTTCCCGGCACAGATATTTGCTAGTGTAAATTCACAGCAATGAAGATAGAGAGGTTTTGGAATTGGTTCCTTAAAAAGAAAAGAGATTGAAATTTATGTACCCTTTAATTATTTAGGCAATGCTTAAATGGATTCTCCATAAAATCAATCAATCAATTAATAATAAGTAAATAAAGAAATAGGAGTAAGGGAAGCTAAATGGAAAAATGGAGGTGTGTGTGTAGGCTGTAAGGAAAATATCAACTTATTTTGTTTGATCTTGTAACAAAGGTTTGGAAGTATAGTGTTATACCCATTCACAGTTAGTCTTCTAAACCTGAGAACAGTGAGTATCTGTAGTTTTCAGAAGATTCTGTGCTGCCATGCCAAACACAAATATTAACAACATATATTGCTTTCAAATGTATGCAGAATTTACAAGCTCCTGTACTCAGAGATGTATACTGATGTCAGACAAATGAATAGGTTGTCTTCAGCAACAAAAGCAGTGAATATTTAATCAGGTTTTAAATTACGTTTTTCTTGAAAATTGCATTATTTTAGTCTATGAATCACACATGAAGTTCAATACATCATTGTGTTGATAGAGATATTACATGGATAAATGCTAGATAGACAAACAGATAAACAAATAAAAGCAGAAATAAGAAATAGCTTGAATTACTTTCTTTGTAATAAGCTGAATTTTTTTTTTGACTTCTCTTTCCAAGTATTCTACCAGACTAGATCTGGGCTTTTCTCATCACAAGTCTAGAGAAAATGATATCTTAGGGAGACCCAAAGTGATTTTTGATTGTTCCTTGGAAGTTAGCTGTCTCCTGTGTGATGACTTCAGCATTCTGGAGCAAAGCAGAAGTGACTATATCAAACACTTAATCTGATAAACAAGAAAAAGGCTTGATGTGGCAAATTTTGTTCAGCTTGGCTTCTGGGTTTTAGTTTAATTAATTTCTTCTATGACCCAGTTATACTATTCATGATTCATTTTTACTGATGAATGAGCTAACATTTATGTAGCAATCTAAGAGTCTGTGAGTTAAACTGATCTAATTTGGTAGTCCCAAAGAGAATCTCTTTAGTAAGATTTCTCACTGCACAAATGCTCCATGCAAATGAGATATGATTATTTAGAAGAGGGATAATCCATTTGGATGGGGTCCTGTTTTGAGCTAAGTATAGCAGGCTTATTTTTGTCTTTGCTGATACACATAAAAGATCCAGTTATACGTCCCCAGTGTTTCCACTCATTTCTTGATAATATCCTGTATCAGGTGATTTTTAGTCCTTAAGAATTTGCCTTCGTTTTCTGTATCCTTCAACATCACTTATGCAATAAACCCACTGAGATTAGTATACCTTTTCTTATTCCCCCAGGAAGAGAATTCATGATTTTCATTACCGTCACACCTGAGGAGGTCTAATAACTATTTCTGAATTGCCCATTATCTTAGTTAGGGTTTCTATTGCTTTGACCGAACACCATAATCAAAAAGGAAGTTGTTGCTGTACTTTCTTATCAGACACCTGCTCACAAATAATAACACAGAAATTTATTATTAATTATGAGGGCATGGCCTTTAGCTTAGGCTTGTCCCCACTAGCTCTTATAACTTAAATTGATCCATTTATATTAATCTAAATTCTGCCACATGGCATTACACCCCTTCCATGCTGCATCTCCTGTTTCCTTTCTGTTTCTGAATGGTGACTCCACTTTTCTTCCTCCCGGAGTGCTCTCTCTGCCTGCGTGCCCCACCTATACCTCCTGCCTTGCTATTGGCATTCAGATTTTATTATACCAATCATCTTCATACAGTGTACAAATATCCCATAACAGCAAGTTGAGGAGGATATTTTATTTGGCTTACCCTTCAGTGTTGCTTTTCACCAGTGAAGGAATTCAGGACAGGAACAGAAGTAGGACATGATCCCAGAGGCAGGAGCTGATGTAGAGAAAATGGAGGTGAACTGATTACTGACTTGCTTCCTTTGGCTTGTTGAACACACCTTCTTCTAGAATTCAGGACCAACAACCCAGAGATGACACCACCCACCAAGCCCTTAGCTCCTCTCCCCCCCCCCCCCCCCCCCCCCCCCCCCCCCCCACAACTGATTACTAAATGAGAAAATGTCTTACATCTTGATCTCAAGGAGACATTTCCTCAGCTGAGGCTCCTTCCTATGATGACTCTGGCTGGTTTCAAGTTGACACATAAAACCACCTGGCTCACCTTATTTCAGCTCTTTTCCTCTGAAGAATTCTTTATTATTTTTTTTAAGATTTATTTTGAGGTACGTGCATGTGTGTTTCTCAATGTGGAGCATGTGCACTCATAAGTACAGCTATGCAAAAAGCGTGTGAAATACAATAAAGCTGGGTTACAGGCACTTTGAAGACGTTCCTCAATGGTGTTAGGAAACCACCTTTAATCCTCTAGAGGAACCGGATATCATGTTAAGCTGTGAGCTGGAAGGCTAGCATCAGTCCTCCAGCATTTTTCATATTGATTTATCATCATTGTTATTTATAGAAAGTTCTTTTAAATGTCCCTTTAAAAATTCAGCACAGGGCCATGAGAGAGGCCTCAGAGGTTAAGAGCCCTTGGTTACACTTCCATAGGTCCCAAGTTCACTTCTCAGCAACCACATATTGGCTCACAACTATCTGTATGGGATCTGATTCCCTCTTGTGGTGTGCTTGAAGACAAAGCACTCACAGATAAAATAAATGAAAAATTAAATCTTTAAAAAATAACGAGTTTATTTCCTCTATAGTATCTTTAGTGTCTGAGATTCTTTCTTCTATATCTTGTATTCTGTTGATAATACTTGTCTCTGTGGTTACTATTCTTTTTCATCTTCCTTAATAATATGTCAAAATCAAAACTCACTTTCTCTCTTTCTTCTTTGAATTTGTATGTAACAATAGCAAGTGGAATTTTATTGTTAATGTAACCTTAGCCACAAAGCTAAGAAGGGCTAAGAATTTTATTGCTCATAAATTGAAAATATTCATACATATTTCCCTATTTTCATATTATCCTTTATTCTACTTTTACAATAGAAATAGATACATACATAATTTCTTTCCATCTTTTTTTTTTGCATTTCTGACATCCTGTACTCTACTAATTGCCTCATTTGGTTGACTTTTAGAAGGAATATGTTTGCTTTATCAACCTTTTGTTTCTAAGCAGTAGTAGATTACCGTAACTTTCTTCTTTGTTTCTTGAAAGTTAATAACTTAAATGGCAGTGTTTCAAGAGGATGGGATGGAGGTAATCATACACTTCATTTCTTTGGAAGATTAAAAAAAGTATACATGTGAATGCATCTGCACAAAAACTGCATTACAAAATTTGGCACACTATGGTATTCAAGCCTGAATCATGCTTCTAATTTAGAATAACTTTGTTAAGGAGTCAGAGAATGCATTTTTCGTTTTGCTGTTTACTCACCATCAAATGAACTTTGGAATTGTTTTCTATAGAACTGGGTAGCAAGGGCAAAAGAGAATATCTGTATGAAGTTGCATCCTTTGAGCAACAACATGGCCCACAGTCAGCTGCTAGTTTAACTCATTTGTTTAGTCTTGGTTTTCTTGGCTCAATTGTTTATTTTTCCTCCAGCTTGTGTTTTCCGCTACTTAGTGTTTCATTTCTATTTTTTGTTTTTCCCAACCTAAGCTAACTTGTAATACAAAATATTTTCAAACTACATTACCTCTCATAGCACTGTATTAAAAGATTTAGTTGTTTTCTTGAACTTAAAACATTAGCCATTAGGAAAATGGTAATATCAATGGTGTTGGGCTGCCCTTTGTGCTTTGGGTGTCTGGAGTGTGATGCATTTTAACAGCTTTCTTACTGATAATTTGGGAAAACTGATTATTTCTGATATTTCCTAATGCTACTTGAGATATTTATAGTTACAGCACAGTTTACTTACTAAGCACAAACTCCAAGGAAGTCCAGGATTACAAAGCTAAATGAGAGACATTTGTTGGTAAATAATCGGGATGAGGTATTTTGTATGGTTTCTGTGAACCAGCATTGAGCAATTGAATTTTAAAAGATCTTTAACCCTGTGAATATTTAATAATCACTTGATAAAAAGTCTCCTTTTTAGGAAAATGAATATATTCAAGATTTATAATTTCCTTACTATGAAAGTGTTTCACACAGAAATAAATATGAAAACAATTTAAGTTGTATTGAGCATCACAAAGGTGGAGTGGTAAAAGGAAAGTTTAAGACATCTGCAGAAAGAGGGTTAGTAGCTGTCTGGGAGGCACCAGAGCAAGCCTAGATTTTATTCAGAAAAGAATGGGTCTCATTTTCTCAATTAATTGGAGAAAATATTGTCTGAAGAATATTTCACAAGACTCAAGATTTTTCATGTGAATATAGTGTGTACTGATTAAGTCTTAGTAATTATTTGTTACAAGTAGCAGCTTCTAAGAACTTATTCAGGTTCCCAATCTGCTCTGTACTGGATTCTGTGGGAAACTGTTATTTCTCACAAGGTTCTGCCTCCAGGTAGCAAGACCACAAATCACTATAGTGGCAGATTGATTTCCTTTTCTTTAGTGTATTTATTCATCACTTTTTCCATTCATAATTTTTGTTGGAGCAGGAAATAGTAAAACGAGAGAGTACTGACTTCAATCTGAAGCACATTCACAAAACCAAAACACTAACAACAAACAAGTCTTTGTTGTGCCCAGCATGGTGATGCATGCCTTTTAGTCATAACACAATAACAGCAAAGGCAAGTGGGTCTCAGTGAGTTTGAGGTAAGTCTGGTTTTCACAGTGTATTCAAGGCCACCTATGGATACAATATAGTATCAAAAATATATAAATAATCAACACTTTTATGAGAAACCTAAAAAATCTGCTGATGCAGATGATTACATCTGGAGATGAGATTATAGCCATTAAACTCTCCCCACATTTTGTTTTCGTGTTTGTGTAACAGAAATTATTATCTTAGGATTTTTGGCTACTTATCCTCTGATCTACATTTCTTGCATCAAATGTTTTAAAATAAAATTCTTTCCAAAGATAAAAACATCATATTGAGTGAGGTAGCCCAGACCCACATAAGTGATTTTTAAACATACAGCAAAAAGAAAACCATTCAACAAATCACAATCCCAGAGAACCTAGACAACAATGAGGACCCTAAGAGAGACATACATGGATTTAATCTACGTGGGAAGTAGAAAAAAATAAGATCTCATGAGTAAACTGGGAGTATGGGGACCTTGGGAGGGCGTTAAGGGGGAGGGGAGATGAAGGGTGGGGAGCAGGGGAAATGTAGAGCTCAATAAAATCCATAAAAACTAACTTATATTGATCTGTAAATGTCCAAATTATAGTGTGATTAGTCTATGTCGCTAAACCATTATTTTTATGTGTCAAGAAGCAGTTTGTGCAATATTTCCTGTAAAACTTCTTTACCCGATCACAGATGAACACTGCTGATATGAAGATTCATAAAGACAAATTGGTCATTAACAAAAAGTGTTAAAAAGACTGTCTGCCTTAAAGAACGTATTCCTGCTGCTGACAACTCACTTTAAAAAAAAAAAAAAACAGCACAGTGTCAGGAAAACACACTTTCATTGACTAATAAATGTTTCTTGAGAGTGTGCAACCTCAGTAGACTCCAGAAAGTATGTATGCGCCCTGCCATTGGAGTCTTGAGGAAGCGCTGCTGTCTACTTTGCCATTATAAAGGAAGGTGCTCCACTCCTCTTCAGTGGCAGGCTGTGATGACCTCTTGATTTTTCATAATGATTTCTACAAAATATTAGACACTTTCTGTAGAAAAATAGAAATCTTTCTTCATACTTAGGACATTTTTTATTTCAAATGGAACAGTAAGAAGAACAACGACTTGATTCTGGTAACGTAGAATCCCTTATGTCTGAGAGGACTGAGTACAAATTTGAAAGCACATACACATGATGTATGGTTTCTCTGTGAGGATTTTGAGGATGGATGAGAAGTTGTTTTCCATTATTTACCTATTTTTTTTCTTTCTTTTCTATTCTCTTTTCCTCATCCAATACGCTATTATGTCAATTTAGCAGTTGTAAGCTGCCGAAAATAAATAAGTGAAGCTACTGTTCTTATGTAAGGAAGATAAGCATCTTCCATCTCAAGTATTTTTGTTGGTTTGTTTTTGTTTGTTTTTTTAATTTTTATTATTTCATTTATTTATTTATTTATTTATTAAAGATTTCTGCCTCGTCCCTGCCACTGCCTCCCATTTCCCTCTCCCTCCCCCGATCAAGTCCCCCTCCCTCATCAGCCCAAAGAGCAATCAGGGTTCCCCACCCTGTGGGAAGTCCAAGGACCACCCATCTCCATCCAGGTCTAGTAAGGTGAGCATCCAAACTGCCTAGGCTCCCACAAATCCAGTACGTGCAGTGCAGTAGGATCAAAAACCCATTGCCTTTGTTCTTGAGTTCTCAGTAGTCCTCATTGTCCACTATGTTCAGCCAGTCCGGTTTTATCCCATGCTTTTTCAGACCCGGGCCAGCTGGCCTTGGTGAAAATAGAAAACACTATCCTGAGTGAGGTAAGCCAGACCCAAAAAGAGGAACATGAGATGTACTCACTCATATTTGGTTTCTAGCCATAAATAAAGGACATTGAGCCTATAATTCGTGATCCTAGAGAAGCTAAATAAGGTGAACCCAAAGAAAAACAAATAGGCATCCTCCTGAATATTAACCTTCATCAGGCGATGAAAAAAGACTGAGACAGAGACCCACATTGGAGCACCAGACTGAAATCTCAAGGTCCAAATCACGAGCAGATGGAGAGAGAGCACGAGCAAGGAACTCAGGACCGCGAGGGGTGCACCAGCACACTGAGACAATGGGGATGTTCTATCGGGAACTCACCATTTCAAGTTTTTTGTTTGTTTGTTTGTTTGTTTTGTTTTGTTTTTCGAGACAGGGTTTCTCTGTGGCTTTGGAGCCTGTCCTGTAACTAGCTCTGTAGACCAGGCTGCTCTCAAACTCACAGAGATCCGCCTGCCTCTGCCTCCCGAGTGCTGGGATTAAAGGCGTGTGCCACCATCGCCCGGCTCCATCTCAAGTTTTAATTCACAAATATACTTACATAATGAGATCAAAAAGGAAAACTACATCATTATTTATTTGACCTCTATATTTTGTTCATTTCTTTATTCTAATTTTGTAAACATTCAAAATATAGTTGGTACATTCTTTCTCTGTATGCAGTCATTTTTTAATAGTTTAGGCCATTATTCAAGGAAATCAAGGAACTTTTCATTTTAGCAGAAAGTGTACTGTAAAATCTCCCTTCCTTTTTCCTTCCTTCCCTCCCTCCTTCCTTCCCTCCCTTCCTTCCCCCCATATGTATAGATCACTCTCTATATATGTATAGATAACTCTTTATATATGGTACATATGGATAGATAGATTATTCTCTATAGAGAGAATATATATAATTTATCTCCATTTATATAGTAGATTATGTTTGTAATCACAGCATTGGGGAGGCTGGGGTAGGAGAATTACTATGAGGGATACACAGGCCAACTTGGGAAATACAGAGAATTTCAGGGAAGCCTGGAATACATAATGAATTGTGTTTCAAAAACAACAGTACCCCCCCAATAAATAAACAAATAAAAACAAAAAGTAAAAAAAAAATTTGAAGAGGAAAGAAAGTAAAATCAAATCAAAACAAAACAAAACCCCTAGCTACTAACAAAATAAATAAACAAATTCCTAACTCCAATTATCTAAATCATTTCAGCAGGTGTTGTTTACTTTATTTTAAGGAATTAATCAATAACCTCAGACACAACCTATCTGGGTTCCTATAGATCTCCCGAAATTTGCTATTAGCCTGGCAGCATGAAGTCATTTGAAGCAGTAAGCCCTCCACATTTGAAATATTTTTCCTTGAGAATCGTAGTTAGCATTTTAACTGCCTGTTTGTTTTGCAACAGTGAAAATTATTACTACCTTACAATATCGAACAGAGAGAAAGCATTGGAAAGAAAAGTTGCCTATGGAATTTCATTGACGGTGGTCCCAGAAATGCTGCTGCCTGGTAACAGACGGCATTGTAGCTGCCTTTCATCTCGACTCTAATAACACCGCCTGCTCCTTGCTGTTATCAACAGTTGCAGGCACGCAGGTCAAGCCGTTCAAGTTTGTCTCCAGAGTTTGTAATATGGATGGAACTTGTTGCCTGTTTTACATCTCTCTCTGCTCTTGCCAGTGGAGCCCACTTTTCAGACTTCTGGAGGCCACTTTTGTCTCTCCCTCTGCAGATCTTTTATCTTTCAACACTTTGTCTCAAACTTGCAGAAATCTTCATGGATATTCTGAAGGCCCAGTGGATTTTGGTTCCAGTACAACCTTGAAGTTTGCGATATTTTACTTACTGATTTTCTTCCACCCCAGATTTCAGATATTTGCCCTGTGGTTAAAATCCGCTGAGGCATTCTTCTTCCTTGCTTTCCTCTGCTCCTAATGAAGTGAATTCACCATTCTTTCGAGTGAAATTTGCCACGGTGAACCCTTACAGAAATTTCTTATTAGGTCTCTTTATTAAGCTGGAACAAAAGGCCTCTGATACATAGGGAATATGAAAGTGTTGCCCAGAGGTTTGTGTACCTGGGACTGGCCAACTACTGGGACTATGAGAAGTGATCTGATCTTGTAAGTTCTGAATTAATCAATGGATCCATATTTGATGGGTTCATGATATTGAGACATTACTAGATGTTCTGAAGGAGGAGGTGAAGCCTGCTGAAATCTCTTGTTCTAGTAAGCTGTGTTTTGTGCTCTTCTTCCAGCCACCATTAGATGAACAGTCTCTGCTGTGGATTCACACTTATATTTTCTTTACTGCATGCCAAAAGGTTTATCTGGTCTTTGATTAAACTCATGAAAAACAAAATAAGAAGAGTAGCTTTTTAGGGAAGTTTGACCTCTGGCCTCCATGTGTACATGAATATCCAGGGACCCACCCAATACAGAGAGAGAGAGAGAGGGGGGGGGAGGGAGGGAGGGAGGGAGAGAGAGAGAGAAAGAGAGAGAGAGAGAGAGATTTTTTTCAGGACAAAGTCTTTTACTGAACTGGGAGTTCAGAAATTTGCTTATCTGTAGAGTAACAGACAGGTATCTTTGTGCTCACTCTGACAACCTAGCACTGGGAGTATAGGAATGTCCTGTCAAACCTCCTTTTTAGTGTGTGCTAGGGACTGACTTCATGTCCTCATGCAATAACACAGTGAGCACTGTTTCTCACCAAGCCATCTCACAAGTTCTTTCTTTCTTTTTTAAATTATTCTTTCAGGTTTTTGTTAAAACTACAGGAAGGCTTTCACCTCTTCCTCAGAAGATGGCCATCAAAATTAGTATTGAACACTAACCCACATTTGGGCAAGAATTACTCTTCTTGATTTTGAATTTGATTTTTAGTCCCACAACACACTGATTAAAGTATTAAGCACGTCCGTCACTTACACTTGTAACCCATTCATCAGCAGCATATGAGTCAAGCGTGTATGTACACTTTCCATTCAGATGATGGAGATCACCTCAGTATGGTGACTCAGGGCTGGCTAAGTCTCTGGCTACTCAGAAAGGACTGTAATGTTGACAACGTTTGCTTTTGTTTCTTTGCTAACCTACTTGTTAGAATAGAAATTTTATGACCTACACATCAGAGTGAAGATTCATCAGCATTGTCATGCAGCTGCAAAATTTGCATTCATCACTGCATCAGCCTCTCCATTCCGCTCCCCAATGAAATTCTTCCATTTATAATGCTTTCTCTGAAGCACCTTTTCTTCAGAAGAATTAATTTTAGCAGAAATCTATAAACAATCGCATTGGTTTCAAGAAGAGAATGACTGAAGACAGTTCTAGAATTATTTATAGCCTTGTCATTTTAAGAGTAATGCCTTATTCTCTTCCTTGAGCATCATATTCACCCTGGTAATAAATGATCTCTCCCATCTCACAACTAGGGCCTTTTAGGGTCTCCTCATATGCATGCATGTTTCTACTTAGTGACCTCATTTTTCATTGTCCTAAGAGCTATCATATGGACTCTACATAAATCTTACTTTGCTTGTACATTACTCATTTTTCTAGGAGAAAGACTATAGCGAGGACACTCCAAGTCTCTCCTGTATTCTTGCCTTGACTTTGATTGGCCCACCCTGTATAGATGTAGAGTGTTGCTGTCCATAATTCATTATAGCAAAAATTGTAGCTTGCCTAAAATGAGTTATCATTTCCAAAAGAATTTCAGTTTGCTTACATTTCCATATAATAGTCCACTGATGATGGAGATCAAGGCAGGAACCAAGAAGCTGATGCATAAGCCATGGAAAACAGATGTTTAGCAGCTTGGTCGCCAGGCTTGTTCAGATTGCTTTCTTATATACCCTGAACCACCTGATTGGGGTGGTACCACCCATAATTGGCTGGGTATTCCCAATTAATCACTTGCTGAGATTATTGTTTGCCAACGGGCTAATATTAAGAAAAGAGTTTTGCAAATGAGAGTCCTTTTTAAATCACTCTAGCTTGAGCCAAGTCAATCTAAAAATAGCCAGGACAGTCAATTTTACAATATTAATTTTTCTAATTCATGAACATGGGGGGCCCATCTATATTCTGTGCCTTCCATGATTTCTTTCTGCAGAGTTTTAGAGTTTGCATCGTGGAAGTCTTTTACCTGTATGAATTGATTTAAGCAGCGGTATTTCTAACCTATTTTAAATGTAATTAACTTTTAAATTTTTTTCTTTCTTTTTTTTTTCTTTGTTTTTCGAGACAGGGTTTCTCTGTGGTTTTGGAGCCTGTCCTGGAACTAGCTCTTGTAGACCAGGCTGGTCTCGAACTCACAGAGATTCGCCTGCCTCTGCCTCCCAAGTGCTGGGATTGAAGGCGTGTGCCACCACCGCCCGGCAACTTTTAAATTTCTTTCTTAGTGTGTTTATCATTGACATATAACATGGCAACTAATTTTTTGTCAATTTTGTTTTTATGACACATTTTTGAAATTGTTAATCAATTTTACTTGTTTTCCGGTTGGCAGATTCCTCTTATCCATTCTCTGTTGCTCAGATTTGCAAGGTTTCTGTGTGTCTGTCTCCTGAGGCAGCTACACAGTGTCTCCTGACCCTGCCTACTCTCTCTATATATCTTTTCCAGCCTGGCTATATTGTGTTATGCCACATCGACTGAAAGCAACTTTATTCATCAACCAATAAAAGCAACACATAGACAGAAGGACTTTCTACACCATTTCCCCTTTTCTGTTTAAATAGAAGGGAAGCTTTTAATTAGAACATAGTAAAATTACATACAATAAAACAGTTATCAAGCAAGAATTATAATTATATATATATCTTTTATCATAACTAAGGAAAATTATAACTATTTTTCCAGCTCCATCCAAGACCCCAGAATGATATAATATTAACTAAGTTAACAGGAAGTACATTTAAGCAACTTTTAAAATTTTAGAATTGACAGAGACATCTCGCTGCCTGAATAGTCACCCAAAGTTCTTCTGTAAAATTCTTCTAAGTATCCATATTCACCTGACTTGCCCATAGTATCTGGGAGACTTTTCCATGAAGCAGGAAATTTGAAGATATGTTTTGCCTTATAATGGCAAAATCCATCAGTCACTATCTTCTGTCTTCTGCAGAATGTCTGTTAGACCCTTTCATGAAGCAGGAACCCTGAAGGACAGTCTCACCTTCTTTAGAAAACTTTAGCAGTCATTTTTTTTTTT
>NW_026068064.1:1118129-1211555 GCF_014885135.2 Alexandromys fortis | reverse complement strand
GGTTGGCAAGAGACTTGGACCTAGAGGGGCTCCCAGGTGCCCAGGGCGATGTCCCCAGTTAGTTCCTGGGGCAGCTGAGGATAGGGAACCTGAAATGACCCTATCCTATAGCCATACTGATGAATATCTTGCATATCACCATAGAACCTTCATCTGGCGATGGATGGAGATAGAGACAGAGACCCACACTGGAGTACCGGACTGAGCTCCCAATGTCCCAATGAGGAGCAGAAGGAGCAAACAACGTGCTTTTTTGTGGTGTCAAGGACCTTGAAACTCCATAGACTTCTGACAATAAATATGGCTTGCACCAGTACCTTCACCTTAAAGTTAGACTCTCAGAAATCTAAGGAATGGGGTGGATCCAGCCCTGAAAGCCACAGCTTTAATCCTGGTCATATTGCTTAACAAATTAAAGACTCTTGTGGTCAGACAAAGAGAGATATATAGTAAAGATAGGTTCAGTTAAAAAAAAAAAACCTCTAAATGATTTACAGTGTATTTAAAAGTATATGTAGGCTTGGAAGAGAAAAGAAAAAGGATAAAGTCCTTAAAAAAAAAAAAAACAGAAAGAGAGTAGTTGGGTATGGTGGCAGAAACATTTAATCACAGCACTTGGGAGGCAGAAGCAGGCAGATGTCTGTGAGTTCAAGGACAGCTTGGTCTACAGAGTTAGTTCCAAGACAGGCAGAAATATACAATCTCAAAAAAAATTTAAATAAAAAAGTAAAAGTAATAGAGTTTAAAGTAAAGCCACATAAAGATGGAAAATACAATCAGAATCTGTATACTGTATGTTATTGCAGTGTCTTTGAATTGTTTGATGACTGAGAAAGAGACAACAGCTGCTAAAACACATTTGATTATAAATGCAGCTGGATTCATACTATATATATATATATTGAAAGTGCCTTGACTTTAATATTTAAGTCAAAAGATATGTTATTTTGAAGAAGAAGTTTTTCTTTGGTTTTCACAGGAATTGAAAGACTGTGGATTCATTTTGGGTTAAGAAAAATCAGGATTGTTCAAGGAAGACCCCTTGATCATTAGGAGCAGATGGACCAGATGATCTAACATTTCAAAGAACCTCTGTTGGGATTTCCTCTGAGTTCTATACCCAGAACAGCCTCAAAACTGCTGACTGAGATGATCAAATCTCACAGAATATTCCAGTCAGGACTTGGCCATAATCCTAAATTTTCTTTAGGCCCCCATAAGATAATCAGTGCCCCCAGTCAGCAAGAAATAGCCTAGGCAACTATGCCCGTATTCCTCTAAAAAATAATTGTGGATGTTGATTTCTGTTTAGAGTGTTGGTTATAAGTTGTTATGGATAATGGTCTGGAAAAAAGCTAAACAAAGGGAATTAGATTCAGAGTTCTTGGTTTGAAAATCAAAAGGGGAAGAAAGTACTGTGGGACAATGTTCTTGTACCCTGTAAAGATTTGTCACTTGCATTGGTTTAATAAAATGTTGATTAGCCAGTAGCTAGGCAGAAAGTATAGGCGGGGTGACAAGTATAGGAGAATTCTGGGAAGAGGAAAGGCTCAGTCTGTAGTCATTATCCAGATGCAGAGAAAGCAATTGGGGAATGCCTCACTGATAAAAGGTACCAAGACACAAGGCTAACAGAGACAAGAATAATGGACTAGATTAAGTTGAATGAATTAGTTAATAAAAAGCCTGAGCTAATAAGCCAAACATTTTATAATTAATATAGGCCTCTGTGTGTTTCTTTGGGACTTAATGGCTGTGATACCAGGAAGGACAGAAACCTCTGTCTACAAAAGTTTCCTGTGCACTCTTTAGAGTGTCTTATGAAGAACCATTTCATTTTCAGTAAAAGATATTGTGACTTCTGACTTTATTAGGGTTTTCTATTGTTGTGAAAAGACACCATTATCACAACAACTGTTATAAAGGAAAACATTTCACTTAAATGAGGTCACTTAAGTGGCCTCACTTAAACTTTCAGAGGTTCAGTCCATTATCATCATGATGGGGAGAATGCAGCATGCAGGCAGATGTGATGCTAGACCTGAGGTTGGTATTTAAAAAACTCATAGTAAGTTTTTTGAAGTGTTCCTCCCATTCCTTTATTGTGCAATAGTTTACAAAGCATTTGTGGTAGTTCTTCACTAAATGTTTGACAGAATTCTGCTGTGAACCCATGTTGACCTGTGTCTTTTTCAGTCAGGTGGTGGTGATAGAGTTAAATAGATATCCTATTTGGGGCTTAGCACCAATTCTTTTATTCTCAACACTTTGACCAGGTATGCATTTATATAGTGATTGTTGCCAACAGCTCAAATCAACTTCTTTGATGAAGGCTGGCACAAAAACAAAGTCTACAGATATAAATATAAATATTTAGAAAGGATTTTAGTGTCTGAGCAGATTTGAATACAGGTTGGTGCTAATACTCATTCAAATTATTCATAATGGTTTTTAATTTTTTTGCTGAAGTTTTCTAAATTTACTGAACATTCTGTTTTCAAGGGCTTACTGCACTCAAAGAATCGATCCAGTATGTGCACTTTATTGAATATTGACAATTACTTGAAACCATTAATTCCCACTAATGAAAATCGTTGTAGAGTTTGCTATCTCTATCACAAACACTGTTAGGGCCAAAGTGGGTCCCAAAATTGCCAGTGCTAATGACAATGTCTCAAATAGAAGGACTCTGAATGGGTAAACAGAATAATTACCATTGAGTAAACAGAAGCGTAAACTCAGCGTTCTTCAATAATCTCATAAGACCAATTTTGTTTACTAAGAAAACAGATCTAATAGGCAGTTTCTTCCTCTTTACAGTTCAGTGAACATACCACGTGAACATTTTCAGTTGGACATGAATGGTGTGTGAGAACCCAGCCACTGTGATATGTTTGATCATTTATATTTTATGACTAAGTAGAGTAGAGCCATTCATATTTTTCCTTTAAATTGTGAAATAAAACAATTGGTGCACAATTAGGAATTAATTTAGATGCCTAAACTGCTTTTAAGATATTTTTGTTCTCTTTAGGGTGCAACTATAACTCAGTGGTAGAGTCTTCATGAACCATGCATGAGGCATGAGGTTCCACGCTGGGAACTGCAAAGATGTTTTCATTTTACAAGTGGCCTGTGGCTTTTGATTGATCATGTCTTTCAGTTTTATCAGCATCTATCAAAATTTAATAAGTGAGATGGCATCAGAACTACTTGTGAAATCTGTAAGTGGTCTATCATTAATTTTTGCATCCTTTGGTAAACAGAATATGATCAGATGATTTATTCTGGCTTTGCTGTATTAGAGCACCTATCTAAATGTTACATCATGAATGGAGGTTATATCTGCATTTCTCTTTTTCATAAAAGGTGTTTCCATTTCTAATATTTTCTTGGTCTTCCTTAGTGTTTATTTATTTTTAAAATTTCATGTATGCGTTAGGAAATCAAGATTGGGAACATTGGGTATTAGTGTCAAAATCTGCAGAAGGCTCATGGTGCTTGCTTTTTTTGTGCGCATTTGCTATTTATCGGCTGTGTATTTGTTCATACCTCTATTTTCTGTAACTTATTTTGGTGTCATAGTTTCTTAGTAGGTCTTACTATATTAGAAAATTGTCGAGTCATTTCATTAGTTTAGAAGCACTTTGTGCTGAATCTTTCAAGGCATTTCTAAAATAGTTCTGGAAGAATTTAAACCCTTCCCCCATTCTTTTTCCTTTTTGTTCTTTCCCTCTTTGTTTTTTAACCCTTTTATATTTATTTTTATTTTTGTTTTAAATATGGAACACTTCATTAATTCACTTGTCATCCTTGTGCAGGGGCCATGCTAATCTTCTCTGTATTGTTCCCATTTTAGTATATGTGCTGCGAAGAGAGCACTCCCTTTTATGTGTAGTACTGGGTAAGGATGGCAGAAACTCACACATGCTAACCAGACGCCTTATCCTCAACCCAGTTTAGATCTCTTGTCTTTGTCTTTTTATGGCATTGTGTGTGTCAGAGAGAGACTTGTGCATGCCTGGTCACCTACTTCCAATCCTTTATATTTTTTTTTTATTTTTCAAGATAGTCTTGGTTGGTTAGTCAGGTTAGCTTTCAACTCATGGAGATTTAATTATTTTATAAACGGTTTAGGTCTGAGGGTAGGCAAAAGTGGGAGATTTCTCAATTTATAACATATCCTACATAAAGGCTAGAGCAGCAAATAGAGAAGTAGGAGGGAGAAGACCTTCCTCTTGATACAGAAGCAGCCAAAGCAAAGAGGTAGGGAAGATACTCCCTAAGTGTGCTCACCCTGGCAGCTTATCCTATATGTTGTATTCTCATTGTGAATGGACTGGATTTCTACTTGTATATGGTTTTACAGACGACTATTCTTTGACAAGTCTTCCCAGAAATTAAAGTATTTGCAGCGCTATGGTTTGCAGAAGGAGGTACTGAGAGATTTTTCAGTTTTGTCATCAAGAATAGAACCGAAAAGCCAGACAATCACTGCCCAACTCCGAACAGCAGGAGGTTGGAAAGCCAATCATTTCAAGATCCACTAAGAAAGTCTGAGCTTATGCTGATAATTTTAAAATACACTTTATGTAAATTCTCCCTTGACATAGTACAGGAATGTTATGTGGACAGAATAATACTTTCCTAACACTGCCTATCCAGGGTTTTAGAAGTCTATAACTCTCGTGGGTATTTGTTTCACATTTCGTTCTGAATCGGGGTGGGTGGCATAACATCTGGATTAAGCATTTATGATATGGGCATTTGAGTTGAAGATTGTTGTTGTCACTTTTTTTTTTCATTTTGAGCTGCTTTTGCATTCTGGGTCTCATTAATGGTCAGATTTGTTTCTGTTTCTTACTGCAAATTCTTATCTCAAAAAGGTTTCCGGGGATTGTTATTCCTGTTTCATTTTCTTACTCATCCTTCTCTCAGGTTTTTTGTTTTTTGTTTTTTTTTTTTCCTACAAGTATTACTATTTTAGAGTACTCAAAATGCTGATTTTCACACAGTTGGTTTATGTTAAGCTTCTAAAACTTGAGGCTATACTTCAATGCATACAAATGCTTGTAATTTTCATTTTTACCTAGTAGACTTAGACTTCAATGCATACAAATGTTTGTAATTTTCATTTTTACATAGTAGACTTAAACTTCAATGCATTCACTGTAAATCATTAAATTATTTGTCCCTATATAAATAGTCAAGGAAATTTATGTATAAAATTGAATGACTAAACTTAATCAGAAATGTTTTCAGCTCTCTGAATACCAACCCCCATTTCTCTAGGTTTTGTTTTGTAAACTCTTCCCCTGTTAATGGTCATGGATATCGCGGAAGCTTTTACCAAAATTTAAATTTCTTTATGTCAGGATTTGTAGAACCATAGAGTGTGTCATTTAAAATTCTGCAAAATTTCAAGAAATACAGTGAAAAAGTCAGCGTAAAACTTGTCGCATTGTAACTGTAAGGATAAGTAGTTAAAAACTTTTATAGATAATCTTTATTTGCTAGGCATACCTTATATGTAACTTGGATTCAACTCTCATTCGGGAAAATAGATTATCTTTATTAGACTAAAGAAACAACACTAGGCATCCAAGATGGTTTGCTTTATTTTATTTTCCTTAGACTAAGCAGGCAACACTAGGCTTCTAAGTTATTTTGGGTAAGGATTGAATTTTTTTAAGGTTATCATGATCTATTCAGCCGAACAGAAACTGACTTAAAGATATATGTCAAATTGTTTATATCTTTGCTAACTTTGTCAAGTATTAGTTATTTAGAAAAATTATGTCACATGAGAAATTGTGACAATTTTTTAAAGGTTTAGTATAAATGAATCAAGAAAAGAAGGTTCTCTGATCCTCTGCGTACTGTATTTAAATTTTATTTTGATTTTAAAGGATCTTAAATGCAAATGTTATACATTTTAAGGTTCAAACTTACCAGACAATGCCCCTGAAACCTCTCAGAAAAATCTGCTAACCATGGCATTTAAGATGTTTAATGAGAAGGTCACCTCTATCCTTTCCTGGTATCGACAGAAATAGCAGCTTCTGGCTGCAACCCTGATGTCTCCTCCATAGAAGAGGGGATATCACCCAGCTTCACCATGAGCTTGCTTCAAAAGCATGGCAACACTCAACAGTGGCCAAAATACTGCCCTTCATCTTGTCAGCTGCTAGAAATCTGCCCAAGTTGCAGAGAAGCAGGAACTGGATGGTTGACTGATTTTCTGTGCCTCCCCTAAATGGGTCACTTCTCCATAGGAATATTTTTCAGAACTACTAGGTCTGGTGACAGATGATTGACACTGTCCTGGGATGTTAGCCTCTTACAAAACCACAAGGAGGAGCCTACAGTAACTGACCAGCTAGTGAGTAAGTTTCTGTAACTTTCACCAGTTTGGGGGAATACTTGGTCTATACTTCTTTTTTTTTTTTTAAGCTTTTAAAAATCATTTATTGAAAGTATTATGATATGATGAGTATTGCTTAACTTATATGTAAAACAGCACTTTAGATATATGTACATACATTCATATGATTCTTATATGTGTTTTCATAAATATAATATATATAACATACATACACTATACATGCATATATATACACACATGTACATAAGTTCACATATAACTCGCACAAAAAAAACAGAGAATGCACATATTTCAGGCAAGAAACAGAAATTAGTTAACAAGCTGAAAATACCCTGTTCAATCAGGACATATTTCTTCTCAATAGATTTTTTTTAAATTCTCTGTTGTCTCATCATTTTCTAAAGTTATCTTTATATAATTTAGTGTTTATGGGAGATGAGGAAAAGAAAATGAGGGGGAAATATGAAATATATAGTAAGGGTTATTTAGAAAAAAAATTGGCCAAAGAATCTTTTAAACTACCTTCCTACAACAAAAAAAGTATACTTACTTCCCAAACAAAAAAATTATCATTAACATTCAAAAAGATTATTTCTTCAAATAATGGAAAATGAGTTAAATTTCATACAGTCTCCAATTTACACAAAATGGCAACACCACTCCCTCAGGGAGAAATAGTATATCTGTATCAGGGTATTTGTTTATTTCATAGAAACATTAATAATGTGAAAAGACTGAGCCATAAAACCATCAATATTGATAGTATTGTGATAAGATGATGTTGCTTGGTCTATACTTCTTAATTACTCCAGTAAAACTCACCCTTCTCTAATCCCTGTAGTAACTGTTGATGCCCGGTCCATTACTCCAAGACTATAGGTCTTCTCCTCTTTTCCCTCTGGGACCACCTGATCACTTACTCATTCCTTATTTTTAGACAGGGATATTATTATTAAATTATTTTTTATTATTTATGTATAATTTATTATTATTACTATATTAAAATTACACTTTTCCTTTTCTTTTCGTCTAACTACTTTTAGAATTTTCTCCTTCTTTCTGGCCTTTGAGGAACCTCCTTGTCAACCAGCAGACACTAATGTTTCACCTTATCCTCTTCCAGACACCCTGGTTGACCCCAAATTATGGGACACTTCCTCTCCTTCAGTTGCTTCCCATCATTCTACCATTAAGAATCTTCTTCAAGGCCTATCTCCTACCCTTGTTGCTCTCAGTACCATGTTCTCATCTAAGTTTTAACTATTTCATATCAACTTTCTTGATATGAAATTCCAGTATCTCACTTGATATCTGCCCTTCTCCCAACCTGGCTTCACTCCTTCTTGAGTCCACTATAGCCACCCATTAGTGCACAGAGTCACTTAAAAGCCTTTCCTATAAAATCCACAGCTCTCTATTTCCACACTGTTACATCCTGACAATTCTTGGTTTGTTAAGGAAATCTCATCTCTCAGCACCATGGGATTCCACCAAGAAGATGATGCCTTGTTCTTCTCTGACCAAGTTGTAGAGTTGGCCTCTGTACTATCAGATATACTTTTCACAAATAATAGTTACCCTAGGATTAAATCAACCTCACCTAGCCTTCCTACACATCTGTACCCACGCATTCTTCAAGGCTATACTATTCCTATGCGCAGGNACATATGCAGATTTCCTCCCAACTGGCAGATATCATCCAGGAATCAATCTCAGTCATGTAACTACTTCAAAAGCTTATCTCCTTTCTACCCTGGTGTCCTAGAAAAACAGCAAGCTTTGAAGATGCTAAACAGTGAGAAAGATGGCATTGGCCTCTTCTTCAGTGAAGAATACTGCTATGATGTGAACCAGTCTGGTCAGGTAGAAAGAGGATTAAATATTTATACAATCTGGTCTACAAACTATGACCTCCAAGGGCTAACTTCAATGTAGGATTCTCAAATTTTCTCATAGGTCCTAGCTCCTAACTTTCATGGGCTCTCTGAGCTCTGTCTTTCTCATAACAATTTTATCCATCTTTTTCAGGTTCCTTCAGGAGAAAATTAATGAAATAACCAAATAACAGTAAAACAAATGCTTCTGATGGAATTTCCTCAGGTCTCCTAATGTTGCCTGATTTAGACCAGCAGGTGAAACTCCGCACCACCAGATCCATCTCAAGCTCCCAGTCAGCAAGGAGAAGCCAGAGGATTACCTTGGCACCCTATCATAAACAAAAGCTTTGCACATTAGGTAGAAAGCAGAATCCTGATTTTGATTGGGTAAATAAAAAGATTGTTATTGGGTAAATAGAAGCCTAATTTAGCATTAGTCAGAAATAAAATTCAAATTTCTATTCACCAAGAAAACCACTTCCTCCCTTATCTACCAGAAATGATCAATCACCTCAGGCAAGGGTGTCTAATTGCTGATGAGTCTGATAGAGCTGAGTGCCTGTATCAGGTCAACGACTCCCAACCTGTTGCCTATCAAATAAAATCTGTTTCCCACACATTACTGCTCTCTTCTCACCGAGGCAGTCTGGCAGTTTGTTTCCTAAATAAAGTTTTATTTTTCTCCACAGAATGGTCCACTTTTGTGATTTGATTGCACGACTCACTTATACTAACATTATGCACATAACTATTTGTTGCTCTTCATTCTATCGGCAATAGAATACATATTCTGAAGGAAAATATTGTGAGGTTTCTTGTGAAGGTTCTTTATTATCTAACTTTATTCTATTTATGTTTCATGTGAGATTATACTCAATGTGTACTTCAAAACCTGTCTGTCTGGGAAGCTAAATGAACTCTGAAGTCTCTTCTTTGAAAACTGGAATGAAAAGAAATGCATCCAAAAATCCTGTTTAGGCATTTAAATTTGTACTATATAATAAATATTGTTTCTCTAGGTCAACATAGTCTAAGCTCTCAATATAACAGCGGGTAATGTTAGTCATACTAATAAAACATTAAAAATGTAAAATATTCAAATTTTATTTTTTTAAGCCACTAAGAATGCAATAGTCATTCAACTAATGGATTTAGTTTTGTGAGCTTTTACTGACCAAATATCTTAGGGAATATTTTCCTTGTGTTAATTTTCCAGTTAGTTATCTTAGCTTTCATGGATGGGCAACATTTTGCCTTCAAGCTAATTTTTCTTTCTGAAGTAATCAATAATTAATTTATATGGTCTGTTAGAAGGTGATAAGCAGGTAGGAAAAAGTAAAAAAAAATATTGAGTGAAATCACAGACTAAAAAGTCCAAAATTCTGCATAGGTAAAAACATTTGTAGACAAATAAGGATGAGCCTTCAAGATAAAAGTGATGTTTGAGAAATGGCTTGACAAACCTAGTTAGCAAAGTTGCATTTGGGCAAATTATATGTCTGGCAGAATGAACAACTAAGCATCTGTCTAGAGTTCAAGGAAACAAGCCAGGGTTGGCGTGGTAGAACAAGCAGGAAAATTTGGGATTAGTTCTCTGACAAATAGCAAGGCTTTAATGTTGGTCTTAGAAGACACTGTTATCAGGATGAAACGTAATCCTCCATGGGGCATTTTTAAGATATTATTCCTTTAGGAACTGGATATATTCTGAAGAATTTCTCCTCATGAATGGATCAGTGCTCATGAACAGTGAAGACATTCAGGAAGGGATTACTTTTTCCATTCATACATGAGGTGTCCATCTTTTTCCAGAGAAGAAGAATAAATAATAGTAATTCTTTTGTGTAGAAAAGTAATACACCTTGATGCTACTTTCCTAGAATGGGATTATAAAAATGCTTAGGTTGATACTGAACTCTCCAGACAACAGAATTGTGAAAAATAGATTTCTGCAGTTGACAAATTAGTCACTATTGGCTGTTTAGATACAGCAGCAGTAAAAGAGAAATGATCACTCAGTGTTCCAGTTTCACTGTTCTTTCTACAAAATTTATCGACCATGAATTTGCCAGTAGAATAGTAACAAAAAACCTATTTAAGCTTTAAAAGTATATCTGTGACTGATCTATGGAAAGAAAGAATCTTATTACAAGATAGCAGAGAAACTGTAAATAAAGCAACAAAGATCTATATGCAATCAATGAAATAAAATCTACATATAATATGAGTAATTTCCATGTATTTTTGAAAATTTCAAAAGCTGTAACAATATTCTTTTCTATAGACAGCATTTATAAATATTAAATAATTTGGGCTCGTTGACCTTCTATCTATCCATTGGTAGATTCATACAGGACAAGATGAGCTAATATTACTAACATTATGGAGATATCTATAAAGAATGATTGTTAAATTATAAATTATGTGCTAAAAGTTATAAAATAAAGAGATAATTCACAAAGTTTTATATCAATAAGTGCCTACATTAAAAAAATTAGAACAATCTCATACTAGCAATTTAACAGCATTCTTGAAAGTATAACAAAATTAATAGTATAACAAAAATGGGTGTCTATTTTTTTAAGGAATCAATACACCACATTGAATATAATAAGAGACAACAGAGATGTCACACTGAAATAGGACAAGACAAACAAATGGAAGGAATGGAGCCCAAGGGAAGAAACAAGTTTTTAGAATCCACTCATTCATACATTCAGGAATCCCATGAAAGCACTAACCTGTAAGCCATAGTATAACTTAGTCACTTGCTCTCTTTTAGTTAATTTGGAAAAGAAGTTTGTTAATCCTGGATTTTTCTCAAAGAACCAACATATATTGCTTCATGATTCTTTGTATGGGTTTCTTTAAATTTCAATAATGTCAGCCATGAATTTGTTTTTTTGCCATCAACTCCTTTTGAATGTGATTTCTTTGTCCTCAGACTTTCAAGAATGCTGTTAAATTGCTAGTATGAGATCGTTCTAATTTTTTTTTAATGTAGGCACTTAGTGATATAAAACTGCCTCTAGGATTTTGTTGTGCATTTATTTTCATTCAATTCTAGAAAGTCTGATTTCTTTCTTTTTTTTTTTTCTTTTTCTGATTTCTTTCTTAATTTGTATCTTGACCCATTGTTCATTCAGTGGAGAGTTGTTCAGTTTCCAGGAGTTTGTAAGTTTTTCTGTTGTTGATATCGGGTTTAATCCATGGCAGTCAGGTAGGATACAGGGTATTATCTCAATTTTCTTGTATTTTTTGAGACTTTATTTGTATCCACGTCTGTGCCCAATTTTGGTGAAAGTTTCATGTGGTGCTGAGAAGAAGGTATGTCTTTTCTGTTTGAGAGACATGTTCTGTAAATATCTGTTTGGTCCTTTTGGTTTAAGACCACATTAACTTCCACATTTCTTTGTTTAGTTGTTGTCTGGATGACATATTTACTATTTAAAGTATAGTTTTAATATATCCCACTATCTATCTGTGAGGGTCAATATGTAATTTAAGCTGCAGTAGTGTTTCTTTTACAAATTTGAGTGCACTTATGATTTGTGGCATAAACATTAAGAATTGAAATGTCCCCTTGAGAGATTTTTACTTTGATGAATATATGTCCTTGTGCTTAATGATGGTGTGAAGTCTATTTTGTTAGATAGTAAAATGTCTATACCAGCCTGTTTCCCAGGTCCATTTGCTAAAATACATTTTTCAACCCTTTATTCTGAGGTTTATCTATCCTTGGTGTTAAGGTGTGTTACTTGGAAGGATGAAATAGGTGTTTTAATCAATTCTATTGATCTGTGTCTTTTTATTGGGTAATTGACATCATTGATACTACAAATATGAACCAAATAATTATTGTTCATTCCTGTTTTTGTGGATGATTCTCTCTCTCTGTCTCTGTCTCTCTCTCTGTCTCTCTGTGTGTGTGTGTGTGTGTGTTCTTCTCTTCTTTTGACTTTGCTGGTCTGAGATTATGTATTTCCTGTGTTATCTTGTATCTAGTGGACCTACTAGTGCCTTCCATAGTGCTGCTTTCGTACACCAACATTGATTAAATTTGTTTTTATCATGGGATGTCTTTTTTTTTCTCCATCTATGGTGATTGAATGTTTTTGTGGGTGTAGTAATCTAGACTAACATTTGTGGTTTCTAAGAGTCTGTAGCACAGCTCTGTATGTTCTTATAAATTTTTGAGTCTGCATTGAGAAGTTCAGTTCTAGTCTAATAGGGCTGCCTCTATATTACCTTTCCTTCACTAAATGGCCTCTGGGCCTCCACTTAAGAACACCCAGGACACATGCTTGACCTCAGCAGCTTTCCTTAGTTGTAATTAGTTCCATAATGTCTTTTTTCTGTCATTGATTCCAGAACCATATGGCAAAAGTTGCCAGGTTCTGTCACTTACTGCATTAGAACATGGCCCCTTTGTTCAATAACTGCTCCACCAACCTTCTGGTTTTGATGGTTTCCTTACTGCTTAAGCTCAGCTTCCCTAAAACTGGATTTTTAAACCGGGCTGGCTACCAAATCAGAGATTCACCTGTCTCTACCTTGGGAGTGCTGAGAAGAAAGGCATGTACCACCATACCGGGCTATTATGTTTGGTTAATTCCTCTTCACAAGTTGGAAACTTAGCTCATTAGGATATTTCCCAGAGGTAACCACTCCCTTTATTCTATTTCTTACTCTGTTTTTCTCCTCAGAGGAAGGTCTTAGAAAGCTCCATTCTACTCCATGGGACTTCTTTTCTCCTTAAATTGTACATTTTGTATTTTTCCTTGCTCAGCTTGCTCCTTTTTCCTTTATAAATCTTCATTAGCGTTTACACTAGTAAATACACAGCAGGGTCTATAATAGGCTGCTTTGAGATTTCCTTAGCCAATGCAATTAATCCAAAGCTTTTAACTTTAGACTCAGGTGGGAAAAATGGTCACATTCATCACCAAAATATCACAAGAACTAACTTTAAGCAACATACAAAAACCCTTCTTTACTGAAACATCTTGAGCCAGTCCCTCACAGTTCACATCACTCTTAGAGCCACTATATTCCAAGCTCCTACAACTATGGGCCATAAAACAAGTACTTAAAGCATTTAAGTGATTTTCTAATTTACAGTCTCAAGGTCCATATGCCTTCAAACAATAACATGGCCAGGGCTATCCAGCCATATCCCAGGCCCTGGTAACAACTTCTGTCTTAATGTTTCTATTGCTGTGAAGAAACACCATGACCATGGCAACTCTTATAAAGAAAACATTTCATTGGTGTGGCTTAGTGTTTCAGAGGTTTAGTTCTTTATCATGATGGCAGAAAGCATGGTGGCATGCAGACAGACAGGGTCCTGGAGACAGGGAACTTGGAGTTCTGCAATTTGATCTGCACATAACAGGAAGTGAACTGTGATACTTAATGCATCTATCACATCAGAGACTCAAAGCTCAACCCTACAGTGAACCATTTCCTGAGACAGGGTGACATCTACTCCAATAAGGCTACTCTTCCTATAGTGTAACTCTCTGTGGGGGCCGTTTTCTTTCAAGCCACCACTGTTTGAGTTTCTTCTCTGGTTCTTAGTAGAGTGCTATGGCTGTGTGTGTCTTGGAGGAGAATCTTCTGTGATCTTGATGGGTATGGTTACTGATTACATAAATGCTCAAATAGTATGTTTTAATGTGTATTACAAGTTATATTATAAAGTTTAAGCATCTTTCATTCTTTATAATATATGAGTTTTAGTAGCTATATGAAAAGTCTGAAAACAGTCATTAATTTTATTCTAAATTTGAGAACATTCATTCATTAAACGTGGAGTTATAGTACGTTAATAGGAACAGTAACCTATTTCCAAAGTGTGATCTTTATGAAGTATATCTTAATGTCTCTGATTAAGAGCAAGATTGAACAGGATGTATCATTCATGATTGCTGGCATGTAGGGAAACATTGGTTTCCCATTTAATCTCACTGCTGCACAATTTCTAGCAGCAGTGTTATAAATTGTTATGTCAGTCATGGGCTTTTCATTAATATTGTGATTGGTTGAAACTGATTTTGGATTAGATATTTACCAAGTGAACTGTTCAATACCAATAGTATTGTTATACTAATTCTAGTGCTGAGTTGAAGCAGTCTGCCTCTCACAGAATGTAAAGAATGACAAGTGGCCTGTCAGAGACTAGAATTCATTTTGCAGAGCTCGCAAATGAAGCAGAAGATATGAGAATCAACTTCATCAGCAAGTTAACAACCACTTGCTATCATCACTTCTTTTCATATTTCAGTGGAAATTATGGGACCATAAATAGCCTTAAATTCAGTTGACTCGAAGTAAAATATCCAAGTGCACATATTCTATTTCATTGTTATATTTGTATTCTGGCAGATTAAAATGGAGATGGTGTAAGGCACAGAATTCATGATGAATTTCGGTTTCAGAGAGTCAACCACTCATGCTGAGAATCTCTTGTACTGCCCCTCCATGTTCTTCCTTTTGTAGACTACCGGTGTTTAAACTTAACACAGAGAATTGTTCCAAGACATTCCAACTGGACTACAAACCCATTTCATAATGTTTATATTGAAATATATTAATAATCAACCACTAATCCCTATTCTAACTCATTCTTTATGCCCTCCAGCATTTACTCCCTAATTTTATATTTTCATTTTTTTCAGTTTTAATATTTTCTTAATTATTTCATACAATGCATTTTGGTTGTATTCACTCACCTACTACAACTCCTACCAGATTCACAGCCCTTCACAATCCAGTCACTTTTGTGTGCTTTTTCTAACAGTCTTGTGAACTCCAGTTTGTGCTCTCTACTTGTGGGAGAGTTACCATCCACAAAACATGATCAAACCACCAGAGTTCACATCACTAAAGAAAAGTTACTCTTCCTTTCCCAGAAACTATTGGTCCCCAATATTAGTGGCAGGATTTAGTGAAAAGTTTCCATCCATTCTTGGTTTATACCAGGCTTGATTTTGCATAGGTCTTGTGTATGCACGCCATCATATATCGTAACTACTATGAGTTCCTATGTATATGTATCTTTTTATGTTTCCTTAGAATAGTTAACCAATTTAGGCTTTTATAAATGGTCCACCATTCTTTTGCAATTATATCTGTGCATTTGGAGGAGGGGGGTTGACATATATATGCCCTACTTTTTTTTATTCTTTGCACATTTACTGTTGTGAGTTTCTGTGTTAATTATTATCTACTGCAAAAATAAATTTCTTTAATGAGTATTGAGTTATGTACTCATCTGGGGTTATAATGGTAAATCAAGAATAAGTTTAATACTATGTTCTTTTAGCAGAATCGATAATGATACATTCTTCCAAATACTAGGCATTTGAACTAGTCACAGAGTTTTGACTCATTGGTGACAGATATGGCTCACAGGATGTAGAACATTTCTTAAATCTATTCAGAATGTGGGTGATTACTCCCATAACATGAGTGTCACTTGGGCATGCATTGCTGGGCTTGTCATTATTGTCACTCACAGGTTTCAAAGCTGGGTAAGAAGGATGATTATTTTTCTCCTCTGAAATCATTCCTATAAGCTAGACTGAGTCTTATCATTTCTCAGTGTGGAAAAAGAATTGTGTTAGTCCACAAAATCATGAAAGGGTGGATGCAGTGAGAGTGAACGTAAGGAAGAATGGCTGAATCTCTAAAACTATAATTCATGATGAGTTATTTTCCTAACACCATTTACTTTTGGATCTGCCTGGATATAAAGAAGACAATGGGATAAAATATGTATATGTAGATATTTTTTTCTTGGATTTATCTCTGCCTTTGTCCCTGGTTTGATCATCTAGCATTTGTAGATAATTCATCTCTTTTTCCAAAAGATGGTGTGGTGTGCAGTGGGTTTAGCCCTTCTTTAACCTCCTCAGAGATATGGCCAAAATTAATAAAGTAGCACTATGGGTAAAATGGGGTCACTCACAAATTTCACAATTATCTAGTGGAAACAATATGTTAGCCAGCACTAGTCAATTTTCAGGGATGAACTCCATCACGTGTTATCTAATCTCATGTGCCATGTTATCATATCTCATTGTACACATATATATGAGGAACGCTAAATTAATTTAGTAGGATACATAAACACAGACTAATATAAATATACATATATACACTAATATATATGTATTATATAATATACATATGTGTGTGCATGTAAAATAATTCAGAAAGAGATCATGAATTTACCTAGTCTTTACCTATAGAATATAAATGAAAGAATATACTTTTTCATGGAGTTTATAAATGCTAGATTCAGAGAACTTGAGGGAATGGGATAGTTGAGATGGAGGAAGGACAGATATGAGAGCAAGGAAAAAGATATCTTGATTGAGGGAGCCATTATGGAGTTTACAAAAAATCTGGCTCTAGAAAAATGCCCAAGAACCCACAGGGATGACCTCAGCTAAGACCCTAAGCAATAGAGAAGTGGTTGTCTGAACTGACCTTACCCTGTAGTCAGACTAATGATTATCTTAAATATCACTATAAAACCTTTGCCCAACAACAGATGGGAACAGAGGCAATGACCCACAT
Source organism: Alexandromys fortis (assembly GCF_014885135.2). Taxonomy (NCBI): domain Eukaryota; kingdom Metazoa; phylum Chordata; class Mammalia; order Rodentia; family Cricetidae; genus Alexandromys; species Alexandromys fortis. Next base: position 1,194,707 of record NW_026068064.1, on the reverse strand, counting down.
CAGAGCACTGGACTGAGCTCCCAAGATCCAGTTGAAGAGTGGAAGGAGTGAGAGTATGAGCAAGGAATTCAAGACCATGAGGGGGTCATCCACTGAGACAGTTTGCTGAGCTAATGGGAGTACACCAACTCCAACTGGACTGGGAGTGAACGAACGTGGAAACAGCCAAGCCCTTCTGAAGGGGGTTGATACCTGGGGCAGACGAGTGGCTACTAAGAGTGACACTGGGATGTGCCTCTACTGCATACACCAGCTTCGTGGGACCCTATTCTCTTTGGATGTAAACCTTGCTCAACCTAGATGTAGTAGGGAGGGCCTTTGACTTTCCACAGGGTGGGGTGAATGGCACTCCCTTAGGATTGGAGGGGTTGGGGAGGGTCTGTGGAGGGAGAGGGAGGGGACTGGGAGGAAGGGAGGAAGTAGGAATTTGGATTGGTATTTTTTTAAGTAATAATAAATGAAAGAAAAAAGAGAAAGACCATATTTAAAAGAATAGGTCAACAGAAATAAGGGAGGACACACAAAGTTGAATTTTACTTCCCACATAGAGGAACATGAAGGACAACGCACACACTCACATTTACATTCATACTCATACAAATGTAAAGAGGTGCATATACTGTATCTCACTAACACAAGGACAAATACATAGACACATACGCAGAGAAGTATTGCTGGAAACATTTAGAGTTGAAAAGTAAACTTGGATGGACTTAGATGATCCCCTTTTAGGAATTAATGACAGGATGTTAACAGTGCTTGGGAGGAGATTGTGAGTGTTGTGTTCCGTTATTGGTCTAAAGCGAAAGAATATTGCAGATGTAGGCACGTTGGCAGTGTTTACTCCAAATTTGTTTCCCCAAAATAGATGGATGTAGGGATGATAAGGCCCCAGAAACCTAGCTGTTATTGGCTGTGAGGAAGTTAAGAAGCCATCAACAAGTTGATTCCTACAAACTATGAGCATAATATATTACACTGTTTAGATTTATTTTAACATTTATACATTCTTGACACCTAAGAAAGAAAGCTATTTAATATCCAAATTATCAAATTAAAGAAAACTATTTGAAGAGTATTAGAAATGCTGTAAAACTCATTTAATAATAATTGCAGAGCTCTGATATGGAGTAATAAAATATTATTGCCAATGAGAAATAATGCTTTTTAATATTCCAACTAGACGAAATCAGCTTTTGCCTCAATGAATGAATATTGGATGTTCCTAGTAGATACAGAGAAACAGAAGTTTCCATCAACTGAAAAGTGAATAAGAATTGTTAACCAGATAGTGAAGGAGTCTCAGGTGTTAAGAACCCTGTCATTTGTGACAGTGTGGATTTGTGTGAAATTCATCTTGTTGAGTGAAAGAGGCTAAACATAGAAGGCAAGCGCCTCATAATTTTATGTCTACAGCATGGAATTTAAACATGTCAATCTGGAAATTTTAGGTATCATGGCTGTTATCAGAGCTGGGGAGAATAAGTTATTTGAGGCCAATTAGTGGCTTCCATCAGCAAAGTTTTAGCCAAATTCTAAATATACCAAATATTCTAGTTTGCTTTCTGTTTTTTGTTAAAACATGGATTGAAATGCAACTTGAAAAACTATCTCTTATACAAAGTACAGTTCATCATCAAGGATAGACAGTGCAGGAACTCAAGATAAGGACCTGGAGTCAGCAACTGAACCAGAGTTCCTTGAGGAACACTACTGGCCTGCCCCTGGCTCTACTTAACACTGCAAAACAAAACAAAACCAAACAAAGCAAAGCAAAACAAAACAAAAAAACACAACCCCCCAAAAACAACAACAACAAAAAAAAAACATTTTTTGTCCTTTTGTCATGTCAACATTTCAGAGAGAAATAGTAAAATTCAACATTTTGACAATGTAGGATATTATGCCTGATTTCTTTTTGTATTGAGGAAATACTACCTATTTGCTCATCATGTTTTTAGTTAGAAAAAATCCTTTACACTTATAAACTGAAGAGTTGCTTCTTTACAAAACAATGCATATCATAGTTTGCTGTGGGCTGCATCTAGAAATGCACATCTAGGGGCTGGAGAGATGGTTCAGTGGTTAAGAGCACTGGCTGCTCTTCCAGAGGTCCTGAGTTCAATTCCCAGCAAACACATGGTGGCTCACAACCATCTGTAATGAGATCTGGCGCCCTCCTCAAGCATGGGAGCATACACAGAGGCAGAATGTTGTATACATAATAAATAAATAAATCTTTAAAAAAAAAAGAAATACACATCTATATACGAAGATGTGCACACACAATCCTTAATAGGATCCATTCCCCTAACATACATGCATTCCCCTAAGAGCACATTTACCTCATCAACGTGGAGGATTGTTATTATTAAAAGAAGTGAAAACAAGCAACAAAAGAATTTCTTTTGGTGTAAATCTGGATGAATATACACAAAGCATACCTACTCTTCAAGTCAAAGAACCATCAAATTTGTATGTTGTGACTTCAGAAATATTCTTACACAACCCCATACTTAGAAAACATCATTTACACTCTTGCTTTTTGTAATAATTTACCTCTTGTGACTAATTTTTTTTTAAAAAAATCAGGCATTCACACTCTTTCAAATGAATAATATTTGACAAAAGTTCTTTTTTCTTCTCAAGATTTTCATTCCCAGTGAATTCTGGGGAAAAATGTGGATTAAACACTATCAATATCACAGTGCATCTCAAATTGGGATATTTTGGCCCTTTATATCCAAATGATATAAGGTAATGGTAAGCGACTTCTTGACTCGGAAATGAGACATGAGGAGCAAATACCTCTTGTTTTACCTATCACTGGTGTAATGGTCAAGGGGAGTTAAAATTTCTTCAAAATCTCTCAAAGTTGAAGTGATCTATAGGTAATTATACAAATATGCGTGAGTTTTGAAATACTGTGGACAGGAATCAAGATCAAAGTCACCTCCACTGATGTAACAATCTGAGTATGTGATGAGCTGACCAAGGTTTTCCTGGAAGTTTGCTGCATAATGATCTTGACATGGTCATAAATCTATCATTCCTGCACCTTGACCTGTCCCTAAGAACGAAATAGGACTTTTTGTGCTATGAAGTGTCAATGCCACATTTGAATGCCTAAATGGAGCCGGAATGGAAGGGCATGGAAAACCTCCCAAAGAGGAGATTCTGGGGTAATTATCTGGCTGTCTTTTCCATCTGCTCCATTGCCTTGCTGTCAGGTTACTCACGTGCTCATGTAGCAAACTGTCCCAGAAGGTGACATGTAACAGTGATGTGGCAGGTAGATAAAAAGAGCATTAGTAAATTAACTGGCTTATTCTCCTAAACAGCCATAGCTTGGTGGCCCTTGAACTTTCCATTTTCTCTATAAATTTATCTGACATGAAATTTATAACTGTTCAGTTAGAAAAGTCAGTTTCATTCTAATGAAATGTATATCACTGGCCACAGCAATCTGTCTTTTAGCTAGGAGATTCTCTCATAATGATTCTGTATTCGCTGGTCATTTAGCTAAAAATATACTACTGTAATTTCTGGGTAGATGGAAAGCTCAAAGACAAAATACAATTTATGTGTATATTAAAAATGCCTTCGGATTCAAGAGATGGCCCAGTCATTGAAAATGTTTGCAACACAATCAAAAGAATCTACGTTCAGATACAATCACCCATGTAACAAGTTGTGTCTTATCTTTTATATGCATTTAAGCTAAGTTCCTGAGAGGATCATTTTGGCTTATTGGCCATCAAAATGGCTAAAAGATGAGACCTCTAGGTTAATGAAAAGACACAGCCTCATAGTAATTGGAATGCAGTTGTGACAGCTGTTCTTATTAGGTGTCTTGGCATAGGTGGCAAGAAAGAACCTCAACTGAGGAATTGTCTCCATCAGGTGGATCTGTGAACATGTGTCTCCAGAATATTTTATTGACTGCTAATTGTTCAAAGAAGGCCAAGACTACTGTGGGCAGTGTTTTGAAATATATAAGGAAGCTAGCTGAGCAGAAACCTGAAGCAAGCCAGTAAGCAGGTTTTCTCTATGTATCTGTTCCTGTGCGAGCTCCTACTTCCCTCAAGAAAGTCAACAAACACCTTCCTCTTAGTAACTTTTGAGCAGTGATTTATCATGGCAACAGAGAAATAGACTAATCTAGTGATCAAGGAAGATGTCCTCCTTTGAGCTCCACACATCAGTGTACACAGAGTTAAGCAGCTTGCCAGAGCACTGAGATTCATAGTTAACATACACCACTACATTTTCACACCTTCTTGTATACTATGTTTATTTATGGAGTATGAAGTGAGGTTAAACCTATTAATATAATGTAAATTAAACAAATCAAGTCAATTCACAAACATATTTTGTGGTGAGAACATTTTAAACCTACTCTTGACTATTTGGAAGTGTTTTTAGTTATTTTATTTCATACAATACAACATATAAAACCTTATTTTCCCCAACAAAAGAAGTTTTATATCTTTTCATCATCTTACTTCTTCCATTCCCAGCCCCATCTGCAAATGCAACACCATGCTCTAACTTTTTATGACAGGTTTTGATGTGTGATATTCACCTCCTTTTCCTGGATAAAAAAAGAAAAAGAAAAAAATACAAATGATCAGCACACTGATGGTAAAATCCAATTTCATATGAAGCCTCATTCTCAATTTGGTCCTGAGAAGAATACTAAAAAAAAAGGATTGCAGTTTATTCCCAGTGTGTAGACAGAAGTTTCTGTCCTTCCCAGTCCCACAGCAGTTAAGTCCCAAAGAAACACACAAAAATGATATTAGTTACAACACTTTTTGACCTATTGCCTCAGGATTCTAATTCTTACATCTTAAATTAACCCATTTCTATTAATCTATGTATCACCAGAGGGCTGTGACTTACCAGGAAGGTTCTGGCATCCTTCTCCTTTTGGCAGCTACATGGTGTCTCCCTGACTCTGCCTTTTTTCTCTCTGCATTCAGTTTAGCTTTTTCACCTATCTCTATTCTACCCTGTCATAGATCAAACAGCTTCTTTATTAACAAATGGTAATAAAACATATTCACAGCATGCAGAACGGAATCCCACATCACCGGTGTTTCTTAAAGTATGCATTGTTGGCGAAGCCCTGGACAAGGTGTTTGGCATGACTCTGTGGTAAGGGAGTTCACTGACTCCAAAGGAATCTTTACAAAGGTATGAGATGAACCTGTTGAAGGGGGGGGGGGGGGGGGGGGGGGGGGGTACGTCGACATTTGTGGAAGTCGAAATAAATTTGGTGTGTGAAATATAAATGTTCCGTTTAGGAATCATGGGACTCTGAAATCCCTTTATTTCTGAATAAAATTTTAAACTATTCTTTGTCTCGACTCTGTTTTTCTAATCCATAAAATTGAGACAAAAATAGGGGTAAATAAAAATATCTCAAATAATATAATGCACTTTAAAGTACTTAGCAGATAGACTGACAGAGTACTCAGCAGATGCATGAAACGCTGGAACCAGAGCAATTAATGCAGTGTTTGACTTGTGTTCTCTAAATGATTTGTATCTATTAATTTATCTATTAAAATAATCAAAGTAAAAAACTTGAATATATCTCTTTAAAATAACAGGCAATTCAAATTAGTATATTCTTAAATAAAATTGCTCATTAATGATTTATGGTGTGAAATGCCACATATTTAAAACATAATAGTTATAATTGTTTTATCGCATATTCATCTCTAAAATGTGTTTAAATTGGAGCCATAGAAGATATATTTGCATAGCCTAAATTTTTATATACTAAAGTCAGATTTGTAATTCTTATGGAAACCACTGAAGGTAAGAGTTCATCGCCTAAATTTTCTTCTGAGTATTATGAAGTATTTCTGTCATTTTCATATCAGAAAGCCTTATGAATTACAAGTGATTAAAATAATTCATAAAACCAGATGTATCAGTACACAACCTTAATCTCAGAATTTAGGAAACAGAGGCATAAGGATCTTTGTAAATTCTAGGATAGCCTGGTCTATATAGTGAATTCTAGTACAGCCTGGTCTATATAACAAATTACAGGACAACCAAGACTACATGGTGATAACCTGACTCTCTATAATGCACACGCATACACACACACACACACACACACACACACACACACACACACACACCTACCTTTTGATATCCCTATGGGCTAGTAGTCTTTTACCTTATCTACTTTAATTAAATCAGGTTTACCTCGGGAGCTCTCTTATGATCTCATGTAGGTTCTTTTGAATCCCAACAATAGTAGCTACAAGCCCTAAGAAGATCATTCGAAAGACTATTGTAGAACATAATAAACTGAAAGGTTTAACTGAGAAATACATACATTTGCTTTATTTAATTTTTTTGCGTTTTTTTTTTTTTTTTTTTTTTCAAGACAGGGTTTCTTTGTGGCTTTGGAGCCTGTCTTGGCACTAGCTCTGTAGACCAGGCTGGTCTCGAACTCACAGAGATCCGCCTGCCTCTGCCTCCCGAGTGCTGGGATTAAAGGCGTACGCCACCATCGCCCCGCCCTGCTTTATTTAATTTTAATTTTTTTTTAATTTTCGAGACAGGGTTTTTCTGTAGCCTTTGGTTCCTGCCTGGAACTAGCTCTTGTAGACCAGGCTGGCCTCGAACTCACAGAGATCCGCCTGCCTCTGCCTCCCAAGTGCTAGGATTAAAGGCATGTGCCACCACCGCCCGGCTCTACATTTGTTTGATTAATCATTAGTTTTACTAATTTTCGTAAGTATGTAGGCAGCAATTTTATTCATTATTAAATTTTATTAATTTACTTTCTCAATTATGTCATTTGATGAAAAATTTTATTTCAATATGTGGAGTCAAGTTGGCACATTAAAAATTCTTTTGAGCTCAATGCAATAAGTCAGTAGATAAATAATCTTACTGCGCAAGTTTAATGAGCCAAGATTAGCCTTTAGATCCAACAGTGGGAGGCGAGGACTGCTGAAGTTGTTATATGACCTTCATAGAACTGTAATAGCGTACATTCACATGTACCTTTTCACAGTTCATGCACGCTTACACAACAATAAAATATATTTTAAATAAAAATAACTTGGCAGTATAAAACTGTATTGTTTTGATGTTATGTAAAGAATTTTTTTCATATATATATTTGATATATATTTAATTATATGTATATAATTAAATGCATTTCTACAGTATTCAGCTAAATTACAAACTCTTACTTAATTTTGTTTATAATATTTTCACTGACTATTATTTATAATATTTGTCTTCTTTCATTTTATAACTTCATATTTTGCACCAGACTTTCAATTAAAACTGGAAATTTGAGTTGCTTGTCTTTTTCTTCATAAAATAATCTATTATTAATATGCGGTGTCAAAGATTGTCAATGCACAGGGCTAACTTCACTTAATTAGACTTTGTTGTTGGTTTTAGGAAGAGCACATCCTGAAAAATAAAAAATAAATTCATCTTGAGAATAGTTATTGAAAGTATGTAGTGTGTATTTTGTATTGTGTCTCCCATAGCTCTTTCTTTGTTTTTCTTTTTCTTTTTTTCTCCTAATTTTAATTGGTTTGTCCTTTTGGCTGTATGGCAGCCTCAGGTAGTATTTTCCATCAAAATAAAAGCTTTTCTGGAATTGTTGGTTTCTCATATTCTCTTGAGTTGATCTTTAGAATTGCCTTTCCTACTTTACTGAGATAAAATTTCTCTAGGGCAGCTCAGATTTTTGTGCTTGTTTCAACTTGAAAAAATGGTTCCATATCCTGTTTTAATTTTAATCTAAGTGTTTGTTTTTACCATTAAGGATAGAGACGAGCTGAAACTGTATTCTATATTTAATATATATATTTCTACCAAGTTTATTGTGGTTTTTTGAGAAGGTTGGATTTTCAGAAACAGGTTTTCCATTACTTGTTCTTTATAGTAAATATTAAAATGATTAGAAACTCTTACTGTCAGGATGTCCTAAAAAACTAACTGGAATACCTTTTCTCCTGGTGCTAGTCTTAACTCTGTGGTATCTCTACCAGATAATTATCTGTGATCTGCTTAAGTCCTATCAGAGATTTCCAGGTCTTGGTGGAAAATGAATGCTTGGACCTTATTCCAATATTAGAGGCTAATCTTCTGATTAAGCTGCATCTTTAAACCCTTCCTTTTGTTGCTTTTCCTCCATGTGTATGTAATACCTTTTGCTTTAAGCCAGATTTCATTTGTACATTTTATTTTTGAGAGGCAAACTGCATGAACCTGGAGACACCATTTTTATTATTAAGGCACACAGATTTCAGAAGTCATGATGTGTGATTTTGACCTTATTCCTTAAAGCAGTGGGGAGACAAGAAAAATCACAAAGCAGTTGAGTAGAGCAAACATGGAAAAAAATTAATATCCTACAATCATATTTTCAGCTTTCAAAGAACATTAGTGTGTGCAGACCTTTCAAATAAACCTTCTTCAAACTTATAAGAAAAATTCAAATAAAAAAACATAAGAAATTTTGAATTTTGTTAAAATGAGAAAATGGAGGAACCGGTGGCGTGCTGATATTGAGGGGCATCTGAAAATTTACCATCTCCTAAGGAAAATCTTAAGATAGCATCAAAGAGCAATCTTCAGTTGAGGAGGGACCTATCCTGATTGGTATCCATGACCACATACAAAGCAGATAATGAATAACTGTATAAGAAAAAAGAGAAATGAAAAATAATGCACATTTATTCCTGTGCAGAGTGCTCCCAACAATAAGCAAAAGCCAAGTTAATAATTAAACGTGCTTGGAAGTTCATTACAAAGTTTGGAGAGCAAAGTTAATCCTAAGTATAATATAATGCAGGAGTTAAATAAACTAGCACTAGGAAATACTTTAGAAAGTCAAAATTCCGTTGATTCTCTTTCTTCTAAAATAATACTCAGATATTTCCTTTGGATATTTTCATAGTGTCTATTATCTGTCATTGACTGCCATGTTCTTAGCCTCCCTAAGATCAATTCACATTGAAGTAAAATCCCAAGATAGTTCATAAAGACGGTATTTTAAATTTTACCAAGAGGAATTGAGGTTTTAACCTTCTAGTAAGATGTTGAGCACAGGGTCTATCAATAGTATATGCTGGCCAACCACTGGAAAAGAGCTTCTATTTATTTATTTATTTATTTATTTATATTTATATATTTGAGAACATTGTCTGCCCAATGGGATAAACTTCAAGATACGCACACATACACACACACAGAACACACACACACACATGCATAGTATATCTTTTTAGGTGAATATATATTAGTATGATTCTTTGAGACTTTATTGGATACTCTTGGTGTTATTTTTCCCTCATCTCTCCTCCTTTATGTGTATCGACCTATTTCCCTGTTTGTAACTTGGAGAAAACTCTCCATTTTCTATCTCTCACTTCACATTATTTGCGTCCTGCAATTCTCTCAAATCACCCCCTCCGTGGTCTCTTAATACTTTCCCATTTTCTGTGGTTACTTCATATTTTTTATCTTACCTGAAGGTTTGAACTTAAGTACCATAGATAAGAGAAGACATGGTATGTTTTGAGGTTAAAGGAAAGACCTGATGACTTAAAAATACTGCATATTTAGGGAATAGTACTGAAATGATTTGAACAAGGTTTAACCTAAAAGCTTATATGTCAATCTATCTTTCTTTTTATAGTTTTAAAATATTCTTTTAATTAATTAATTAATTTATTACATAGCAATCCCATTCCCCTTCCTTTCTTCCTGCCCCCCCCCCTCATTCTCTCCACCCACCATCCATTCCTCAGAGATGGTAAGGTTTTCCTGGGAAGTCAACTGTCTGTCCCATTACCTCAATGATGCAGGACCAAGGGACTCCATAACCTCCATCCCTAGACTGAGTAAGGTATCTCTCCATAGAGAATGGGCTCCACAAAATCAGTCCATGCATTAGGGTTAGATCCTAGTCCTGCTGTCTGTGGCCCCATTTACTGCCCAAGCCACACTATTGCCACGTGTATTCAGGGATTCAGGGAGCCTTGTTTCCTCCTCTGCAGGTTCCCCAGTTGTCAGGCTAGCCTTTGTGGTACCATAAAATACTATGTAATCTGACAGAAGTGGAAATTTGATAGCTTTTTCCAGCTGTGACACTTAGGTCCCACAATAATGGCCAGCAGGACAAGACAGGCACAATAAGTGCACTCACATATTGGTAGTTACTAATGGCTACCCAACTAGATTGAAAAGCAATTTAACAGGAGAGAAATTATTCCTGGTATATGAACTTACTAGCCATTTCCCAATCTAGTAAGAAGGCCATAAACCTTAGAAAGGATCTCATGTTGTCACTTGCTATACCCAGCACAATATTTTACTACAGTCTTAGTCTTATCCTTATACCCACAGCTAAGTTCAGTTACTGTCCCTTCTCAGAGAAGCCTCTGTGGCGGTTTGAATGAGGATGGCCACTTTCTCGCATAGATTTCGTTCTTTGGTCACCAGGGAGTAGCACTATTTGCAAGGATTTAGAGATATAGCCTGTTGGAGGAAGTGTGTCACCGGAGATGACACAACAATCCAAGTCAGTGTCATCTCTCTCTTCCCAGTGGCTCTCCCTTCTATTTGCTTATAAATCCAGATGTAGAACTCTCAGCTCCTTCTCGACGACCATGACTGCCTACACACTGCCATACAATCTGTCATGATGAGAATAAACTAAACTGCTAAAACTGTTACTACACCAATTGAATACTTTTTTAATAAGAGATTTGTGGTCATTCGAACACTGACTGGGACAAGCATCTCTTTACAGCAAATGGAGAGTATCATTGGAAATCACAGTGGTATACAATGCAGATATTTGTATGTAACTTAGCTTGAATGGATATATCTTAACTACAGTTCCTGTGTTCATGGCTCAGGGAATAGGGAGCAGAAAGTTTGTAAGAACAGAATGCCAAGATGTCTGCAGTGAGATAGTCTTTTCTAGAAAAATATATCATAAATAAAGCTTGAATAATGACAATGTCAATACATATTCAAATGTGAAATGAAGGAAATTTTATGGGGCCCTAGTCTTAACCAAAAGACTGTAAACCTATAGTTTATCCTATGACTGCTCAGAGGAGAATTAGCCTGTCCTGCAGATGAGTCCCCTTGTTGTATACAACACAAAGTGGTAAGCCCTGAAACCCCATGTTGTCAAATCACAAAAATGGACACATGAGGGNAATTGGAAGGTAGGCTATAAGTTTATATCAATTCAATTTATATCAATTCAAATATAAATATTTTTAATAAATATTTTATATTTTAATAAAAATGTATTTTTAAAAATCCATGAATAAAATATCTACACAAAAAGGTGTTGAACACCGTTTGGTAAATACAATGCTTTATTCTGTCTCAATGTATTTGTTTCCACAGATGTAAAAATATTCCTACTGCATCCAATTGCTAGGTACATATTTAGAGGTCACGTGTAAAAACACGGTATAAAAATGTCCTGTATAATTACCAAAAGTATTTTAAAGCAGAAAGTGAGAATATAAGCTTAAATATAAAATTCATGTCAATGATATGGCTGATATTTCCATAGCAAGTTTTTATCTTTCTTATTTTCTTCCTCTCTTCTGACATTTTCCCCTGACTCCCTCTACTTTCCATCTCTCTCTTTCTTCATTCCTCTCTCTCCTTTCTTTAATAATGTTCTTTCTTATTAAAAAACTTTTTTTTTTACCATTATTTAAGTACATGGTCATGTAAATGCTCACCAATTCCAGAAGAGGATGTGTGATCCACTGGACCTGGAGCTACAGGCAGTTATGACCAGCCTGAGTTAGTGTTGGAAACTGAAGTCCTCCGAGTGCCTTTAACTGCTGAGCCATCTTTCCAGTCTACAGCTCGGAACTCTGTATGCTCATGTCATCGTTTACAGGATCCAAGCTAAAACACTAAAACCGATAGAACCGGAAGTGCTCATATCCAACGATCTCATATTCTTCATTTTAGTTGTTGTCAAGTGGTTTCACTTGTTTCCTTCTATGATTCTTTCAATTATAAGCAAACAAACAAAACAGCCCTAGAAGGTGTCACTAAAGGCAAGTCAATCATCATTATTTTGTAACTGTATGTTCCATTGCCTTCATAAAGACAGTGAAGTACGAATGCTAATAGTGTTACCCCGCTAATTGTGACCTGATTATGTTCATGACTAAATCATTGTTCTAGTGTATTTCTCTGTTCTGACAAAATACTTACCCTTCCAACTGTCCCTGAACATCCAAACTGTAGTCTATTCTTACAGCAACTTCATTCATGTCTTTTTGTGTACGGATGTGTGTTTTCCTATTCTACCAAATGTAGTTACTTATGTTCCTAAGTACAAGTTGAGGAGAGGAGAGCTACTGGAACACATTCAGTTTCCCGGAGGCCGTATTTCTTCCCTTTTCATTTAAGACATGAATGTTGCCAAACTGGCAAAAAGTAGTCTGAGCTATGCCAGAATACAGTCCAAAAAATACCACAATTCAAATAATTATGAACTTTTGTTAGTTATATCTCTGCAACTATACCTATTAAAGATAGCATAAATAGTGAAAGGTTCCCTTCCATTTTTGTGTTTTATAACCTACATTAGCATACTTTAAAATTATTGTAATAAAACGGATTTGATGCCAGAGAACATTCAGAATTTTCTTTGGTTTAATGATAAGTTACTAAAATTCTGCAAAATGAGCTTTTATCAAGGCCTCTGCAAATGAACATTATAAGAAATATAACAAACACTCTAATTTGAATATCATATAACTAATGAATGATATTTTAGTATAAATCTGTTTTGGAAAATATTTATGATATGATTGTTCTATAAAATGATGCATTATTAATTTGAAATTCAAATTTAGTTTATACTTTGTTTATTTTACTAAGGGTTTTGGCATTATAACAAATAACAGCATGAAAGAATTGGCTCAGCTGTCAAGAGCATAGTGTGCTCTTGAGGAGGACCTGAGTTCTCTTTCTAGGGCGCATGTAAAGTGGTTTATAAGCTCCTGTAGCTTTGGTTTCAGGGAACACTTCCTGAGGCTGCCTGTGCGGCCAGAGTACCCAGAAGCTTTCTTCCCAAGGGAAAGTTTTTCAAACGCTTTTAAAATTTTGGTCTTTGAATCCGTACTTGTTGTCTTGATTTATTTTAAATACCAACCACAATTTCCCCTCCTTCCTCTCTTCCTGTTCCCACCACCCACTTCCTGCCTCACACCAACATCTGTTCAGAAAGGGGCAGGCCTCCCATGGGAAACAACAAAGCATGGCTTATCACGTTGCTGCCTACCAAACTCTTCCTACACCAAGCCTTCTCAAGGCAACCAATCATGGGTCATAGGTTCCAAAAACCAGCTCATGCTCCAGGGGTAGTTTCTGTTCCCACTGCTACAAGCCCCACAAACACATCACTCTTCACAACTATCACCTGCATGTTGAGGACCCAGGTCAATACCATGCAGGATCCCCAACTGTCAGTCCTGAGTCTCTGAGCTCCCACAAGGTCAGTTCAACTATCTCTGTGAGTTTTCAGTTCACGGTCTTTATCTGCCCCCCCCCCCCCACCACCACCACTTGTACAATCCCTCCTCCCAGTGCTTGGCTGTGAAGATCTGCATTTGCTTCTGTCAGTTACTGCTGAAGGGTTTCTAATAAGAGCCCATATGAATACAGGACAAGGCCAGTTCAGGAACCTTCTTCGCTATTGCAAGGAATCTTAGCTGGAGTCATACTTGTAGATTCCTGCAGTTTCCCTGGCACCAAGTCTCTCCCTAACTCCAAATGTCCCCTGCTATCAATGTATCTTTTTCATTACTTCCCCCCCCCCCGCCCTGTCTCAACTCAACTAACCCAATCCCGACGGGCCCCACACCAGTTTACCCAGGAGATCTCATCTATTTCCCTCTCCTAGGGAAATCTACGCATCCCTCTTAGGGTCCTCATTGTTACCTGGCTTCTATAGGGCTGTGCGTTGTGGCCTGATTATCCTTTGCTTTATGTCTAATATCCACTAAGAGTGCACACATGCTGTGTTTGTCTTTCTGGATCTGGGTTACTACAGTCAGGATGACTTTATTTTTTTCTAGTTCCATTCATTTGCCTGCAAATTTCATGAGGTCATTGTTGTTTTTTTTTTCACTGAGTAATATACCATTGTGTAAATATACCATATGTTCTTTATCCAATCTCGGGTTGAAGGGCATCTAGATTGTGTTCAGGATCTGACTGCACATCCTCGCTCATTTTCTAGGCAAATTGCGCTTTTGAAAATCCTGCTTCTCTGATTTTTGTGGGCTAAAAGCTGACAGTAAGAACTCTACTTCAAACATGAATAAATTTATTTCCACCCAATTAATTTGCCCATCCCCTTTAAATGTGGCCCCTAACACCCTTTCAAGACCCAGAGAAAATATAGAGTTTTATTTTTTATCCTAATATAACACGAATTCTTTTTGTTTCAATTCCTCGTGAAGTTATTGTTTCTGTATACAACCTTTACTGTTCACAGTTCTGTCTGGATTCTGGTCTTCTGCATTTCCAGCAGATTCAGCATTATTCTCTGCTAACAATAGTCTAGCTGTTTTCTAGTCAGTATCAATAAAGTCTTCAAAAATCTTTCCACAGACCAGTGCCAAAGGCTTAAAAACCATGTGCTGAGGATTAGGTTTAATAGTAGTAATGACATCACTTCTCTCGAATAAGAAAAAAAATGTTAGGTAATTTTGTGTTGATGACCAAAATATCTCATTGTTTTCTTAAGGGAGGAAGTGTTTTGGGTATCATTGGCTCAGAATTTGTACTGAACTATGGTGGAGACAGAATGATAGATTAACACATCTTGTATACTGAAAGAGAGGAATGAGTAATGAGTTGGAAACCATCCTGAGTGAGATATACCCAAAGAACTATTAGTGGCTTTATTTCTTTAATTAGCTGTGTGCTCCCAATGATTCAAATCCCCTAACATATACTGCCCTATCTGGAGACCAATCACTAATATCATAATCTTAAGGGAAACATGTCATAGTGACACTGTGACAGCCTCTTTGTCATCCCTGTTGGAGGACTCTGCAGTGTAACACAACAATTCTGAAGCTCAAAATTGGAGGATCTCTTTTTTTTTCTTCATTTTCTCTTCCCTCTCCCTCCCCCCCCTTTCTCCCCCCCCCTGTGTGTGTGTGGGGGGGAGTGGTTTGCTTTTTCAAGATAGGGTTTCTCTGTGTTTCCTTGACTGTCCTGGAATTCACTTTGTAGCCCAGGCTGGCATCTAACTCATTTGCCTGCCTCTCCCTCCCTATAGTGCTGCTGGGGTTAAAAGGGTGTGCCATCAAGCCTGGCAAAACTAGAGGTTTCTTAGATAACCCAAAAGATTCAGCTCATGATTCTAGGCTCATTACTTAATTGGGACCAAGTTTTTCTTACCTTACAAGTGTTTAACTGGGTATTCTTTGTAGGTAGCATTTATTAATTTTGCCTTATGGAGTAAATCCAAATTTTTACACAATTTTTTTCACTTCAAAAATAAATAGCTGTTGTTTTCAAAGTAAATTATTAACCAAACATCCATAAACTCATAATTTAGTCTTCAACATTTTTACCCTTTTACACAATGGGAATATTTTACTTCCTAATGAATCCCATGCCAACATTTATTCCACTGTTTCCACAAAAGTACCCAATCTGCTCAGCATGAATATCAATAATCTCCTTTTATTATTTGAAAAGTCCCTAAGACATTTCCTACCATAAAATCCTGCCATGATAAGGAAAGCAAGATAAAAGTACCAAATGTTTGGTTTGCTAAAGGTCACTACCTTTAAAAGTATTTACACTGCAGGCTACGGGTTCCACCTAAGATTATTGCTTCTTCATCATCAAAGACATTGTGTTATACTTTGTCTCCAAAACAACACTCACATTATTATTTGACAAAAAAAATGAACATTTTTAATCACTATATCCTCAAGAATATAGTGATAACATGACAATGTCACAAAATAAACAATGTCCTGGACCACTACACAGGTGCAAGTACATAAAACTTTTGGATGGACCAAACATGGAATAACCATAATTCCAGGGAGACTTACATGAATCTCTATTACATAAAAATTTTAAAATAAATTAACATTTACAAAGAAATATTTTAAAAGCATCTTTATCCACAAGATAACTTTACCCATTTTCAGATGAACTATGAGATGCTATCTTTTTTGACTACTTGACAATTACCAACACACTGAATGCTATCCACTGTCAACACTATGTCACAGAAGAATAAGCTGTGATTAATTTTCTTTGTATCCCATTTCTAATTAATTTTTAAGATTTGTCCTAGGTCTGCCTGACTACAAATAATTTACTATTGTTCTGTCTGTTATTGCTGTTACTACTTTTACAAAATGCATTTCAGAATATAGTATAGAGAAAGAAATAGAAAATTAACCTTGTAAATACATTTAAGAGCTTCTATAAAAGATGAAAATTTTAAAACATTATATAGACAGGGTTACTATTTTTAGCATATGCATATTTACATATAAATTAGCCTTGCACATTATTTTTTATCTTGAATTCAACCAGTGTTCATTGATCACCTGAAGCCACTGTGATGTATTTGGTAGAACTTCATCCACTCGGCATCTTTATGAATAGAGACGTTTTGTCTTTCTTGTTAAGAATTTCACTAATCTGACAGAAGACAAATAATGCAAGCCTGAATGTAAATAAGTAGCATTCATTAAGAACTTCCTCTGGCTAATGTAGAAGCCTCTATAATGCCACCCCGGGGGGAAACAGAGTAAAGTCAAATGGGTGGGAAAGCTGCACGTGGAAAGAAAGGAAGGACTCTAAATGTACCCTGGTGGGAGACACTTGTTATCTGGACATTTGACGTTAGTTAACAAGGAGAGTATGTTTTATGTTTGATCAATAGAGCATAGCTCAATTTCTTAGTTGGTCATACTTCGGAAGGTGTCTATTTACAAGAAGCAAGAAGTAGGTAAGTTACCAGTTACTGATCTAATCTGACATTATACAACTAAATGCTGCAGAGAGATATTGGCTAGACTTCCCGACTAATTGATTCAGGTTGATGGTCCTAGTTCAATTAATACTCTGACTTATTTACTCTCCCACATGCCCCCATCCTTTGTTTTGATACTGCTAACTGAAATGATTTGGGCAAAAGGGTGCAATTACTTGAACTGATTTTGGGGAAAGGAAGCACGTTAACATCTTGTATTAATTCTATAATTTCCATCTTATTTGTTAATCCAATATAGGAGTTAAAATCAGCAATTGTATGAGGCTAGAGAGATGTCTTAGCAGTTGAGAGCACTGACTGTTTTTCCTAAAGACCTGGTTTCAATTCCCAGCACCCACATGGCAGCTCAGGACTGTCTGTAACTCTACCTTCAGGGAGTCTGACATCTTCAAGAAGACATACATACAGACAAAACACCAATGCACATAAAATAAAAATAAATAAATCATGTTTTTTAAAAATAAAGCAATTCTATACTGCGGTTGTTGAAAATACAAATACATGCAGAACAGCTCTTATAATACCACCTCTGATTGACCTACCTCTTAAGACAAACACATTAGAAATCCTAACTATTCAAATGAATCTTTAGGGACTGCAACCATTCATTCCTTAGAACGAGTAACTGCTGTTAAACATATTGCTTTTCTGAATCATGATTTAAAAATCTGAATCTCTAAATACAGTTTTTTCTTACATAAACTCTCTATTTATAGAAGTCCATATGAGTAGTCTGTATTAAGATAGTTGGTAAAATACATTAAAAATAAAAATGTGAGTTATAACTATTAGACTACATTTTCCTGTAAATTTGGCCATTCCTAGGAATACTACAAATGCTGAAACAATTCAAGCTTGCAATTTCAAATTCAACCATTAAAAAATTTTAATGACACTTTATAAATTCACCAGATAAAAGACACACATTCTGGCATATTCTTGCTGTTCCACCATATGGTAGGCTAACTGAGGGTTTTGGCAGCCTGACCTACCTAGGGAAATAATAAAGCCAAGTTTGTATCCGACAATCAACAAATATTAATAACAGTGAAGAAACACTAAAACAAAAGCTAAAATGAGATCTAAGTAGTATAATTTTAATCTGAAATTAATTTCTAAAAATATGCTAACATAAACCTTTTATCCATTGCAAATAACAAGATTTTAGTATCTTCCTTATCTGTGATCTAATACTCTAAATGATGAAGAGAAATTCTGAAAGTCCTCTTGAACATTTCTCATTAGTAGGTAAAATCTAGTCAAGCATTGAATTTCAACACACTGTTTTTGAAACTCTCTTGAATACATCCACTGAGCTCATTGCCATCAGTGTAATTTATTCTTATAACCATGATGAATTGTAATATCCATTTATTAAGTGTATTTTATAACAGGGCATGCTTTAAACTACAGAATACATAACTTTTTTTCTTTATCACCCTATCACCAGAATTTGTTACACAATCTCAAATTAATAGGATAAATACTTGTTAGGTGAATAAATATATCAATTGATCAATTCTCATATTCTTACTAAGACCCATTATTTTTCAGGACTGCTCTAATGATGGAAACTTAACCTAGTTCTTCATACATGGTAGCTAAATCCTTTACCACTGAGCTATTCCTCACATCTTCAGAATTTCTAGTTAATGGAGTAGAGTAGACCATAAACAGGCCATAGAAGACATTACTAGTTTACAGAAGCCAATTACTCCATTGAAGTTGTCACTTGGGTTGAAAGTTACTTCTATGCCACTATGGTCTGGATGCTAGTTAGGAATTAGATAAATGAGGATATTCTGTTGTCATACTTTTGTTGTTGTTGTTGTTGTTTTTGTCCATATTGCCTGTGTTCCAAGGGAAAGCTGCTTTGTCAATTTATCACTGGAAAATAAGATAAGGACTATTAATGATGAGAATGGAACTGAGAGAAGCAAAGCTTTTAGTCAGTTTGATTTCCCAAAGTCATATGTTGCGTCAGCATGGCTGTCAACACTGCCAGAGAACTCACTAAAATATTAATTGAGAGATTTCATGGTGTGTGGTTCCTTCTGTGTATGTGTTGCTTTTATTGGTTAATGAATGAAGCTGCTTTGGCCTATGGTAGGGCAGAATATAGCCAGGCTGGAAGAGGTAGAGACAGAAAGAATAGGAGGAATCAAGGAGATACCATGTAGCTGCTAAAAGAGAAGGACACACCAGAACCTTACTGGTAGGCCACAGCCTCTTACCTATACAGACAATAGAAATGGGTTAATTTAAGATGTAAAGAGTTAGTTAATAAGAAGCCTAAACTAATAGGTTGAACAGTATTGTAATTAATATAGTTTCTGTGTGATTATTTGTTCTGGGCAGCCTGGAAACAAATTTGCAGATTCCATTTACAATTTTAATCTGAAACGATGTTATATTATCCACACGTTAATCTCCTTCAGCAAACATACAACAACAAAATCATGCATGCAGAGAGATAATTAAATGCCATGCTATTGAAACATATACATTACCTATCAGAATGTTGTTTTATCATATAAAACATAACACAGGATAAAATAAACCATCGTTAGTGATTTAAGTGTGTTGTTCCAGATTTAAGATAAAGAAGACATGGTTTAATGATAAACCTAACAGCTACTGTAATTTGCACGTAATGGTGTCCCAAATTTGTATTTATCAAAAATGTTGGTGAAAATCTCACAAGGAATATGGATGCTACTATGAATTTTGCCTGAGTTTAAATTTAAATGAAAGATCAATAAAATCAAACAACAGCGTATTCTGCCATATCGATCTGAAATGCTTCAATTATTGCATGGTGTAGTTAATATACTGTAGATGTGAATGGGGTTAGCAACGTCTTTGAAATAAATACAAAAGAAGTGGTTTTCCAATATTGGACAATATTCTCAATTTTATGATATGCAGTCTTGGAGGTAAAATATATTCATATCTTTCTTTTAAAAATATTCTTAAATAAAAAGTACAAATTAGAATCTGAGAAAACAGAACTAAGTATATTTTGTGCATATAGGAAGATGAGCATCTATCCATAAACAGAGAATTTATATGTATGTGTGTGTGCATGCACCTGTGTACACATGTGTATGGAATAGTGTAAGGCTTCGATTTAGTGAAAATCTGAACTCCTAGGGAAACTGAAAAACAGAACAGCACTAGATTTCACAGTTAAGCCAATTTAAATTTTTCCTTCACTCCTATGTCTTAAAATTTATTATTCTTTTTTTTAGACAATGACAAATCATGTTAATTATTGGTACCTTTATACTAATAAATATACATAACTAATAAATAAGAAAAAATAACCATTTTTTTGGTACAAAGGCTTTTTAAAATTGCTTTAGAGTCTACCATGAAAACAAAACAATTTAGATGACTTTATGATATTATGGCATTTTGAATAAAGAAACATGCCAATTTATTTGCAATTAAAATTCCATTTCAACGTGTGTATTTTATAGTTTTATCCCCCACACAATGGTATGCGATATGTATCGAAATAATTTCTTTTTATCTTTTAATTCAACTCTATTTTAACAGAATATCAATTTTATCCATTATTTACCTTTTTAGTCTTGTTTGCTTTAATTCACTGCTTTATAAAACTTACAATTTTGATTATTTTGTCAAACTTTAATATCAGTGAGAGGAAATTAATTTCATTCATGTAGTGTCCATTATACAAATAATTACAGCTGTAAGATGATAGCTTGAACAGCTATGGCATATCTACATATAGTCAGGAAATGACATCTTTGTTGTTCCTGTTGCACTGCGGACAATAAAAAGATAAAACCAATGCTGAAATACAACCCTATTTCAGATGTGTTAAGAGGGAAAATAACATTTTATAATAGTAGTGCTTTGATAAAGATACATGATTATGACAATGTTTTCTGAGATGTTCTTACAAATATCTTCCAATGAATTTAAGAACAGAAATTATAGCTGGTCCTAAAATATAATTTTTCGCCACTCTATGTAATTAAACCTGTACATTTTTTAACATGTTCTACGTTAATTATATCTCCCCAAACAACTTAAAACTATATTTTAGAAACCTATCCTTTTGTTTTCAGTTTTGTGTATGATTTGTGGGTTTGCAGGTGTGCTTTGGTCCCTAGAGCAGCTATAAGAGGCCATCTTTTCCATGAAACTACAGCAAAAGATGGTTTGAAGTAGTCCCACACAGGTGCTTGGAAACTTGCATCTTCCTTGAGTAGTATGTGCTCCTAACTACTGAGCTACTATGCCAGCCCTTGACTCTACTTTTAAAGAGAAACAGTTCTTTTTTAATCTATAATAAATTGACCCAAGGGGTAATTTCACCAATTTTTTTTAAATTAAAAATTCAGTTGAAATGAAAGTACAACATCAAAATTTGTGTGCGTCTCTTTCATATATATTATCTTTCACCAATATCACATTTTGAAATAGACGTTTAAAAGAAAGTTCCCAGTGAGACTGCGTCTCTTAGCAATATCGAAAGCTATGACCATAAAGTCTCATCACCATGACTTACTAAACATTAAGCTGAATAATGACATGACAATAGACCTGCACAGAGATCCACAGTCAACTCAGAAACGCTGAGTGTGGATTTTACCCAGGGGAGAGCAAACCAACTGGTTATCCAACACTAAGAGGTCATTTCTGAAAACTTACATAGAAAAAAAAATTATATAGAGTGAGCAAGTTGTTTTTAAGAATAAGTAAGTGCAGCTGGGCGGTGGTGGCACATGCCTTTAATCCCAGCACTCGGGAGGCAGAGGCAGGTGGATCTCTGGGAGTTCGAGGCCAGCCTGGTCTACAAGAGCTAGTTTCAGGACAGGCTCCAAAGCTACAGAGAAACCCTGTCTCGAAAAAACAAAAAACAAAAACCAAACAAAAAAAAAAAAAGAATAAGTAAGTACACGCGTGTACTCACACGTGGACACACACACACACGCAGACAGAACATATATGCTTCCCACAATAACTAATAGGAAAATAGGACATGATTTGAAAGAGTGCAAGGAGAGAGGGAGGATTTGGAGAATAGAAAGGGAATGAATGATATAATTACAATCACAGGGGAAAAAAATTGAAAAAAAAAAAGAAAAAAAATGCTCTTGTGAGTCAGATACCATTCAAAAGACTGCTTTGCAAAGCTACTCTAGTTACTTTGTAAGACTTTAAGACAATTCTGAAGCCATTTCTGACAATTATGAATCCTCTCAGCCTCTGTGCCATAGTGCTTCCCCTCCTCCCCCGGGAACCAAGGACCTAACAGCTACACATGCACGTATGTTTTGATTCGGTCCCCTGGCAAATGGGGTCAAAATTACCTCTTACCTCATCTGATCTGGCAACAGCTCTCCAGCCAATTATTGGTAATAGCCCTTTTGAATAAGCCAATCAGAATAGTCAAAGAACAACCTCCCTTGCTTCTGCGGCCCCTTTAAACGTAGACTGCAACAGCTGTTCGAGGTCTCTCAGCTTCCCAAATGCTGAGGGACCTGTCAAGACAGAATTAATAAAATCCTCCTGCTTTTGCCTCGGCTGTGGTGTGTGAGGTGGTCTCTGGGGGTGACTCCTCCTTGATGTTTGGACGCTAGAGTCCAACAACTTGGGTTTGCAGTGAATTATTTAAATGCTTAAGTGAGGAATGTGCAAGACAGTGAGCCTGGAGTACATCAGGAGTGGTAGCTTGTAGAGTTACCAAGAGACCAATGGCCAACCACATATTATGCAGGGTCTAAATCTGGGAGCCCCTTAGAATGGGGAGAAGAAAGAATGTGGGATGCAGGACACCTGGAGAACATGGCCCACTAAATCAACTTAGCTGAGTGCACATGAGCTCACAGAGATGGAAGAAGCAAGGCCAGGGCCTGCACGGTTCTCTACCAGGTCATCTGTATATATGTTATGAACAGTCATAGCTTGGTGTTTGTATGGGACTTCAAACAGTGGGAGCTGCATGTCTCTGACTCTTTTGAATGCTTTGGAGATTCTTTTCCTCCTATTGGGTTGCTTTGTCCAGTCTCCCTATGAAGGCTTTGCTTAGTCTTATCTATTCATTTGTCCTGTTTTGCTGTTGTCTCTTGGAGGGAAGTGAAGTGGGATGGACCTGGAAAAGAAGGGAAGTGGGACCAGCATAATGGGCTGGGAGCTATGGAGGGAGCAGAAACTGTAGTGGGGATGCAATGTAAGAGAGAAGATAAAAAGAAATAGAATACATTTGTTTTGTTTCGTACTCTAGTTAAGCCGCAGTCTCCTAACAATGCTCCCGAGGAACATTTAAATCCCAAATGTATGCTAACACAGAGAAACAGTTCACTGGGGGGGGGGAAGGTCAATTCCCCAGAGGAAAACCTTCCTATGTAGCAGAGTTGTTAACACAGGGGTGACAGCTGTCCCTTGCACCTTCATCATACAAGCTACACAACACAACTTAAGACACTCTGGTTGAACAGATTCTCGATTTTCTTATCTGCTATTACACGCATCGCTTTAGTTGTGTGAGACTTCTGTTTGTTAGCTTTTATTTTAATGCTGCTTCCTAAAGGAAGAATGGTTTGGGGAAAATTAATTTTTATGGCTGTTGGTGTGTGTTATTGAATTGCTATTTGTGTTGAAAAGTTTTCTTAGCACTTTTAAATCGAATCCTCATAGGTTCTGTTGTTTGTGAGCTAGCAGTTAATATAAGAACTAAAGAGCTTGGAGATAGCATGACTTAAATCTGGAAGTTTATTGGTCTCTTCTGTGAGGGAGAGTTGATAAAGAGTGTCATGTCTAACATGTCCTATGATGTAATTTAAATGTTTTTCATTTCCCTGGCAGTAGGAAGAATGAAAACAAACAAACAAACAAACAAAAAAAGAAGCAAAGCAATGGCTTAATAACATGAAGTTATAAACATGACACGGAGATAGAAACCTTCACGAAATTGCCCAGATAATAGTTTAGTTGTAGAAACAACCAAAATATGTGAGACAAAAATCTAGACTCCCACTGCTTTCTGTGTATTGCGCTAAAACCCCAGGGATTCTGCCAGCACACCTCATCCAAACGCACGTGGTTTTATTTTTATATAGAGAACTCATCCTATGAAGAATATTTACTCATTGGATCTAATTCACCTTGACTCCTCCATGATGGGCGGTACCCTGGTCTTGTAAACCATACAAGCCCTTTCTTCCCCAGTGTTTTCTGGTCATAGTGTTTTTTCACAGCAACAGAAATAATTCTAGAACAGTGTCATCATAAACAAATACATAAAAATATAAACAACTCATTTCCCCTTTATCTTGTGCATAGCAATGTTTTAGGCAAGGTGTACCTGGAAAATCAATGAATTCTCAAGTTAATATCAATGTCTTAATAAGGAAAACAAGCCCCTGAGACTATTGGAAACTATGATAAATTACAGAACAGTTCTGCTTCAAGAAGCCCTGTTTCCCAACGGCTCTCCTCTGTTACAGCATGGTCATTCCTTCAGTAAATACTGTCAGCTAGTCTGACAAACATTCCTCTATGATTAACTTTCCTTCCTGTTAAACTTTCTGACAATGGATGAAGAGACAGGGACCCACATTGGAGCACTGGACTGAGAGCCCAAGATCCAAATGAGGAGCAGAAGGAGGGAGAACATGAGCAAGGAAGTCAGGACCTCGAGGGGTGTGGCCCACCCACTGAGACAGTGGGGCTGATCTAATGGGAGCTCATCAAGGCCAGCTGGACTGTGAATGATGGAGCACGTGATCAAACCGGACTCTCCGAATGTGGCGGACAAGAAGGGCTGACTGAGAAGCCAAGGACAATGACACTGGGTTTTGATCCTACTGCATGTACCGGCTTTGTGGGAGCCTAACCTGTTTGGATGCTCATCTTCCTAGACCTCGATGGAGGGGGGGAAGACCTTGGACTTCCCACAGGGCAGGGAACCCTGACTGCTCTTTGGACTGGAGAGGGAGGGGGAGGGGAGGGGGAGTCGGGGAGAAGGGGAAATGGAAAGAGGGGAGGAGGTGGAAATTTTTAATTAAAAATAATTAAAAAAATTTCTGACTCTGATGACTGCTGTGGGACAATGGTCTGTCCCCTGTCATTTGCATTAAAAAAATGCTGATTGGCCAGTAGCCAGGCAGGAAGTATAGGTGGGGCAACCAGGCAGGAAGTAGAAGCCAGGCAATGAGAACAGGAGAATTCTGGGAGAAAAAAATGCAGTCTGCAGTCATCACCTAGACACAAAGGAAGCAAGATGTGACTGCCTTGCCAAAGAAGTTACCAAGCCACGTGGCTAACACAGACAAGACTTATGAGCTAATATAAGTTATAAGAGTTAATAAGAAGCCTGAGATAATAGGCCAATCAGTTTATAATTAATGTAGACCTTTGTGTGATTCGTTGGGACTGAATGACTGTGGGGCCTGGTGAGACAGAAAACTCAGTCAACAGATAAAACAACTACTTTCCTTCAATTTTATATTTTCTTTCTTGTCTATTCTTATATTAATTTTCCCTATACTCCAATAAATTGCTTGACATTTTACTTACCATTTGTTTTTCTGGCAATTATTTTCTTGTGTTTTTGCATCTTGATCTTATCCACATCTTGAATCCTGGGACTGGTTATATATTCACTTAGTCACATTTTTCATTCTTATTTTATTGGGTCAGGGATTTTTTTTATTTTTTGAGATTATAATAGAATTATATTATTTCTACCTTCCAGTCGCTCCTCTAAAGCACTCCCCATATGCTCCTCCTAGTTCTTTCTAACATTTATGACCTCTATTTTCTTTAATTGTTTCTGCATACATATATGTTTATGTGTATACATATATATTCCATAATGTAACCTCTTCCGTCTGTATCATTTTCCTCCTATGTATATGTCCAGGATGATCATTTAATATTAGATAACAAATCGGTGTGTTTTTCCTTAAAGAAAAACCTTCCCCATGACTACTCTCAGCATTCCTTAGTTATATCTAGGTCCTTGTGTAGGGCTGAGACCTAATAAATAATCTTTCTGCTGTGCATTTAACTTGTCTACTGGTTTTGTCATTTGTGAATTCCCTGTTTAGATAGCCATAGAAAGTTATTTAAAATTGATCTCAGCACATCTTCCCCTTCTCTCAAAGTTTTCTCATTTTTATAATATATCCCATGTTAATAATCTGAGCCACAGTATGAGCTGTTTCTATAAATTTGCAGTCATTCATTGTGTGTATACTTATCTGTGTTCAGTTGTACTGCTTTTCTCTCCACTAACTCAAGAGCAACTGAACAAAATTTCCCTGAGAACCTGGATGTAGAACTGACATATCTATATGTTCTCATAGAGGCTTATGAACTGAGACATCAAGAGAACGTGGAAAGTGTTCTGTGTTCATTATTTAGAATTTCATATGCCAACTGATTTATCATTTGTCTGTAACAAAGGCAGTATAGAATTGTAGAGAGATGAGAAATCACCTAATGTTCTCCTCTTCCTTGGTAAGAGACATTAAACCTCTAGAGAAATGGAGCTATGTGAAGGTCAAAGCAAACATCTTTCAATTTGATAATCTATTAATACTTGCAGTGCTGGAAGAAACCATTAAATAAAGATATAAAAGTTTCTGAAAATGCCATTTGGTTTAGATGAAACGACACTGACATATACTTTCAAATGATACATGGACTCTTCTTCGAGAGGTATTTATGAAGGTGTTGTGAAATGTCATTACTTGCACACAAAGTTTTGAGCAATCTTTTGTCTCAAGTAGTCACCTTTTCCATTAAAATTAATTGAGGTATCGAGACTTCTTCCTTAGGGTGGTAAAATTTGATGCAGTATCGTTTGCTTGCTTACTTTGTGTTGATAAAATAGAGCTATCTACTCCCCAGAAAGTTCTTTGACTTATTTTTATTTTAGTTTCTGGTTGTTAAGCGGGTTGCAATGCCCGAGCAGAGCATTTGAGAAGCAGTCTGCGTCTGTACTTCAAAGAAACAATATGTGAGTCGTGCAGGCAATGAATTGCGGTTGCCTTGTAACCGGCTACTTTCCTTAGAATTTAAACATGAAGTACGTTGAGTGCCGTTAAATCCATTTTAATAAGAGATTTACATTTCCTTAGACAGAGTAGAAGATAATGCTTTTGAATATTTCCTTTGAGTAGTAGGATTCTTGTAGCAAGAATTGTGAATAAGTCTTTTCCTAGAATTTAACAAACTAAAGAAAAGACACAAAATTCAGACCAGATAAATAATTCACCAAAGTTCAAAAATGTTCAAGGTCTATAAGGAGGCGTTTGAAGGTCAGTTATTTTAACTCTTACCCCACACTATTTTTATGACTCTCCGGTTATAATAACATCAATTGTGTGACTTTACAAGCCTAATTTTTCAGTGTTTAGGAAAATGCTGTGACATTTCCTAATGCCATTAAATACACAGTGACAGAATTTCCTAAAAAGCAATCATTATGAGATTATTAGTTATTCAACAATTTTTAGTGAGCACTGTTCGAATAATCCTCTTATTGATTTTTAATGCTTACATCAATATTAAAAATTGAACCTTGTTATTTCTCATTATATATTACCACAAAATGAATCCTTGTGATTTTAAACATTTTAATTTATTTAACAAGCAATAAGCAATATTCTAACTTAATACCATGCTAAGGCAAGGTTATAAAATTGTTAAAACAAATAGTTATCTTATCTAATGATTTAAATCCTACCATTAAATGAATCATGGGCATTATTTTCAAAACTAACATGAATAAATTTTTAAAGTGCTTTGTACAAGCACTTTGTAGAGATGCTTGATTTTCAAATGTTAGTAATAAATCTAATATTGTATATATATATATATACACATATATATGTACATATATGTGTGTGTATGTGTGTGCGCACATACATATGTCCTTATGCAACAATATTTCTGAGGGACTGTTTTGTGAAGTTTAAACGGTTTCTATATATTCCTTTCCTAGACTATATATCCCTGTGATTCTTCTACAAATTATTCAATTTAATTACAAAATAAATTGCTCATTGTATAAAAATGCAACCCTTGTTGGACTCTGATACATTTATGCTACTACAATAAGTCTCATAACTTATCAACAGTTAAGAGGAAAACACTTTTGAAATATTTAGGATATGTAACCTGAAGGTAATAATATAATATAATATAATATAATATAATATAATATAATATAATATAATATTATAATATAATATGAAACACAGCCCATGGTTCCAGACTGGACCAACTATGGATGTTGCAGAACCTTGCATAAAACAAAAATGAATGCAATTCCTAGTGGTAAGCTGCAGTTTCAACAGCATGAACACAAATCCTGACACAAAGTTCATTTTTTATGGTCACGGGTTTAGTTTAGCCTCCCAGGCTGTATATTCACTGACATAATTTTTTAAGATAAGTATCATTTATATTTATACTTGCTATATTTAAACTATAGAAGAAAGAAGCAAAACTCCCAATGTAATGTGTGAATTTCTGCAAAAAGATCAAAGTTCTGTCATTAATGAAGCATTGATAGGCATTTAACACGACTCTGCTAGTGGAGACAGCAGTAGCCATTTCACATTGAAATGTAACAGTGTCTTAGTTACATTTTTATTGCTGAAACAAAATATAATTACCAAGGCAAAGAAAACTTTCAGTTAGGGTTCTTAGTTTCCAAGGGTTAAAGTTCAATGCCATTATGGCAGAGAAGTTGGAAGCAGGCAGAAATGCAGGAATGACACAGAGCAGTCACTGACAGCTCACGTCTTATCCACAAGCGTGGGCAGAGAGAGAAAATGACAGACAAACACAGAGAGAGACAGAGAGAGAGCAAGAGCGAGAGCGAGAGCGAGAGTGAGAGCGAGAGCGAGAGCGAGAGAGAGAGAGAGAGAGAGAGAGAGAGAGAGAGACAGGGTGACTGAGAGAGACACAGAGAGAAATGAGAGAGCAGACTGAAAATACAGTGAACTTTTGAAAGCAGGCTCCTTAAAACCACATCTCTTAAACTTTTCCAAACTCTTCCACCAATTGGAAACAAAGTATTCAAATACACGAGCTATGGAGAGGACTCTCATCCAGTCTACTCCAGAGTGTATTTACTATTACATGTTTCCGTGCTCTTCCTTTCTCACAATTAATGATTAATGAGATAGTTCACTTAATAAATATCAAGACCTGTAGGTCATATTTGATCATTCTACTTTATTGAACACAAACGGCATTTGTGTAAATATGTTAAACACTCAATGACTTCAATATATTTAATTATTGAAACAATCTAAAACAGTTGAACATGGGATTCATTTTTAATTGAAACTGACACAACAAGATTATAAGGTCTAAAATTCATTACTGGTTGTTATTAACAAAGTCCCTTTCAACCTTATGAATCAAAGTTAGAAAAATAAAACAAAAAATGAAGGCAACTTGTGATTCTCCCCCATCCTCTCAATTAACAAATAATTAGAGGCATGAAAATATGAGGCATGAACTAGGTAATTTAAGTCTCCTTTTTTTATAAAAAAAAGTTTACTTTTACTTCCTATGTATGAGTGATTTTCCTGAATGGTCATAAATGTGCATACCTGGTACCTGTAGAAGCCAGAAGAGGGGACTACATTTCTTGGAAATGCAAATTGACAATTGTGTGCCCCCATGTTGGTTCTGGCAGTTGAAGCTGAGTCCTCTGCAAGAACAAGTGCTCACAATGGCTGAAAAAGCGCCCCAGATCTGGTGATATCTATTTTTGATTATGTCCTTTTATCTAAGGTACACTTAAAAGAGTTCAAACAAGACACTCCATTTCATTTTGTATCATAATTTTGTAACAGAGACATAAATGATAAAGTACTTCATGCTACTTCCAACCACACGCTATCTGTAAATGATCATCTGATACAAGTACAAAGCTGCATTTAATAATCTTCATTGTTTTCTGAACAAGTAACCTTCTCCTGTGAATGTATTCTGCAAAGGATATGCGGCCTTCCCTTTAGAGAAGAAAGGTGCTTTTCTATAAATATCATTAACATGCCTGTGAACCAGCTTCATAATATAACTCATGGAAGCAAGGACAGGGAAGAGATATTTTGTTACTTTCCTTCTGCGTGAATGTCGTTTGTTTTTGTTAATACCTGTCATACTCTGCTAAGCCTAGAGAGTATAAATAAAAAAAGGAAGTCTTGCTATATTCATGTTATAGGAGAGCAAAATATGGCAGTGCAGGACATCAAGAGGAGAGAAACACTATCAGTCAGTAATGTCTATTCTTAATTGCTCCTGATGTTAGGCTGGGAGCCTAGGCCCCAGTCCCTGGCATCTATCTCAGCCCCCAGGCCTGGTCTGGACTTCAAATCCCAGCAGGCCAGTCCTGACCCCTCCCTGGGGGTGGGGCCAGGACCACTTCCCCAGGGTACTTAAGTGATCCCCCAAAAGAAGAACACGTGGTCCCCCTTTCTTCCTCCCGGGGTAGCGTTCCTGCGGCTTCCCGGTTTCCCCCTCGGGGCCACAAGAGAGCACAGATCTCCCATTAAACCTGGATATTTCTTAATTTGGCTTGTTTTGATTTGGTTTGATTGGGAATTTTTGCGTCGTCAGAGAGCTCGCTTAGGAAATATTCCTAACACCTGATTCCTTCTGTATCTGAAGTTGTAAGTTTTTTCTGTGATATGGCAAAACATGTCAGATGAACAACTTCTAAATGAGGGAAGATTTATTTCTGCTGAAGGACTACGATTTGTTTTTTTATTAAAAACTAAAACTCAGAGTCAGGCAGTGGTGGCACACGCCTTTAATCCCAGCACTCAGGAGGCAAAGGCAGGCAGATCTCTGTGAGTTCAAGGGCAGCCTGATCTACAAAAGTGAGTTTCAGGATAGCCTGTGCTGTTGCGCAGAAAAAAAAAACCTGTCTTGAAAAACCAACCAAACAAACAACCTCTGAATACAGATTAAGTATATAAACCTGAGAGAACTACAAGCAACCACAAAACCCCACCACTGTCTACTTCCCAGCTCTAAAGAACCATGCAAGGATGACTCCAACTAAGATTCCTAGCAATGGTAGAGAGGATATGAGAATCAACCTTCATCTATAATGTGATTAGTAACAACCCTAACTGTCATCATAGAACTTCCATCCAGTAACTGATAAAAGCAGAAGCAG
The DNA here is from genome assembly GCF_014885135.2 of Alexandromys fortis. Taxonomy (NCBI): domain Eukaryota; kingdom Metazoa; phylum Chordata; class Mammalia; order Rodentia; family Cricetidae; genus Alexandromys; species Alexandromys fortis. Next base: position 1,163,424 of record NW_026068064.1, on the reverse strand, counting down.
AGATCCACAACAAAACACTGGGCTGAGCTCCTGGCCTTTAGTTGAAGAGAGGGAGGAAGGATTTTATCAGCAAGAAGGGGTCAAGATCATGATTTGGAAAACCACAGAGACAGCTAGTGGGAGCTCACAGACTATGGACTAGAGAACCTGAATGGGATCAAATTAGTCCTTCTGAATTTGGGTGACAATTATGTGGATGATAATTATGTGGTTTGCTTGATCTGTAGTGTCGGGGAGCTGGCAGTGGGACCAGGACTTATCCTGGGTAAATGAACTGACTTTTGGAACCCATTCCCTGTGGTTAGATACCTTATTCAGCCTTGATACAGGGAGGAAGGGCTTGGTCCTGCCTCCACTTTGGTAGACTTGGTATGCAGGTCTTTGTTTACTCCCCTAGGGATACCTTAGTAACTCTGAAGAGTGGGTGGGGGTTTGGTGGGTGGGGTGGGGAGTGGGAGTGGTAACTGGGGTTGATTACCAATAAACAATGGAAAAATTAAATAAAAGGAAAACATGCCACCCATTTGCCCCAACTCTTCCTCTTTCAAGTGCCTCTTTTTCTCTTCTCCTGAGTTGGCCAGGGGACTCCATGATCCCTTCTGGTCAGCTAAAATTTAATCCTGCCTCTTCAACAAATCAATGCCCTACTCCGTTGTATATCAGACCACAGCACAGACAAAATTCTGAAAACAGATACGAGTCTGCAGATGCATGGAAACACTGCATTTAAGCAAGTGACATTAATTCTAAACTCAGATCTTCATACTAGTTCAGCAAGAGTTTTAATCATTGAATTATCTCGTTACCATCAATGTTCAAGTGTTTTTACTGAATCAATTGACATATAAATATGAATCTAAACTTTATACAGGATATCTTTGTTATATCCACCAATGAAAAATAAAAGAAAAATGAAAGAAGAAAATCTTTTAATAGTACGCATTAAAAAATTAAATTTTTAAAAATATTGTTTATTTGAGTTTAATAAAATGTATTTTAATACTCATAATCCTTAAATTATCCTCAGTGCATCCTTGTCTTCCATCCACTCAATTCTGTGTCATAACAAACAAACAAAACAAAAACAGAAAGCAAAACAAACTAACAACAGCAAGAAAACTTTCTTGAAGACTTATTTTCCAAATGTTCTTGAATGAGGGATCTTCCAGTGGAGAGTTGGTGATTTTCCAGTGGCCACTCTTGGAGAAGGAAACTAGTTCTCTGTTTTCCTGTAGTTACTAATTTTCAATAGCACCACATCTTGAAATAGGATTTTATGGCCACCTCTATTTTCCATGCTGGGGCATGATATTGGTTTTTGTACATACTGTCTTACAAAAAAAAATATTCTTTTGAAGAAGTATATATGTTAAAGAACAGTATGAAAAAAAGATGGGGAGACATGTGTCACCCCTATTCAGTTTGATAAGAAACACATAAAGCTGGCCATGTAACTCTGCTGGTAAACAGTATACATTTCCTTAAGATGTTTTCCTTCCTTGTCATCAAAAATAACATGTTTATTAGCCTGGAAAATGTAATCCCAGCCTCCCCCCTCCATCTTTGGAGGCCCCTTCCCTGTGCTCCTCAAACCTTGATCCCTCCCCAAGAAGGGTCAAGGTAATCCGCCAAATCTTGACCCCTCCCCAGGAAAGGTCAAGACTACTCCCACAGGCTATTTAAACTGCTCCCCAAAAAATAAACGTGATTTTTCCCTCTTTCTCTGCTGGTCACGTTGGTGTCTTCCTGGTTTCCCTTGAGGTCACCTGGGAATATAGGTGTCCATGTTCCCTTTTCTCTTTCAGATCTTTCTCAGATAGAAAGGCAGCTGGTTCCCTTTCTGCTAATCCTTCTGTTTATATTAAAGTTTCCCTATCTGTCCTAGGCCTGGCATGACATCTATGTCATCCAAGCTTCTACTCTCACTCTTGAGGAGCAAAGAATAATTCAGGCATCAGCTAGACAATGTGCAGACCAGACTCATTTAGTAGACAGTATGGTCCCTGGGGGGAAAGTGACTGTGCCAGCCACAGAACCACACTGGAACTACCAACCTGACCAAAGTGGCCAACAGAGGCACGACATCATGGTTTGATGCCTCCTTCAGGGTATGGAAATGCTCTCAGAAAAAGGTGGTCAATTTTGACAAACTTTGAGAGATCACACAGCTAGCTGTTGAAAACCCACCCATCTTTTTAAATCGATTACAAGAGACCATGGTCCAATATACCAAGCTGGACCCTGCCTCCCCAGCAGGAACTATATTCTTGGCTACCCATTTTATTTCTCAGTCAGGAACAGATATTAGAAAAAAGTTAAAAGGGGGGGGGCGCTGAGGAAGGTCCCCAAACTCCTATACAGGAATTGGTGAAAATGGCCTTTAAAGTTATTAATGCCCAAGAAGAAACAGCTGAGTCTTCCCAACAGGCAAGGCTGCAGCAGACAGCAACTCAGTAGGCCCAAACTTTAGTAGCTGCCTTAAGGCCACTGGAAGAGGGACAAGAAAAGTCAACCATGAAGATCCATCCCACCAAAGCCCAGCCTAAATCCACCTCACTGACAGGCTGCTTCAAATGTGGTCTAAATGTCCATTTGGCACGATATTGCCCTGGGCCTCCTATGAGGCCATGCTCTATCTGCCAGCAACAACTCCCTCCCCCCATGCAGGCTGGTCCTCTATGCCACACCACAAAGGTCCAGCCTCATTAACATCAGCAAGTGAGACTGTGCCAGCCTTCACGCTTCTCAGCCTTGCAGAGGATTGATGCAGCCCAGACTTGGTGACTCCCCTAACCCTTTCCGAGCCTAGGGTAATGCAGAGGTAGTGGATGAGTCTATTGCTTTTCTTTTGGACACCGGAGGCCCCTTCCCTCTGCTCCTTGAACCTTTACCGCTCTCCAGCAAAGGTCAAGACCACTCCCACAAGCTATTTAAACTGCTCCCCCCAAAATAAGCATGTGGTTTTCCCCTTTTCTCTCTGGTGGTCACGTTGGTGGCTTCCCATTGCCCCTCGGGGCCACCCCGGAGCGCAGGTGTCTAATTAATCCTGGATATCTTTTAATTTGGTCTGATTTGGTTTGATTGGGGTTATTTTGCGTCGTCAGAGTGGTTCGGTTAGGAAATCTTTCTAACAGATAATAGATTAGTAAGGAAATTTGAACTGTGATTTAGGTAGCAGCTGTCCTCCTTCGGTGGATATTGGAGCCTGTGGTGAATCAGATTTAGCTGCACTACCTTGTAATGAGAAAATACTACCACCCTCATAGAAAATGCAATCAAGGATAGCCTCTTTAGCTGGAGAAATGCTTTATGCAAAAAAAATGTATATGGTATCAGAGTAACATATGTGCAAGTTTCTATACACCAAATTCATAGAGAGTGGAAATATTATAATATGCACCACAAAGGAAGAAGAAATTGGGGTTAGTGATATTTAAAATCAAGGGGAATTGAGAAGCTGAGCATGAATGTCACTGGATTCTCAACGGCCACTATAATTTAAAAGAAAATGAAATCAGGGCATACAAAGCAAGGAATTTGCAAGAGGAAACTATTTCCAATGATCTTTCTGAGTTTAATTTTACACAGAGAATTTTCTCATCTTATATTGCTCTATGTGAAATGTCTAACTGCATCCTGAGGTATAATCGGGGTTCAAAGAGTCATGATGAAAGGTAGTTGCTAAGACAATATTGAAGACCAATCACACAAACATATCCTCCCTTTACTCCTCTCTGATGCTTCTCCATCCCTTCACTTCTTCTGATCCTTTCCCTTTATATGTAACTTTTTTTCAATATGACCTGCTATGAATGTGTCAGATGTATGCTATTTTATATTTATTCATGAAAATTTGGTAATGTAAGATTTCAAAATTCAGGATAGTAAAGGAGAATTCGATATGCTTATAAATATACTCCCTTTCCTGAAAGAAGGATGATTTAACAAAGTAAGTGTATCAATTCAGAGTGGAAAATAGTATAGAAAAATACCAAGGAAGAATGAGAGCTTGGCATGTTTCTATTGAAATAATTTGTCTGGCTGGATGAAGGCTTTTACTTTTCTCTTCTATACATTCAAATATTTAAAACATTAGTTTGATAGTAAATTTATAAAATTGTATAATACCAATTATATGTGATTTGACATATGGTTTTAAAATATTTATTTATATTCATTTATATATGTATTTCACCTTCATATATGTCTATGAGCCAAATGCATGCTCAGTTTAGTATCACCTGAGTCCAGAAGAATATGTCAGATCCCATGTAACTGGAAATACAAATGAGTGTGAGCCACTATGTAGGTCCTGAGAATCAAATCCAGGTCTTGTGCAAAAGCAGCAGTGCTGTTAATCACTGAGTCATCTACATACACTGAGAAGTTCAATATTAAATTCACATTCAGCCACATAATTAAATATATAAACATGTCTAAATAGTTACATGATAATGACTCATGTCTTGTAGCTAGCAATGAAGTTAGCTTGAATAATTCTATGAAGATAAAATATGCATTTATGTGTTTATACATACATAGATTGTCATAGCAAAATAACAAAGAGGAAAAACAGCTCATATCATTACATTCAAATTAAAATCAATTCAACATGTATCATTTTCTCCTGAGTATTTTCTAAGCAACTAAATGCAGCCTTATATGCCCATTAAGTCAAGAAATATTATTCGTTTTTTTCCATCCCAACTCAATCCCTAGACTATTTTTCTGAATCATTTTCTCTTCAAGTATAAATGTTCAAAGCAATCTTCCAGCATTCATCACCTCTAATATAACTGCAGCCAACTTCTTAATTAATTAGAACATGTAAATTTCTTCTTCTTTGTTCTATTCTTCATATCAAACATGTCATTAATTACTTATTTTTAAGCAGTTGTAAACTGTTGAGCTCATTATACTATTTGTGATTTTCACTGGGTCACTCAATACAAAGTAACTCCTTACTATGATTTAATATATGTGACAAGTTATTATTTATATTGATAATATTATTTATGTTATTTATATTGCTTAATTTTCCTTAGTCACCTAAAATGTATTTAAGTGGGGGGATGACTCATATGTTGCATATAAGATAGAACTTTGCAAAGAAATATATAATTGAACTGATAAATAAGCGTGAATTTGTTTCAACGACAGTGGTGAATGTATGATGCTCATCAATCTTCTCTCTAGAGTCTCATGAAAAGTTGAAATGTCGTCATTCTTTCAAGAAGATGTCAGAAAAGTGGAACCAACAGCAGTCACTTTCATGTGTTTGACTTTCATCGCAGAGGAAAATTCAAAATACTTTTTCAGATGAAATGGTTATAGAAAGCAATCATTTCTGGACATAATAAAGGATGAGGATACCATTTTATATGTAGTCTCTGAGTTTATTAGTTTATCTTCTCTGTGGTTATATGGCATGAAGTGCCTACATTGGACTTGCTGTGTGTCAGACACACTGCTCAGACTTCTGGAGGGCAGAGCTTCAACTTGAATTGTTGAATGAGGCATTTAGGTGTGACCATGCAAGAACAGTATCTCTAGGTCACTTGCTGTAAAAAGCAAGTTCAGAAATGCCCAGTGAAATCTCATAACCTTGCCCAGCACTAAGTAACTCGTGTTGTCCCCAAAGGTACTTTTTATATTTAACTTTATTCTCCAAGGCAGTATTTTTCCTGTTTTCATTTGTTGTTGCTGCGTTTCTGCAGCACGTGCTGGTCTTGGGCACCCTGCAGTCAGCTTGTATTGGCGTTCCCCATTCTCAGATTCCACATAAGAATCACAAGACTCAGTCCCTCTTTGACATATCTGCTTAGCAGGCATCACTACTGGCAGTTTTGAGATGAACAAATGTATTTGCTTTTGGAAATTATAAATATAATTACATCATTTTCTTATTCTATCTCTTTTCTCCAAACCTTCCTGTATACTCCCCTTGCTATATGTCAGTTTACTGGTTCTTTCATTAATTGTTGCTAAATACATATGTATGCAAAAGTATATGTATGTACATATATATTTCTAATTACAAGATACAACTTTCTCAGTATATGTAGTATTTCATATATGTACATTTTCAAAGATGAATATTTGATATTAGACAATGAACTGGTGTGCTTTTCCCCAGGAAACATTATTTTTCCCACCGTCAGCATATGTTATTAGGAAGGAATCATGAACACAATCCATGCAATGTAATGATAGTAAATCTGGACAACAATGCGCCTAATAATTGTCTGATGAGTGGTTGGGTTCTCAGCATAGGAAGGATGAGGGATTATTCCATCTTTATAGAAAGAATAATAAAAAGTCCTGAGACAGATATTGGGGTTCAATCTGAGGATTAGAAAATAAAGCATTCAACCACTAGGGAGATCTTTTACCTCTACCAAATCTTCAGACCAAAAGTGGGACATCCTATCTCCATGAATCCTCAGACTCCACACTCCAATCTTCCTGTCTCTTCCTCTTTATATTCCTATCTCTGCCCAGCCACATAGCTCCTGTCTCCACCTCCCTAGTGCTTGGATTAAAGGTCTGTGACTTCTAAACACTGAGATTAAAGAAGTGAACCACCACCACCTGTATCTGTTTCTGGATGGATCTTATGTAGCCCAGGGTGGCCTTGAATTCACAGAGATCCATCTTTCTCTGTCTCTAGAGTTCTGTAATGAAAGATGTTTGCCACAACTCCATGAAATGTATGGCTGACTAATGTGACTACTTTGCTGTTTGGTTTTCCTGTAAACTCTATTTATTAAAACACAGATAATAAACTGCTATATATTTTTCTGAGCAGGAGGAATAAGTAAAGTTTAGACATCACCATGGTACACAACCTACAATGTATAAATTATTTTGGGAGTTTCCCATGTATTATTTCTTTGGTCTATATTAAATAAAATAGCTGAAAATAAATAAGGAAAAGCCAGAGATATCCACTCATCTAAGAATATGTTCATCTTCCTTAATAAATGAACTCTATCTGTACCACTTTGAATTTTGGTTAAATTTAATGACAGCATTGGAAAGGACCAATTATTATGTAGTTCAACAAATATTTGTTGTATATGTTCCATAGCTAAACAGATACTAATCACCTTGGAAGTTTCTCTAAGTCATGAAATAAATGAAATAATATTTTATTCTTATTTTATGCTCATTCCACTCTTTCTAATAATATCTTGAAAGGTAGACCAATCTGTACGCTCTGTCAGAAATTGTTCCAGAAGGGCTCCTTAATTTCAAAACTCTTTATTCTGTGTGAGCCTAATACTGGGGAAGACCGACAATGCAATGGCACTAATTACCTTACCCTTGGCATAATTTCCTACCAGACTCTGTCATTGATGGGCTAATTTTCTCCTTTGTTTTCCCACTTTCCCAAATCACAGATTGATTCCTATTAAGTGAATTAAGTCTTTAAACCCTAAGGAGAGCAAATACTACGGTTAAAGTGGAATCAAACATACATGAAGGCAAAAGTTAAGAGATTATGGCCTCTTAAAAATCCTAGCAGTATTTCTCAGCAGAATTTTAATGAGGGGAAAAAAGCAGTCCTGAAACTCTGTATAACAGACGGAAAAATGGTCAAATAGATTGCTAAAGAAGATTAATCAAGGAATTCTTTTAAAACTTGTATGTGTGAGATTGGACTATATTCGTATGAGAGAGAGGTAAGACTCATAAATTAGCAGTGTTCCAAGGCAATCTTACATTTGTCTGCATTGGTTGCTGAAAAAGATATACTGAGCATGGTGGCAATATTTTTTATTTCATTTACTTTTTCTTCCATCCAGAGATTATACTTCACAAAGTCATCTGTTTCTCTCTCTCACACACACACACACAGACACAGATAAACATATAGACACACACATATATATCACAGAGACACAGAGATATACACAGATACACACATACAGACACACAGATATAACACACACACACACACACACACACAAAGACATACAAAGACAGACACCTACGAAAAAGCCGAGACAAAAAACTAGATGGATAGTAAACTTTCATTAACTACAAAGTGGCATTTTGTTTATGATAAACTCTATGGAAATTTTAAATCTGCTTTAAAAGGTGAATTCTGAAATAAAACCTAATGTAACTGTAATTCCGTATTTAATTGATTTTCTTATTAACTCATTTTGTATCCATTTAATGCCTATTCAATTTACAAATGGGAAGCTAAATGCGAAACACTCTTAAGTTATGCTTTTAAAAATCATGTTCTACTTGTACATATTCATAGAATTCACTATGATACTTGCATATATGTACCTTTAATATATGGATTTTGACTATCCATATGTCTACCATTAATTTACCACTTTCTCTAACCAAATAATTTTAATTTCCTTCTGACCCCTATCACAGTCACTTATATTACTAATAAAGGTCTTATTTTCTTTTCATTTCTTCCAAATATTATATACATAAAAAATGGATATTATATAATATCTACCTTTTTGCATACCTTGATATTTTTCAATCTGTTCCTGAAAACTGATCTACTTGACCAACTTGTTTCATGTACAGATATAAGCTAATATCACATGTAAAGGTCACATAAGATAATACAAGATAATTCCTGTTTTGCCCATCAACTATAAGAATTTGTACATGAAGTGCATGTTTTTTAATTTGATTTTATTCTTATCCATTTGTCAATAAAGCACTTCTAGATTTCTTTATTTTCTAGCTCTTGTGGCTAGACTAGCACTGAGAAAGTCTAGCAAGTATCCCGAGTAGGACATCCAGTTCTTTGTGCATATGCCATGGAGTGTGATAACTCGATCATATTGATGTGGGAGTGTCATATCAATCTGTTGATTTCATTGGCTGAGCAATAAAGAAACTGCTGGCCCTGATAGGTTAAAAGATAGGTGGGCAGAATAAACAGAATAGAATTCCGGGCGGAAGAGGAAGTGAGGTCAGACTCTGCTCTGCTCCGGGACAGACCAGACAACTCTGCTCTCTGGAGCAGAGACACCATGATGGACGGAGGCTAGAATCTTCCTGGTAAGCGCACCTTGGGGTGCTTACACACATCATTAGAAATGGGCTAGTCCAGGTGCGAGAATTAGCCTGTAAGGGTTAGAGTTCATGGGCCAAGCAGTTCTTAAATGAATACAGTTTGTGTGTTGTTATTTCGGGCATGAGCTAGCCAAGCGGCCGGGGTGTTGGGGATGCAGCCCCGCAGCCGCTTTTATTTCAACATCATATTAGATCAATTTTTAGCTTTTTAAGAATTTTTTCCTTTCAGTATCATAGTGATTGCACTCTTTTGCACCCACACCAATCACCATTTACCACCAACATCTACAAGTTATTTCCTTAATTTTAGCCATTCTGACAGAGTAAGGTGAAATCTTGGTGTTAATTTGTGTTTCCTTCATTACTAAGAATATTAACTACTTTCTGAGATATGTGATTCACTTTTATCTGTTTTATTCACAACTCCTTGCTCAGAGTCCAGAGTGCTTTAAATGAAAATAATCCCCATTATTTCAAATATTTGAATGATTGGTCCATAGCAGAAACTGTCTAGGAAGGATCAGGTGGTACCCTTAGTAGAGGAGGTATATCTCTATGAGTTGGCTTTAAGGTTTCACAAGCACATTTATTCTTCTCTCTGTCTCTGTCATTCTGTCTCTTATTTCTCTCTCTCTCTTCCTTTTTAAAGGAGGAATGTGGAAGATTTTTGGATTTTGGATTAAGAAAGTGGTTGATTACCACAAGCAGGGCTTAGTAGACCATTCTCCTAGGACCTTGGAAGGCAGTAGGCTGAGAGCAATTTGTAGAATTGAGGCCCGGGTGAAGAAGTTTCTGGTGTAACATTATCAACCGAGCTAGAAACGATTCTTGGGAATTTTCGGCCAAGAATATGGTGACTTTTGAACTTGGTCCTAAGAACCTGATAGAGACTAAACTGAAGAGGTTTGGCGTAATTTCATTCACAGAGAGTATTTCAAGACCGCTTATTATTTACTTCATTATACCATTGCCAGTAATTAGTCTTGTGAAGATTTACATTGAAAACAAGTGGGTGGGGAGGAAGGAAGAGAACAAAAAGCAGGGAAAGAGAATGATAAAACAGACAGCTTGAGTAGAAAAAAAAATGCCAGGAAATGTAATAAAGCCAAAGTTGGTGTTGAAAGAGATTGAGAATTATTGGTTCCTAAAGAGCAACAACAAAGTAAAGCTTTTTCCAGGACAGGCTCCCCAAAGTAACACAGAAAAACCCTGTCTCGAAAGAACAAAACAATAACAACAAAGTAAAGCTTGTTCAAATATGACACAGGAGGGAGGCAACATCCATTACAAGCAGAAATTTAAACGTTTGAGTCAAGAAAGATAAGGGAGTAACGGGATTTTAGGAACTTCCTTAGTGGTGAAGCTAAGTCACTAAGGCCAGTCATGGGACAGCATAATCCATGAATGAAAGTCGGGGAGGGGAGAGGGCATTGTGTGAAAGCCTTGGAGACCCCAGATTTATATTATACCTACCAGGGAGAGCTGAAATCAGGAACAGGAAGCAACCTAAAAAAGACAAGTGTTTTGCAGACAAAAAAGTTTGACAAGAATAGCTGTCTAAGCTCCTTTGTATCAGACAGACAACTACAGTATTTGGAGAGTGTCCTGTTTTGTTTTGCTACAGTATCTCCTCACTATCTCCTATTTCTCTCTTCTGAAATGGTAATATATATTATGTGCCGTTCTATGTTGAAAATATGTAAATTGCATTTTTCATCTTAATCTTTCTTAGATTTACAATTAAGAACTCCCCTTGAGTCTCCTCCCCTTGAGTCCCAGAGGAAACTTTGAGCTTCGGGCTTATACATTATGATGAGCCCATAAAAGACTGTGGGTATCTTTCACGTCCAACTGAATACATTATGATATGGCCACACACATGGGGGTGAGAGAGTGGCGTTTGTTAGTTTGAATTAGAAGTCTTATAGGCGCATGTATTAGAAAGTTGGTCCATCGCTTGTGGAGCTGTTTGACAACGATTAAGAGGTGTGTTCTTATTGAAGAAGGTATGTCACCAAGGCTGGGCTTATTGTTTTCATAACCCCATGCTGTTCCCAGTGTTTCTCTCTCACTCTCCTGGTGATGGGTAAACTTTCAGTTATCCTCCAGCGCCATGCCCGCCTGTCTGCTGTCGCTCTCCTAGTCATGGCCTCCCCCTCTGAAACTGTAAGCCGTGAGTAAATAGTGTCTTCTATCATTTGTCTTGGTCCTGGTGTCAAAGCTATCTTACATGTACAGTTCCAACATGGAGTTCACGTTGGGCCACTGCACAGTACACATAGACTTATCTCTGCAGGAGGTCGAGCTAGCATTTCTATGAGACACTGACTGAAGCTCCACAGACTACCCCAGCTCCTTATGCAGTGCCACAATGTCTCGTAAATCAAGAAGTATAAATACAGCCAAATGTTACCATGGTACTGAAAAAAGTAATTCAGACAGCAGTCCAGTAGACTGCTCCTACTGGAATTTCTGTCTCAGTAAGAGAATAAGCTTTTCAGTGAGCTTTTGCAGTAGTAAAAATTTTCATCATTGATCAAACTTCTCTGCCTATTAGCTTATGAATTTTTAAAATTATTCATTTAATAAGTATTGGATATTTTTTCTCAACTATGTCAATCCTGAAAGGCATGTGGAAGTCAAGAGTGCAAAGGATTGTGTTAGCTGGAGTCATTCATGAAGACCATGAAAATGAGCAGAGGCACTGTTATATTTAACATGTTTTAAGCCAGAGGATTCCTTTAGAAATGTTTAATTTTACTTTTAGAATGTCACTACCCAAGCAGGACACTTAAAGTTCCTCTTTAGATACAAAAATAATTAATGTTCTTACAAAAGAATTGGATGATAAAAAAAAAAAAACAGAATAGCAGAGTTCAGAACACAACATCCTTTTTTTTTTTTTTTTCTCTTTTCTTACACTGGGATTTTAAACACTGTGTCATGCCTTCTTGCCTAAATAACAGTCAACATCAGAATCTCAATTACATGCAATGCGATAAATTCTCAAACAGGAAATTATGGTTACCTTCTCCATAATTAAGCTGTACTTCCTTCAGACCTGGCCTATTAATCAGATCAGTCCTCATTTGCACAGATAAAATATTTTGATGCATTTACCATACATGATTTTGTTTATAGCTTAAGATTCAATATATTAATTTCTTTTTTTTTCATTTTATTGCCATCTATAAATAAAGCCCTAAAGATCTAGATGCAACAATAGCTAGAAATGTAGTTAATATTTTCCATATGGATGTCAACTCATTTCTCTTCTTGTCAGCATTGGATTAAACACCAAAGGAATGCATTATTTATAGCCTAAGGGGAAATACCATAGGGCTGTAACTTTTAGAAATGTGTCTATTAACCAGCTAGCTGCTCTGTAGAATATCATCATGTTTAGACTCAACACCATTGTGCCTCCATTGATATACAGACATATTATCTTAAGATAATGAGGTCCCATAAAATAAAAGGAAATTATTTTATCAAGAATTTACTGGGTTTTTTTTAACACCATTGTGATTGATTTCACAAAGTGGGATTCGCACTCATTTACAGAACATTCAATGAAAATGTTGTTTTACTGTCTTTCTAGTTATTTGAAATTAATTTCTAGCAAAATCTACTTGATGTGCTACTATTAAAACATAAGTTAGCAGTAAATTTAGACCATGGTATTCTTCCCAGTTAATTAAAAGTAGTACATGATCCAAGAGTTAGTGTAGCAACTTCTACTTAATAATCAATGACACGACAGTTTGTCAGAAGAAAATGCAACTCTCATAAAGCAGTAGTTTTGAGGATGTTTTTCATCGTTTAGCACGTGTAGAAGTGTCAGCAACTGGCATTTCACATAGCTGCCAGAGCATTCCTGATAGGTGAATAAAATCCCGTATGGTCCCCTAGGTATCATTCATTCTCCTCCTTGTCTTCTTTCCACACCACTCCTCCCCCTCTCCAGCCCCCCCTTCCTCTGTTTCTGTTGTCTCTTAGATCCTTATTCTCTATTACTTAATCCTACTTTTCCCTTTGATTTATATTTTTACTAATTTCCAGGTTATTTTCTGCTAGGCTGTTTAACATTAAAAAAAAAACAAATTCATATTATCCTGAATTTATTTCCCTTTATACCTTTCCTCGTTTTATCAAATTTTCTATCTCTCTGCCCATTTGCAACCCTGTTGATTTAATTTCTCAAAGCTCTGATCAGACACCTAATTCCAGGGGTAAATATTTTGCTGGGTGCCTAGATGAAAACAAATTTAAAGATAAGAAACAAAACTTGTCATTTAGTCTTTAAGAAATATTTTAAATAAATTGAGTAGATGCACAAAAGATTCCCTTTCTATTTCATTTAATTAATAACTGAGAATTTAAGTTTTTCTATGAAAGAAAAGAATCAGATGATATGATTAAACTAAATACATTTCTCTCTCATAGATGGGCATTCCTACCTTCCTCTCTCCTGATTAGTATCTCCTCTTCTGTTTGTTTTGCATTCTTTTATTATTATTTTCTAGGTATTCTCATATCACCACTCAGCCTGGCTTCAAGTTCTTTGTTGTGTATAAAGATGATCTTGAAAGTCAAAGTGAGGCTTCATTTAGACGTTTGATTATGTACAAACAGGGTCATTTGTGTCTTACTCAGGGTATTATTGTGATTAAATACTGTGGAAAAAAAGGCAAGATGCTGTGGGAAGGGTTTATGTGGCTTACACTTCCACATTGTAGTCCTTCTGACAAGAGAGTGAGAACAGAAACGCCAACAGGACAGGAACCTGGAGGCAGGAGAGATCATGGAGAGGTGCTTCTTATTGGCTTGCTCTCTGTGTCGTGTTAAGCCTGCTTTTGAATAGAAGCCAGGGCAAGCAAACCAGGAATGACACCACACACACTGGACTGGTTCCTCCCCCATTAGTCATTAATTAAGAAAACACCCTACAGGTTTGCCTGTAGTCTGTTCTCATGCAGACGGTTTCCTAATTGAGGTTTTCTCACCCCAAATGACTTTAGTTTATGTCTAGTTGAACCAAAGCCATCCAACACAATTTGCTTTCTTAAATCTGAATTTTAAGAATTGGTTACATATTTGGTTATGCCATAGGTCCCTGCACTACCTAATCTCAGCTACTGGGCCACACAAACAATATCTGATATGGATGCCATCTGCTAGAATGGGCCTTATGGCAAATCAGACATGCTGTGGTTACTCCTACAAGTTTTGTGCCATATTTCATGAGCATGTCTTGCAGACAGGAGAGCATTGATCAAAGTGTTTGTAGTTGAGTTGGCATTTATGTTTCTTTTTTTTAATACTGAGCAGAATACCTCTGTACTAAGACACTAGCACATAGGTGTGAAAGCTCTGTGTGGGCACCAGCTCAACTTCTCCATACTCAATGGGTTATGTAGATGTTGTTTCCATGAAATCACTACCATAAGGATTTCAAGGAACTCTGCAGAAGAGGGGGTGGAAAGAGTATTAGAGCCAGAGTGGATAGAGGACATCAAGAAAACACTGTCTTCTACACCAATATAATTAACAAAAATATGACATCCCAGAGACTAGCTTAGCATGCACAGGGCCTGCGCGAGCTCTTGGGTATATATTATGGCTTGCAGCTTAGGGCTTTTAAAAGATTCCTGGGTGTGGGTATGAGTAGGTCTCTGTGTTTATATCTATTTCTTGTGCCTTTTCTTGGCTTCATTTCCTTCTGTTTGTTGGCTTTGCCCTATTGTGATACGTTAGTTTTTTTTTAAATTTTATTATGTTTTAGTTTGTAATGTTTGGTTGTAATTTCTTAGAAGCCTGTTCTTTTCTAATAAGAGGCAAAACGGGCATGGATCTGGATACAAGAGGAGATGGGAGAGGAACAGGAATGAATAGAGGGAAGGATAACTGTCACATGGATATATTATGTGAGAAATTTTGATAATATCAAAATAATGATATCATTAAACTTAGAAAAGAAAGAAAGGACAAAATGTCTCTTTACCAGATATTATTTTCCTCAGAAATTTTGGCTCACCTTTTCATTATAAACTGTCTTTTGCAGGTGTGAAACTTGAGTTTAGTGTGTCAGTTCTTCTCTCAAACATTATGTCTCTGGTATTTTGTTTTAAAGGTTATCGACAAAGATGATATCTAAACTCTCTGAAGTTATATCTGTTACAAGTTTTACAATTTTGTTTTTTCTCTTCAGTTCTGTCGATCACTTTTTATTTGGTTTGGGAAAAGGTTTTGAAGTCTGCGCCTAAATTCTTTTCATGATTGTCTGAATGATCAGTTTCTCTGTCTTCACTGTTGGAAAGACTGTTTTTCTTCCTTAGATTTCCTTTCTACCTTTGTCCCGATCTCTTGACTCTATTCATAAGTGTGGTATTAGGTTTCCTGTTCTATTGTTGTATAGCCTGCAAACATAACATTTTGGCCAGTAGATTTACAGTAAATGTGGAAATTGGTTGCTGTTCCTCTGATTTTGTTCTCCATACGGTGTTATTCTAAGTCCCCAGTTTCTCCTCCTAAGTTTAGTTTGTTGATATCTTCAAACAACTTGAGTGGGAATACATTTGTGTTTGTATTGAGTTCTAGGTAGGAAGTTGCAAAAAAGTGCCATCCTCACAATAAAGATATGGATATACAGTGTCGCACACACACACACACACACACACATAATTTACAGATATATTCTTTTACTCTGTGGCCATGCTCTGCTTTAAGAAAGCAACACTGGACAAAATAGAGTATGCAAAGGATCACAAATTCTTATTTCACTTTGTTAATCTTTTTAATGTTATTTGTAAGAATGCATTTTCTAATTCTTAATCACATAGAGTTGATATTTGGTTTCTAGTAGTCATATATCTTACCTCTTAAATTTAGGACAGTAGTCAACATTTAATAGCTGTATATCACAAAGTTCAAATATATAGTCATGAGTTTGCATGTATATATCCATAACTTTGAGAAAAAACTACTTATTTATGTTTGATTCTCTAGGTATTTTTGACAAATTATTAATGATTATTCTCTATGTGGATTTATTTTTGGTTATTTTCAATAACCCAATAACCCTTATGTCTATGCTTAAGACAATACCACACTTTAATTAGCTTAGCTTTCTCACACGTTTGCAAATTGGGAAGAACATGAATGCTGCAATATTTCAAGATTGTTTTTCACATTCTTTCATTCTCATCTCTACAAAAAGACATGTATGATGTGAATGGCACCTTGCCAAATCAATTTGCTTGCTTGGAGTGAATTGTGATTTTCACCACATTAAGCTCATCAGTCCATGAATGCAGGATAGTTTTCCATCAATTTAAATCTTCTTAATTTCTTTGAATGTTGTCTCAAAGTTTTTGGTGTGTATATCTTAAACTTTTTGTTATATTTGTATACCAAGTGTTATATGGGTTTAGTGCTATCACAAATTGAATTTTCTTAAATATATTTTCTTGATCTCAAATGTGTATTTGCTGTCTGTTGTTCTTATATGGAAATATAATTTTACAATACATTGCAGGATATGACTTAGTAATATTTTGTTGAAGCTTTTTGTTCATATTTTTGGATGTTCCTCTTTACTTTATAAACATAATGCCTTTCATTGGTTTGATTGTAAAAATAATTTGCATGCAAAGAATGAACCCTGATAAGCCATAATCTGAAATTTCTTTCTTTGTTTTTAATTTGTTTATTTTTATTTATTTGTTATGAATCAGGACATTCATATACTTTGACTTCTGGGAAAATAAATAGATGTGAAAGTCACTTTGGAACACAATCTGAAAATTTCTTAGTTAAAAACAGTTGCTATAAGTGCTACAGAAACGTCCTTGTCACAGAGTTTCTACTGCTATGAGAAAACAGGATAAAAGCCAACTTGGACAGGAATAATCTATTTCAATTTACAATGCCAAGGACATATTCCATCAATCAGATCAGAAATCAAAGCAGGAGGTCCGCTGCCTACAGTCTTGCTTTCCATGGCTTTTCTCAGCCTGCTTTCTTATAGCCCACAGGATTAGCAGACCATGAGTGACTCTCTGGCCAATGAGCTACCACATCAACTACTAATGAAGAATATGTACCACAGATTTGCCTACAGGCCAGACTTGTGGGGACATATTTATTTGTAGTTGAGGTTCCTACTTTCCAAATAACTCAAGCTTATGACAGATTTATATAAATTTCCATTATATACATCTGACCTCAGGCTGCAAATTTAAACATTTGTGTATCTAGAATTTATTTTTCTGAATACTGTTTTTCTTATACTGTGCTTCAGACTTGTCGCTACAATTCCCTTGTAGAACAAAAACCCTACATCTCCTAAAAAATGTTGAAATTGGCCTTTCTTTAGTGAAGTGGTTCTCAAATTCTCTATTGCTGTGATGCTTTAATGTATTTCCTCATTAAATACATTGGTGACCCCAAGCATAAAATTATTTTTGTTGTTATTTATACCTATAATTTTGCTACTGAATTGTATTTCTTTTCCTAAATATGTGCTTTCCAATGGTCATGCTCCACAGGTTGAAAACTATTTCTTTTGAGTGTCTTAAAATATTAATGAGTCATTGGGTCTCATTTTGTTTAATTTTTGACAGAATTCACTAGTCAATATTAGATACTTGGCCTTTCTTTGTAGGTAGTTAAGTTTATTCCCCCTGTAGTATGAAGTCTCATTTATATGCCAGAAACCAGAGACTGCTCTTCATTTCCCGGCCACCCAGACACAAATAGTCACACAGAAATTGTGTTAACTACAACACTGTTCAGCCAAAAGCTTAGGCATATTCCTAGCTAGCTCTTACATCTTATATTAACCCATTTCTATTAATCTGTGTATCACCATGAGACTGTGGCCTAGTAGTAAGTTTCTGGCATCTTTCTTCTTCAGCAGCTACATGGCATCTGCTTGACTCTGCCTACTCTCTCCATATCTCATCCAGGCTGGATATCATCTGCCCTGCCATAGGCCAAAGCAGTTTCTTTATTAACCACTGGTAATACAATATATTCATAGCACATAGAGGGGGATTCTAGATCATATGCCCATAAACTTTTTGCAAAAAAAATAAAGTATAGCAAAATGCTAATACTTTATCAGGTACAAAACTAAATGTTTGTCTATCACTCCCCATTATTTTTGAGTATTGGTTGGAATGACTTAACACAGGTATTTTATGTGTAACCATGGCCACTGTGAGTCCTTATGTGCGATGAAGGACCGTATGTCTGAGAACCACTTCCATAGCAATCCTCTGCAACTGATGATTCTTCCAGTCTGTACCCTCTTCATAATGAACGCAGAGCCATGGTTGAGAGTGAGAAATGATGGAAGTACAGGAAGTAATGGAGAGGATGGAATAGGGTATAGGTTTGCTTGAGACAAATTGAATAAAATTCTCAAACAGTAAGTGAAATGCTTTTAAAAAACATTTCATAACTTATTAAAAACCGAAAGTATTGTTACAGTTGCTTTAATTTGAAAACTGAGCACAAAATCATGGTTATTGATCCTTTTTTCTCTGTACTGATGACATAGGGTTGATGCATCTCTCTGTACTCACCAGAGAAACCTCTTCTTTCAGTAGCTGGAAATTAACAGTCATGATTGGACAAGGTACACAATGTATGAGAGACTTCAGAGGAGTCATCTCTGGATGGGATGTTGGTCACACCTTTCCCATTAAGGCTCAGGGAATTATGTCAAAGACAGGGCAGAAAGATTGTAAGACACCGAGGTAGTGAATAATTTCAAGGAAGTAGTGTACACAATCAGATTGATACACATATTATTTTCTATAGAATAAGACAGCAGGCCCATGACCTACAGAAGTACAAGTTAGATAAAATTCAAGTTCTGAGAAGGAGAAATGGACATAAATTTCAACCTCTCATTAAGAAACTATTTGTAATTGATTCTTGCTGAGAGAGTAAAAATCACTTTTCTTAAAAGGAGTTACACTGGATCACACTCTGGGGCAGGTCTTATTCTCTTAAGTAGTTGATCAACACAAAATGCTCTCCAAAGTTGTGTGTATATGTGGGGGGGGGGCGGGGCGTTTGTATGTTTCTCTCTCTGTGTGTGGATGCTCATGTGTGTGTTTGTAGTTTTGTTTAGGTTTTAGCACAGAAAGGACAGAATGTTAGGATGATAGACAGTGGAAATATGAGAAAACTTGGAGAAGGGGAGAGAATATGATCAAAATATGTTGTCCAAAAACTTTTTAAGTTAAAAATTAAAACACTATACAGATTTTACATGTGGAAATATGTGTATGTGTGTACTAGAAAAGTAGAGCTTTGGTTGAAAGCATACACTGCTCTTTAGA
Source organism: Alexandromys fortis (assembly GCF_014885135.2). Taxonomy (NCBI): domain Eukaryota; kingdom Metazoa; phylum Chordata; class Mammalia; order Rodentia; family Cricetidae; genus Alexandromys; species Alexandromys fortis. Next base: position 1,144,009 of record NW_026068064.1, on the reverse strand, counting down.
GGATACAAATTTGGTTGCTGTGTTGTCTTTCCACCACCCACAACCACAGTAGGTGGATCTACTGCTCGTCAATACATATGAACCGCTTCAAAATTTAAAAGTACTAAAAATAAATCATTAAAATATGCATTGCATATTTTCCATGCAAAATAACAAATTGTTATAAGACTTAGTTAGTATTATGATCTAGTTAGGCAGCTAAGCATTTTCAAGACCTCAAACTACCTCAGTGACATTAACAGTTCCCTAGTTATGCTCCACTGAGCCCTTTGTGGTGATTTATTTATTCAATTGATATGACTATTTATTCTTTGAAAATCTCTCTTTAAATCATAATTGTGAACATTGGATATCAGTCTTGGAAAAGTGTATATATTAAGAAGTTAGATGTCTGCTTTGTAATGAAGATGCCACAATATAAATTCTAGTTTCTTTTTGTAAATATAAAACAGACAGCTTTATTTCGTATCATAATGTCTTTGTGTTTTGGTTTCCTTAATTTCACTTGCCAACTATTTTCTATAAAGTTACTTATATTCTTGTACTATTAGAATGCTTATAGATGACTATAAAGCAACGATACTCATGCTGATTACATAATTGAATGCAATGATTAATGAGAGTTCTTCTCCTCAGTAGAATCTCACTCTTTAATTTTCTATACACCAATTAGTTTTAAACTTTTAATATATATTAGGAGTCTAAATTAATTTTATTTATTATGAATACAGTGTTATGCCTGTATGTATGCCTGCAAGCCAGAAGTGGGCACCAGATCACATTACAGTTGTGAGCCTCCATGTGGGTTGTTGGGAATCAGAATCTCTGGAAGAGCATCCAGAGCTCTTAATCACTGAACCATCTCTCCAGCCCCAGAGACTAAGGTTTTTACCTGAAACTTTTCCTTGTCTTTAATTTTATATATTTGTCCCATTCATATAATATGCTGGGAGAGAAAGAGAAAATTATCTTTTGTATACTTAATTCATAAAATATATTGACATTATTTTTGACAATCTGATTTCATTTGCAGTCTTGATATAAATTACAGAGTGATATAAATTTGAGGAGTTAAATACCTTTTATTTTACTTGTTTATACTTCTTTTATACTTTTATGTGCATAATCCAGCAACATTTTATTTAGTGTGATGTTTGTGGTACAAAAGGAACTTCGAATGGAAGCTCCTTTCCCTCTCCTACTTGACATTGCTCTTCAACAAACTGCAATTTTTCAATATGGGTAGAAAGAGGACAACAGTATTTAAATGTGAGGAATAAGGAAAAAAGATACAGTTGACAACCATATGACAAGAAGAATTAGGGAAGCTGTTTGTTAGCTTGAACACTACTCCTAATGCTTAAAACAAGCCTACGCTTTAGTCATGAAGTTCCTAGCTGAATGTTAGCCAGCTAGAGCTTTCACCATTGGTATTTTTAGGATTTGGTTGCATTAAGTCAATTACATTTTCTGAATAACGTTAGTGTATACAAAGTCTGTTTGTTTCCAGGTCACTAGACTTTGGACTGGAAGAAATTCATCTAGGAGCCTGCCTGATGTTTCTAAACTTGCCAGACCCCCCTGGAGGAAAAACCCAGCTCTGACCCAAGTCACTAGGAAGAAGGATCCTGCATGGCCCCATGATGGACTGAGTGGACAAGGTCTACATGCAAGGCTAGGCAGATGGGCACTTGGTGTGGTATTCCCCTCTGCATACTGTGAATATGTTATTTTAACATTGCTGAATAAAGAAGCTATGGGGATCTATGGCAGGGCAAAATACAGCAAGAGAAAAAAATCCAAGCAGATAAGAAGGTGGAATCAGGGAGATGCCAAGTAGGTACTAAAGAAGAAGGACACCAGAAACTTACCAGTAAATCACAGCCTCTTGGCAATACACAGATTAATAGAAATTAGGTCATTTAACATGTAAGACATAGCTAGGAATATGTCTAAGCTAGTAGCTAAACAGTGCTATAATTAATATAGTTTTGGAGTGATTATTTGGGTCTTGGTAGCCAGGAAATGAAAGCACAGTCTTCATTTACAAGCACTATTTTGCTGAGCAAATGTATGATATAGTAAAGGAGAAAGAGAGAGAGAGAGAGAGAGAGAGAGAGAGAGAGAGAGAGAGACAGAGAGAGAGAGAGAGAGAGANGAGAAAGAGAGAGAGAGAGAGAGAGAGAGAGAGAGAGAGAGAGAGAGACAGAGAGAGAGAGAGAGAGAGACAGAGAAAGAGAGAGAGAGCCAGAATGGTTCATGGCCTATGGACTGAGGCAAACCTGAGGAGGTAAAAGTGGTGAGGCATTGGCTGACAGGGGTGATGGGATTGCCACTCTGTGCCTGGGCTTCAGCCAAGGTCCAAAGCTGTGATGCAACAGCATTCTGTTTTGACATTCATAGTTCCTGATACCACCCAAGGCCAAGAAGAAAGGGCTGTACAGATTTATCTCTACACCCTCGCTGACAGCAACACAAGAGGAAAGTGGCCCCGCTCCTCCCTGGCTGAAGCACTCAGGACAGAGGGTCCTACACCTTAACCCAGGCAACACTTCACAATACAGAGTACTTAACTTTATAAGCAATATTGAAATGATCACATAAATAGGTCATGTTTATAATTTTTAAAATAATAATAAAAATATTAAAACATAATTGATTCACTTTAAATAGAACAGTCTTATATGTTGGCCTCTTTAAAGTTTGTGTTTACTAAATGAATATAGATAGTTTTTGAGACAGAAGACAAATACGTCTTTTCCATTAGCATACTCTTGTACTTTCTTATCAAGACTTCATTGTGATGGGATTTTTTTTTAATATCATAAATAGTTCTCCCCCATAGGATTCTGTTTTCTCCTAATATGACTGTAACAAAACAAAATGTATGCATCATTAGAAGAAACTCTAGATACATACTTACAAATACTAATTACATCCTAAGAGAATATTTGACATTTGAATTAGAATTGAAATATTTGTTCTATTGAAACAATAGAATGTGAAGATTATATATTTATTTCTATATCAATATATATGAGATATATGTGTGTTATACATATCGATATTTCAAAAACCCATAAAACTCAGACATATAAAATCTATTTGTAGAGTGTGGAACAGTTAGTTTGTTTACATTTAAATCAGTCCTGTTGAAGAATATTCATTCAAAGAAATATGTCAGTGTTTATTGCATTTAGCAGTGAAGATTAATGTAAATCTATCATAAGGTTTACAAAATCTGATTTAATCAAAGATGCAACAGAAATATTATAAAAACATATTGTTCTGCCATTGATAATAAATACATGTATATTACTACCTGATGATCTAGTATTTTATACATTTGTTAGATATAGCTCTCCTCTACTTGACATGTGGAAAATAAAGAAAAGTTACCAGCTGCATGTGTGACTTTCAAGCAAAAAGAGGAAAAGAGAAAGAAATTATACACAGTGGTTTGAATGAAAATCATCCTTATTCATTTATATATTTGAATACTTGTATCCAGTTGGTAAAATGTTTGTGAATAATGAAGATGAATGGACTTGTAGGAGTACTATCACTAGATGCAACACTTGAGCTTTCAAAACCCAACATTATTCTTAGCTGGGTTTATACTTCGTGATTTTGTCTAAAGACAAAAGCGCTCGGATGTTACTCCATTCTTGATTGCCTGCGGCTGTGTTACTTTTGGTTGCAGAATTTAACCATCTGGAAATTTAAGACCCAAGTAAAATCTTCTATAATCTGCCTTAATTAAGGTGTCTTTTATACCAATTTTAAAAATTCACAATAAACAACATGTGTCTGAATACTTGGTCACTAGGTGTGGAACTCTTTGGCAAGGACTTGTAGGTGTGTTCTTCTAGGAGGAGGTTCATCACTGAGGGCAAGCTTTAAGGTTTCAAAGTCTAAACCAATTAGCTTTCTAGCCCTCATGGTTGTATCGTAGAATTTAAACTCTCAGATGCTGTTCTTATGCCATGCCTGTCTGCCTGCTGCCATGCTCCCTGCCATGATGAACAAAGACTCTAGCCCACTGAATGTTTAGGTCACAAATAATCTTTTTTTTCCTTTTAATTATCTTGATCATGGTGTCATATGACAGCACTATAAAGTACCTAAGGTAGCATCAAGATTTCTGTTAAGGCTTCTTTCCATTGGGAAGTTTAAATAGACTTTGGAGATGAGAAATGCAAAAACAATTCTGGGGGGTCATAGTTTTATATAATAAACAGAAGAAGGTTGTTATATGTTAGAAAACCTCATCTAAATAATTAGAAACTATATGGTTAGTATATCAACCACTCTTTGAAGAGCATATAGTAGCATTGTTCACTTGTGACTATGTCCTGCATTTGTTGCTTTACTGTCTTAAGCACAGTGGAGAAGAAATTTCTGATAGAGCATTACAAGGAGAAATGCAAATGCTGAGAAATTCATTGTTTTGTGTCAGGAATTAGAGCTCAGGTAAGGCTCTAATCTATCTTCTATGAGCAAGGACTCTGAGTTCTGAAGTGAAAGAATTCAGTCACATAGAAATAGTAAAAAGAGATCTAGACTGCTGCATATATATATATATATATATATATATATATATATACATATATAGTTAAAACGGTATCTTATTGGTTAGCTCTGCTGACCTCAAACTTTCTGTTGCCCAGTCTGGTTTCAAATATACTCTTCATCTTCTTTATTCTAAATAGAATAGAGGATATGTTGCAAAATACAATACAAATTACACTTATGCCATGTTTTCAATATGTTTTAATTGTAGATTCATACAACAACAAAGATTATCCTCTGCATTGTACAAGAGAACAGAGGTAATACTTAGGACTACTTCACAAGCTTAATATTGCTGATTTTGAGTAAGTTTACTGTTATTTTACTCTTGAAATCCCAGGGATGAAAGCTATAAGTGAAATTACGTCAATTATAAAGAAGAAAAGAATCATTCTTTTCACAAAAATGACCTTTGAACAATTTGTGTAACCTCATTTACCTAATTAGACAAAAATAAAATTACTGTTACTAGAAGTCTATTTACCAATAGAATTGGAATACTTTTGAAAATGACATAAGATTACAGCTAAAATAGTTAGAAAATTATATATACATATATATATATCACCATTAGTAATGTTTATAAAATCATAGCATATCATTATTAGTGGAGCCCACAGAGATAAATTCAAGACATGTTATTTTATGTATAATTAGTATTCATAATAGGGACATGAAAGCAAGGTTGATAGTTTTTAATGATAGTTTAATTCGAGGTAAAGAGAAAAAGAACCACATAGAGTGAATTTGGGGCAAAGGTCTCACCCAAAGGATGAAATTGTTCAAGGCACTGAGAGATTTCAAAGACTATATGCTTGAACCAATTTACTTTTGATGTACTTCAAATTAACAGAAATCTCTTATTTCCTCATTTGTAAATTTAATATAAAAATTATGATATTAAAGACATGGATTATTAAATGGAAATTTCAGGTCAAAGCATAGACTGTCTCACTACCATTTATTGCTCAAAACACCTTATCTGTAGGAGGAGGGCCTACTTGTTTATCCCAGCCACCCAGGACCAAAAATAACCATACAGAAACTATATTAATTAAATCTATACTAATTAAATCACTGCTTGGCCAATTAGCTCTAGCTTCTGATTGGCTAACTCCTACATCTTAATTTAACCCTTTTCTATTAATCTTTGCATCGCCCTGTGGCAGTGGCTTACCAGGTAAAATTCCCAGCATCTGTCTCCAAGGGATCCATGGTGTCTCTCTGGCTCTGCCCTTCTTTCTCCCAGCATTCAGCTCTGTCTTCCATGCCTACCTAAGTTCTGCCCAATTAACAGGCCAAGGCAGTTTCTTTATTGATTAGTGGTAATGACAGCACATGGACATCACTTATCTGTTTCATGTTGCTACTGCACTTGGCTCTCCACCACAGTTATTTGATAAAACCTTATTAATAAAGACCTCATACAATCTGGTTCTAAGACACAGAAAATATATCTCACACCGAACAAGAATACTTGGTAACATTTATGGTACAGAAATAATGTCCTATGAGGACCACTGAAAGAGAGAAAAAGTAAATTATCTTGCCCAGCACTGTACAGTGAATGCTGAAGTTTCCAACTGCCAGACATGATGTGGTTACTTCTACAATAGTGGCATGACATTTGTCGGGGGATCTTAGAGCTTTCTCAATGGGTTTAAGAACTAATTCACAGGTAAGAATATTTTGTCTAGTACTGCCAATTGCTTATGGCTGGAGAGGTCACAGGTCCTGCTGATAAACCCGCTATTGTTATTTTAATAAAGGGTAATAATGTCAATTTACTATATAAATAATTGTATGTATAGATATAGATTCATCTCAAGTTTTGTTGAGGAAGATTCTTTTGGTACTAGACAACAATCATTGGAAAGATACAGAATAGCAAAGTTCTGAGAAGTGGCTGAGTACTCAGCCTTAAATAGGATATTGATTAATATTAATTTCAATACAACAAGATTCAAAGAACATATTAGAAAAGAAGTCAGGAAATAATGTAATATCCAGAGAATGTGTAGGAATGTTGTGAAATACTTTCTTTTGAACATGACATTTCAATAGAACTCATGAACTCAGATTGACTATAGTTACATTTAGAAGATGTATTTGAGATCATGCCAGCCAAAATCTTGGTATAGAAAAGATGGACGGTTCTCAGACTCCACCTCTTACTAAGCAGGTATTGACAGTGGATAGTCCCTGGGATAGGAGAGACATTATTTATTGGGGAGATAAACATTGGTAGGTTTCCCATAATAGACAATATTGCACCAAACCCACGCACATTTAGACAACACTAAATAGACTTAATAGATTACCAAAACAAAAGTACAAGAAGTTGTGAGAAGGCAAGTATAGGGGGACATGAAGGGGATTTGACTTCAGATTATATATTATCATACTTTATTATATACATGTATGAAATTTTCAAAAATAAGGAAAATATTCTTAAAATTTTATAGTTCTAAATTACTAAAGATTAAATATTAAACATATTTATGTGTATATACAACTCATATATCTAAGTACATAAGCATATATGTAATGCAGAAAATATTTATTTTACTAGACCTTTTTATAACAAACTTGTTCTTTACAGATATTTAAAATAATGTAGTTTTAAAAAGAAATCTAATATGTAGGAAATTACATTTGAGTTTTTTAATTTTTCATCATTGAAGAATAAACTGAATTATAGGGAACAATTGCAAATCATACCACTATTTGTAATTCTAGCATATATTAAGTTTTGTATTTCAACATGCCTTTTTGAACTATGGCTTTTGTTTTTGGTCTTTTTTTAATTAGATTCATGGCAATGATAAAAGTCATCTGAAATATGTAATATTCGTGTTACTAATATGGTCAAAGCCAAATATCAGAATTTATTTTTAAGTGCTTGTAGTTACAAATGAGTAGATTATTTCAGTTTACTGTTTTTTCCTAGATATGTATCTGAATTTCTAATTAAATCATGTAGAAGAGTTTGGAAAACTGGTCCCAAACATACTGTGTGTGTGTGTAACTTTAAAATTCACTAATGACATACAAATGAGTTCATATCTAAGAGCAGTTTATTTGAGTCATTTGAATTAATGCAGGTGCTTAATTTAAATGTAATTGACAGATATTATTTTTTATACTTTGCATGAAGGAAAACTAAGCATAAATGCTTAGTTTAAAATTCAGCCATGAAAAGTGTAAACAGAAAAGCACCGTGAAGAAAAAGCATTATATAAGACTATAGAAATATTAATACAAATATTTTTTAAACCTGAAAGTTGATTAATAAAATAAAACCAGTAAGTTAGAAAGTATAGGAAACATAATAAAAGCCTCTACAAGAGGAAAGTTTCAACTCCCAGCATGTAATTCAAACGTGTGTGGCAAAGTGTGTTTAGAAGCTTTTTGTGCATTGGAAGCAGTATAATGACCATCCCAGGATACTGTCAAAACTGCTCTCCAATCTTGAAAGTTGGATTCTTAAAAGTCTTGTGCTTCTTTTTTGAAGCACAGCACTTTCCCACATTAATAAAAATAATTGCACAGGGCGCATTCTATCAACAGTAATTTCAGGTGCATACTCTGAGGATGCCGTTTAGAATAAATTTACTCGTAGGTTGCTTATTTCTTAAGTACAACAAAGGAAATTTGTAGGACTCTCTCTAAAAATAAGCCTGTATACAAACTTAAGAAGAGTATTAATAGTTCTCTAGAAATGTGAAATAAATCTACAGATGCTGCATTTCTCCTATTCCTAGACACCAGTAAGCTACTCAATAAAAAATGCATGTAAAAATATCCCAGTATGACTACTAAGACTTAGTTATTCAATCTGTTTTAATTATGTAAGATTTTTTTACAGCAGTGGAATAGATAAACAAAATTTTCATGAAAACCTATATAAATTGAATCTTATGTGACTAAAATGATTTTTTGGGGAATTTTCTTTTTCAATATTGTTGTTTGAGATTGTTTTCTTTTGTCTGAACATAAAGCACTAAAATATGTTATCAAATACATAGACAGGTGTATTGCAGTAGACAAATTTGCAACATCAATCCAATTAAATTTAGATTAATTTCAACAATTTCTCATTAAATAATGTCTCAAAAATTAGATTCCTTTAGCAGAATATAATAGCTGTAATTGATGTTGATATCCTTTTAAGTTCACTGCTACTGGAAAGCAAAATCTGTTATTTCACTCCCAACTTGAGACTACATAGATCATTTATACAAGGAAATCTTGATCATCTGCACGAACCTTCTATACCCTGGGGGTACAGGTGTGCCTATCTTTCTTTTCCAAACTGTTATTGCCAAGTTTTTATTTATGTAAGAGAATTTAAGTCATGCCTTCACCACAATGAGGAATTCATACCTAACATGATATTATATAATAACTGGGCCAAACACTGTTAGTTATCTGTCATCTGTCCTAGGGGAAAATTCAATAGTGTTATTTTGCTAAACATATAATAATATACTGCCCTAAATTTCTTACCTTTAAACCAATTTATTATATTTTCTCTCCACCACCATCAGAGAAGCTTCTTTTGGTATAGATGGTAATTAATGCTGAAACTTACACCTGGTGAACATTCAGGAATTGAGAGTGTGGAACGCTAGATGCTATAATTGGACATCTTTATCACACTTGCACCCACGAGGCTAAGGGGTCATCACGAGAAAGGAGGTGGAGATGGTAAGAGCCAGTGATAGTGGACGTCTGCAGCAAAACAGTGTTCTCTGGAAATGAAGGTGCCATTGTGCACGTGAACCCACAGCGACTATGACTTTATTCACATGACCTACACAACAAACAAGCCAAATTGCTAGATTGATGATGGTGCTGGGGGACACTCATGATGTCTCTGCCTTAGGTGAGATGATATTGGCAATTCTTCAATGTTGAAGGAGGGATAGGGGCAATTTTCTTCATGGATACCCTGATAGGCTGCACCTGCTATAGCAAATGGCCCCCTCCAGTGTGCCTGATGACAGCAGTAAGTGAACTCATAAAAGAGCAACAGAAGTAGTGGAAGAGGTAGGGGTTGTATCAATTCATCATTATATGCATATGTGAAATGTTCAAATGACAAATGCATTTAAAGAAAATATCAGCCAGAGACTGGGAAGATGGCTTGCAAAGTAGCAAATAAAGCAATACATATACAATAATACTGCTTTAGAACACCAATTGCTATTTTTAAAATGTAAGAGACTTCTAGAAGGAAGAGAAAATTGGAGAATATCTATTATCCCTTTTTCAACTTTCTGTTTATCCCTTTATGCTTTTGAACAAACAAAAACAAGGTAAAATTAATAGAAAAAATATTTTCATTGGCTAACTAATAAATAAGTTTAGTTTTCAATACGTAGAATGTCTTACCTTTGGTCAGACAATTTTGTGAAATCCGTTATATAACTCTACAAGCATGAAAGCCCGGGAGGGAATCTTAGAATAAAAATAAATTACCAATTGTTTCAGGGAACTTGATCCCATTCCAATTATAATCAGGTGCATAGTTTTAAGTCACGTGAATTTGAATGAAAATTCAGCAGTGACTTGTGGATCTTGGTTCCCTTTGAAATGTTTAGAGTAAGGTTTTCTGTGTGCTAAACAACAAAACAATGATGTTTCTGCCTCACTGTTGTTTTCTTTTCCTTTATTTTCTTCATCAGTTTCTTTTTTTGTCATTTCTCTGGTGTTTCACTAAGACATTAATTGTCTTTCTCTTACTTCCTTGATTTATACAGTAAAACTCTTTGAAGAAATTTTGCATATAGTCTGAAACCTACATAATAAGGCTTCTAGAAATATTGTGCATAACAAAATAACATTATATGCATCATTCTAAATCTTGTTTCTATTAATTTGTTAAAATGAAATGGCATGCAAAATGATGTGAATACACGTAATAGCTCCTTTTGTCTGGTACATCAACATTTTGGTATGTAATCCCATTTTACTAGACATAAGACAAATTTAAGTTCAAAACACTAATGAGAAATAATTAAAACTATCCTAGTGTACACATATATAAGTTGGTATCTGTATCAGATAAGTACATGAAAAATAAGCATACTTGAAAATGAGAGATTGTTGTTTTAAAATATGAAGTCAAACTTCCATCTAAAAGACAATGATAACCAAATTTGAAATGTACTAAATCACCTAGGGTTGAGCACGACTCATTTGTAATGTCTTTCAACTAGGTAAGATTCAACCTTTCATTAGTTTTTACTTACTTTCTTTCAAAGTCAGACTATCAATTATAAATTTATCTTTGTAGTTCATAATTAGCCACTGACTTCCTTTTAAAATATGTTAAAATTTTAATATCTCATTTCTTCTGAGTCTTATATATAAGTGCCTTATATTTTTACCGTGATTCTTCAGATGCCTTTCACAAAGTAGATTCGCTGATCTGCTTAATAGTGTATCTATATGTGCCAGTACTTATAGCAGAGGGATGTAAGCAATTCATGTATCAAAGGTGTGTGAGCCCGATTAATTAGATGTATGTTCTCTATTTACTGGTTTATAAAATCTCACTTTGTGCTATCATATTGAATCCCTAGTATCCCAGCATTCATTTGTCTCAGGAAGGAGAAATAAACCAGAAACATCATGATTAAGATTGTTGAACACGTTCAAATCATGCCCCCATTGGGAAATGGCTTGGGTATGCTTTGTTATTTCCCAAGTATTATAATTTAATCATCAATATGAGACATCAAGAGGTAGGATTAGACTCTGTGATGCATTTTTATAGTCCTAGCTGCTTGTGAAACTGAGGCAAGAGATTGCATAATCTCTTAATTGAAGGACAGACTGGAAAACATAGGGTACCTCTCAAAAGTAATAAAAATGAACATCTAGAAATGAGATTGAGCATTACCCTCGTCTTAGTCAAGGTTCATAATGTGATGAAACACCATGACTAAAAATCAGGTTGGGGAGGAAGGGTTTTTTTTTTTTCCCACTTATACTTCAGCATTGCTGTTCATCACTGAAGGAAATCAGGACAGGAATTCAAACAGGGAAGGATCCTGGAGGAAGGAGCTGGTGCAGAGGCCATGGAGGGGTGCTGCTTACTGGCTTACTTCCCCTGGCTTATTCAGCCCAACTTGTTATAGAACCCAAGACCTGGGATGTTACCATCCACTGTGGACTGGACCCTATCCCACTGATCACTAATTGAGAAAATGCCTTACAGCTTGATCTCATTGAGGCATTTCCTCAGCTGAGTCTCCTCCTCTAATGATTCTAGCTTGTGTCAGTTGACTCAAAACCAGCAGTAAAACTGACCCCTTGTCAACTTGACACATAAACACATCACTATTCCTTTATGACTCTTCCTTTCTTGTTCATTACTCTATTCTTAAGTAACTTTAAAAGTCCTACAGTCTTTACAAATTAAATGCAAATACATTAATATTTTAGTTTCTTTAAAATAGGCATTCTCATTAAAAATATAAAGTATTTTAAAATTCAAAGTCTCTCAACTGTGAGCTCTAGTAAAATATTTTATTACTTCAAAGGGGGGAAACCAGGCCACTGTCACAATCAAATAAAAGCAAAACAGAACAAAATTTCAACTGCCCAGTATCTAGGATTCACTCATGACCTTCTGAACTCCTCCAAAAAGCTTGGGTCATTTCTATCCTTTGTAGTACACACAGATAGTCTTCTAGGCTCCAACTGTGTCCACTACTGCTGATCTTGGTGGCCATCCTATGATACTGGCATCTGAAAAACTTGGGGGTATTCTGCTGCTACTGGGCTCACTTTCAGCAGTAGCCTCTCGCGGGCTCTCCTCATGGTGCCAGGTCTCAACTGCTCTCCATGACCCCTCCATGTCGTCAAAATCAGTACCACCTGAGTGTTGTTGGTACTTTACAAAGCACAACTGCAAGTACAACCTTGGCCACCTCTGGAACACAGCTGCTCTGTGCTCTCAGGAAACACTTCCCAGAAGATTTCACGTCAGTGTTGCTGGTCTCTGTTGGGGAATATTATTGTAAGGTGTGTTACTTTGGCTTATGTTATTTTGTTTAACTCTGTGAGCTGTGTTACTGTGCCTGTCTAAAACAATTGATGGTCTAATAAAGAGTAGAACGACCAAAAGTGAGGCAGGAGCTAGGAATACGTGGGCTGGCAGGCAGAGGGGATAAATATGAGGAGAAATTTTGGAGAAAATTATCAGGGAAAGAGTCAGATAGCACAAGGAGAGGATATCAGGGGCGGCCATTCAGCCACCCAACCAGTCATGAAGTAAGAGAGAAAGTAAGATATAAAGAAGAAAAGGCAAAAGCCCAGAGGCAAAAGATAAATGGAATAATTAAAGTTAAGAAAAAAAAAACTGACAAGCAACAAACCAGGCTAAGGCTGGGTGTTTTTAAGTAAGAATAAGTTTCCATGATTCATTTGGGACCTGGATGGCAGACCCCCGCCCAAAAGAGCATAAACAGCCAACAACAGGTCTCTTTTTAATTACTGCTAATTTCTTAGCTGTAGCTGACTAACATCAGCTATTCTAATAACATATAGGTTTCTCTTCAGTAGTTCTGGTATCTTGTTAATCATAGCTGATTCTTCAGCCCCAGCTAACCAGAACCACAGCATCTTAATTTAAAATAACAAGTAGACCTGATAGTGACTTTTCAGGTCCCTCTGAAACTTCATAAACTGGGCCTTCATCTTCTTCACTTCTCTTGATCTTCTTTTGTTCGAAGTTTCCACAAAACATCGCTCTGAGGTCTCCCAACACTCACTGGCTCTTATAGCCCAAGGTTCCAAAGATCTATACAGTCCTCCCCAAAACATGGTCAAGTCTGTCACAGGAGTACTCCACTATGCTGGTGCCAATTTGTTTTAGTTAAAGTTTGTATTACTGTGATGAAGCAACCCAACCAAAAGGCTCGTTGGGAAGGACAGGATTTATTTTGCTTACACTTCAATATTGCTGTGAATGAAAATGAGTTATGATTTGTAAACTAAGAAATATTGAATTATTTTCATTTATAAAATTAAATATTTTCAAGTATATAATTTCTGTATAACATTAAATAGGATGATGAAGAAATGAAATAATATTCTGAGGGATAAAATCTCTGGTATCTATGGGAGGATTCTCTGGTTAAAGAAATAAAATACCCAAATAAAACAAAGATCCAAAATATATTAATCCCACAATGGGAAAATCAGAAGAATAAATAAAACAGGATATGAGCTGGAGAAAGAGTTAAATCAATATGTGATAGAAAGTAGGCAGTCACGACTTTGGAAGCAGAGCACTTCATGATAGGAACATGACAATGACAGTGATGTAGAGGCATGATCTGCTGTTGTCAAACACACAAGGGAAGATGACAGGGATGAATGGCAATCACAGATAAGAGAAGCTTGAAATCAAAGTTGTTAATAAAAGAGGCTGATGAAGGGTCATTGTGTAGACAAACTAGAAGGGACTTCCCATGCATTTTAATATAAAACAGGAGTTAGGAAATTTGTTGCAAGAAATAAAGAATTAAATAAATGACTTTGGCCATCCTGCAGAGAAGTTACTATTGGAATGGAGCACAGGAAATGTAGATTCCAGGTCAGAGATAGCTGTCATGGGCCTTGTGATGTATAGTGTTAATTTAAAATAAATTTGGGGCTAAGCGGCTTTGAAATATTTGTGCTTAGGTCATGAGGCATTTGCTGTCTTATTAGTTTATTTTCAGAAAGATAAAAATTATTTCCATAATCCCTCTTTTCTTGTAATTCTTGTCTGTTACAAATATTGTCTTTGTAGGGCTTTTCCATGTGAAATTTGTACTCGAGAGTGAAGAGTGGGTATCAAGTGACCGCATCGTGAAGGTGGACCACTCATTATTTACATAGTAGTCTAGTAACTGGATGAAGAATCGGTTCTTTCTTTATCCTTGATAACAGAGAAAGAAATACTCTAAAGAACCAGGAAGTGAGTTTTCATCAGTCTGCTAGAGCTTTAGTCATGGGCTTCCCAGATTCCTAAACTGTGAAAATTAGATTTTCATTATATATAAATACACAGATTGTGTTATTTCATAATGCCAGTCTAAAGAGAGTAACCCACTCTAAAATATAAGGGAAAGTCTCAGACATTGTTAATGAAAACTATCCCATTAACAAGATGTTTTGATATATGGTTTTTTTTTTGACTTGAAAGAAATTAATCAGTGAATATCGTACAATGGCTAGTCTATAAACACAACATGCCTACCAGTTTCAATGTATCCCACAGGATCTCATGAAGCACTAAGATTGGATGCACAATGCTTATTTTCAACAGTCAGATCAAATCAGAGGCCATTTATTCAAAAACCTGTTACTTTATAGCAGATAATCACTTTATTCCTTAATAGTATCCTTAGCCGCACTTCACACCCGGTTCTAGGAAAACACAAAGTTCATCTCGGTAAGAATAAAAGTGTCTTGTGCATCCATATACTGTTCTAAGAAATGGACATCTTTAGTTCAGACACTAGACTAAGACAAAACTCCTTGTCCAATACAAAGTTCATTTCATAAAAATATTTTAAAAATGTACCTTCACCATGCAAGAAATGTTTAAGGTAGACATAGTTTAGAAATATAAAAGTCAATTATATGAAGTGCAGAACTTGATCCATTTTAAGCCACAGGTAATTATGAAGAGGAAAACAAAGATCTTTAAAGGTCAAGGAAATTTCCATCTGCTTAACAACCTGACCATCTGTGAAATATAATTCAAGGCCAGTTAAGATCACAGAGGGTTCTAACTGTTACCCAGTATGATTCATTCCATATCTGAATTCAAAATCCAAGGCACCAAATATCTGAACATTCTTATCTAAAGCAAGTTAAATTTTCATTGTTAATTAGATGTAGTAACATCCACAGGTTCCCCTAATTAAATTTGTGATATAAAGATACTAAAATTTAAAAAAAAATTTTTTTCTATTTTACTCTAAATAAAAAACTCTATTGTTTGCAGTATTTTGGTGAAAGTGGACACTTACAAAGTAAGATATATAATGAGATTTTTAATTTTATATGAATATATCAATTTAGCCTATTTCATATATAAATAAAGAACACTCATTTACTCATCCAGGTAACAAAATTGAACCTTCTCATTAATTCTCTTTGAATGTTTTACAGAAAATTAGTGTTTAAATAACTCAATAAAATATGGATGTAAAAATAATGGTTTGTGCATCTTCTATTTTTAGTAGATGAGCCTGAATTACAAATTATTTTGAAACAGATTTATCTATCATAAACAAGGTATAGTATTCCACTGCAACTCATTATTACATCCATTGATGGTTTAATTTAAAACACCTTTCCCTAATCTAATTATATATTTTATTGGATAGTGCTTGCTCCTTTGAAAGGTAGGTGCTTTTTCATCAGAAATTGATTTAAAGAATTTGTTCCATGATTGCTATGCGTTACTGGCAAATCGTCTCAAACGTCGAATCTCCTCATCTGATATCACCCTTCAGTAGCAAATATTTGGTATCTTTTCAGTGTCTGTTGTGTTAATGGGCATTGAGAATGTAGACATGAAGCAAAAATTAAATCCATTTTACAGATTAACATTTTAAATTAACAATTTGAGAAAATAATAATGTTACATTTAGAGAAAGGTGCATTTTAAAACTTCATGATTCATAATCAAAGAATAAGCAGTCTGTATATATTTTCTGATTACTTGTATTTTTCCACTGCGTGTCAATACATGTATCAATATTTTCCTCAAATGATCATGTTATACCTTGTAGAAAACTTTTCAAAAATCTAATCAGGGTTTTGTGTTTTCATAGTTTTCAGATTTCCCATCAGAAACTGATCTTTGTGTATATGACAGACACATTTTTTAATTGAATCCTCTTTCATTTTCCATGTTTCTTCTGTAGATCCCCTTTTCAATTAGCCTTTTCTTCTCCAGTGACCTGACAAGCAGTCTCTGCCATTTCCTTAAATTGCCTGTTGAGAAAATGGTTATTCTGCTCTGTTCTTCCATCCAGAGTCAATGGCACTATATCAAGTGCAGCATTGCAGTAGCAGCTTGGACCTTTTCCCTTTCAGAAGTGACCTGCTTACAGAGCAGTTGGTACTCTTGAGAACCTTTTGAGCCATAACCTTGAATGACACCACCATGCAGAAACTGTATATACGTTATTGACTTTATTAATATAAGGAAACCTTCACTTTCAATTGATTATATCTATATATTGTATGTTTATAGTATCTGCTCCGGTACAAGTGAAATGAGATAACAAGAAAATATGCATTTGAGCAGTTATTTTAAACTTAATTTATATTGTTTATGCTGAATTTGTAGAAATCTGTAAATACTAAATTTGTAGGTAGGTAATCAAACACCTGAAAATTAAGTGTAGTAGATTTTTATAAAAGTTGAGGATATCATTTTACCTTATACCAGTTCTATACACTTCTACAACAGTCTCAAATATATATATATATGCATATGTTAATTACATCATATATTCAGGGATATTTACATAGAATGTCCTGTGTATTCAAAATATGGAAAAACACATTGTCAAACATGATTCAGGCCACTTTAACCATCAACATATCTTGTAATTATATTTATTATTTAATTAAAATAGAAATATGTGGAAACAGACTTACATGGGAGAAGAGCTGCTGGTGAGATGGCCCTTGTCTCTGTTTCATGAAGGAACTTGTGTGAGTTTGTATGCATTTCTGGGCATGTGAATTTAGATTAAGAAGGGAGCTTTATTGGGAATACTGACACAAGACCCCTGGAAGAATTTATAATGGTAGAGAGGGAGCGAAGGAGAGAGAGGGACATACTTCAGGCACATTTAATTATGCTTGAGAGTACATAGAAATATATTTTTATTTACATTATTATAATAGCTGCCTGAGAAAGGTGGAGAGACGGAGCATTCTGTAAATGACTGTTTCGAGGCTCGTAGGAAAAAATATCAACTGACAAAGCACGTTTATGACCTAGAAATGACACTGCCACAAGTGATTAAGTCTTACAAGTGAGACCTGTCTTTGCCTGTAATTTGAAACTTGCCTGAGCATCAGATACCTTTTATGTCTGTAGAACAGACAGGGAAGAATTGGTTCTCATTATAGCAAACGCAAGTTCAGCATTTTGAGCATTTTTTTCTCTTCCTAACTGATGTATATTTTATCTCTGCTTAACTGACACAGACAAAAAAAAAAAAAGAAAAGTCAGAGTTGGACACAGCATTTATGCTCAGATTCATTAGTGAACCGAAGGATGGGATAGGAAATCTTTCTATGCTAGTCTCTAATTAAAAAAAAAACAATAACAAAAAATCCTAAAATTATATAAAAAATATTTCCAAAACATGTAAAGCAAAAAAAGTACTCTATTAAGAAATATTCTTCCCAATATTAATTCAGTGGTTTAAAGCAAGATAAAATATTTCTCCTAAGGTTTAAGCTATGTCTTGGGAAATTTTGAATGAACTGGGAAATGTGTTAGGAAATAAGGTCTAGGACATGCCCCCAGACATTACATTCTAATTGGTATGTTATATCAATGGGTATTGAATTTCAAAGGGCTGCCAAAGCATTCCCCATGCATGGAATCACTGATCTAATATATCCCCCACTGCTCTGACTTAATTTTGGAAGTCATTAATTTCCTTGGGCCAACAGAGTCAGTGGTAGATTATCTAAACCCACACGCCTAATCCCTGATAATGAATAAGTAAAAGATTTATTTATCTTAGGATTTTAAATTTGTGATTCATATTCAAATGGAAAGACACTCTAGAGCCCTCGTATAAGAGTAATCACATGATAATCTGACTTTCACACTCACTCAGCCCTGCCTTAGACATTCAGTTGCACTGTGATGACAAGGGCAAGGAGGAAGCCATGGATGAGGAATAAAACAGCAAACCCTACCTAGAGTTTTTGATGACTGGTGGGTGTCGTTTAATTTCTCATTCTGGGAAAATGGAGATTGTGAGGGAAAAAAATCACCGCTTTCATTTTTTATTTAGAGATACCATTGACCACATAGTGGGCGCTGCCTTCTTCAGATAAATGTGCATGGATAATTTTTATATAAATATATGCATATATAATTTTTAGATCACCAGACGTATGTAGCCATAGTTTATCTCAATCCATAAACCTAAACTCTGATAAAAATAAACAAAAGATTTTAATAAGGCCTCAAATTCCGGTCAATGTAAAAAGAAGATAGTATATACCGAGTTTGCTGATATGGTGTTCAATGTTTTGTTTCAACTTTTCAGAATCTACAATCACCTGGAAAATGGGCATTCTTGTGAGATATCATTTTAGCTCAGTGTATTGGGCTGTGTAGACCACTCCCTACCTGGCATCTTAGGAAGCGTAGGTGTGGACACAGAATCTAGTGTTTGCGTTTACTCACAATCCTCCTGGTTCCGATTGTGGCTGTGTAAGCATCTGCTTCAGCCTCCACTGCTGGCACACTCCTACACCTGCCATGTCGAACCATCATGGTGAGAGAAAGTAAACACCTTGCTTTGAGTTGCTTTCATTACATATTTTATTAACACAAAAGAAAAAGGGTCAAACACACCAATATGATACAAGTTCATTGCAAAACTAAAGATGCATTTTTAAGAATAGGAAGAAATGATAGAAAACAGCAGGTATATCACTGTCGAAATTTAATGCAAGTTATTTCTAATTACTTACAAATATTTGTGATGTGGGCCTTAATTCTCTGCAGAACAACAGTTAATACACTAGAATATAAGAAACTAGAAAAATGTACTTTTTCTCCACTCGTGCTGTAGCTCTTCATTATTGTATCTGTCACTCTGCCACCAGAAAGGGTGCAGGAACCAAGCCGGTCTGCAAATTCTTTCCATTTGCGGATTAACCATGAACACTTATGCACATTTTCCTTAATGTTCCTACATTTTAGATACTAATTTCCAGATATGTTTACTTCTTGCCATTTTCCGTATGAAAAAAAATCATATCTTGTATAGCCTGTGTTAATTTGAGTTAAGACTATTATTTGGAAATAAAGGTTTTTCAGACGTATAATAATTGAGTGTATGGTTTTATTTAATACTGTATTTGGATCTATGGCATACAGTGTTATATGTGATGCCCAAAAAGAAACATCATTGCTTTTCAGATACTTAATTACTAATAACCGAGCATGTTTTATCTCTAAATTAGAAACTGCATATAAGAAGTTGGCTAATGCTCTACTATACAAGTTGTAATTCTATATATAATTCTTATGAATATTTCTATTGGAAGATGTAAACTAACATTTACTCACCACAGATCCCAAAATGATTCCACTTCAATTTGTTGACCCTATGACATAATTGTTACACACAGGGCTTTGGGTGATCAAAGATATATGCATCAACAGAAAGTGGGTGCTCACTCACGACAACCTCATCTTTAGATGTTCCATATGCACAGTCTGCTCTCCCCGCACAACTGCCTACTTATTACATAAACTTGGAAAGAGCCTCCGGAGTGTTGCAACCTCCTTACATTCATGACTCTTTTGAAAATCTTAACTTCTCTGATCTTGGGACATTTCATTTCCTTTCCCAATTTTGTAAGCCTCCACTTGGGGGGAATCTTTTAATTTATAGGAACTAGCTACATAACCCTAACACAGAGAGTTTTGCCACTATAAAAGAGTCACATCCCTTTTTATTAACTATGTTTTTCTATATGGAAAGTTAATACAGCTAGAAATTTTAGGAATATGTATTTGTTCTTAATATATATTTTTACATCATTGTATTATTATATGAAGTGCTATATATCTATATATGTATATGTACTATATGAATTATATATGTGTATGTATATATGCTCACATTGCTATTTTATATTGTAGTTGTCCTCCCCTTGTTTAATTACAACTTATGTTGCCTGAGGACATTATTGAGGTTCTAATTTTTTGACTGAATTGAAGATATGCTGCATGTAGTCCCAATATAATTAAAAAATTATATTCAGCAATATGCTTTCTAAATGTTTTTTGACTTTGCCTTTAAAATTCTCTCTTTAGTAGTACAATTTAATAAATAGAGATTAATATATTTTGAATCATTCATCAATTTATTTCTTTGATTTATTGTTCAAAGAATCTTTTTCAGCTTTGAGGGTAAAGCCCAAACAGTAAAGTGTTTTCCTTGCTGGTATAAATATCAACATTTGATTGCCAGTACACATGATAAAATATGATTCAGTGATCAGTTACTGTTTTGCAGATGTAATAAAACAACTCAAAAATACAGCTGAGAGAAGAAAGAGTTTATACTGTACACAGGGAGCTATTTTCCTTTCCAAATTGTCTATTATCATATAGATAATTAAAAAATGATTTATCCCTATTTGTTATTTAACAATTTTATTGCAATGTGTGATAGCTTGTTCGTAGTATTTATTTATTTATTTATTTATTTTTAATTATTTTTTATTAAAGATTTCTGTCTCTTCCCCGCCACCACCTCCCATTTCCCTCCCCCAATCAAGTCCTCCTCCCTCGTCAGCCCAAAGATCAATCAGGGTTCCCTACCCTGTGGGAAGTGCAAGGACCACCCACCTCCATCCAGGTCTAGTAAGGTGAGCATCCAAACTGCCTAGGCTCCCACCAAGCCAGTACGTGCAGTAGGATCAAAAACCCATTGCCATTGTTCTTGAGTTCTCAGTAGTCCTCATTGTCCGCTATGTTCAGCGAGTCCGGTTTTATCCCAGGCTTTTCCAGACCCAGGCCAGTCTGGTCCATAAGAGTATTTTTATTATGTAATAATTGTTGGGATCTTGGGATTAGAAAATCCAAATTTAGGAAACCTTGCACTGTTTTATAAACCAGGTTTTGACATTTTCTTTCCCATATTGAGCACACTGGCATACTAAACAACATTGAATGATCTTAAAAGCTTTCATTGATCTTTTCCTTTTTTATTCTGCTTATTTGATTGAATGTTTGAGTCATCGAATCAGCCTTTGTAGTTCTCATCTAGAAGATTTCCATTTTATATGATTTATTTTTCATCAGTTAAAACCTTTATTTAATAAATATTATCCTGACCTCTTTAGCATAATTTCTGATAGTTGACCTAGGCTCACTGTTGGTTGATTCACACATTTCTATTTGACTAGGGATATCTTTAGGAAGTTTATCTCTATGTTTAAATATAGTTATCAGTTTCATTTATTTAATTGTATGTTCTCCCTGAGTGCTAGAGAGATATTATTAATCACCTTTCTTAAGTATAGTCTACTGACGTTTTTGAATTGACAGTTCTCATAAGTAAGGGAAATCAGAGGACACAAATAGTGAAAATTCCCTTCTTCATATCCATTGCCTCAATAATGTAGACTGTTTCCACTTCTGTCCTTCTTACAGAACAGGTTCTATTGAAGACAGTGCCTTGAAAAATTAAAACATTTTATATGTTGTCCGGTTATCCCAATAAATGTTTCAGGTAACAATAGAACAGAAAACTCCTTTCTGATCATAAAAGACCATACTGAAGTTTGGAGTTACATGGAATTGTCCACAAGCTATATAGATTTTCTAGTGAGGAGATGTTTTAAAGTTGTGCTCACCCGAATAAAGAAAATCTCATGTTGTTCTGGTTTCCTCTTAAAGAAATTATGTCTATATATTGCTCTGCTATAGCCTCACTTATCAAAGAAGGATCCAAAGCTTCTTACTACATTGACTTCTCTACTACTTCCTGCTTGTATCAATCTTTGTTCTTCCTGCTCTTCATTTCACTTTTATATAATCCTGCCTGAAAAAAAATCCTCCCAGATTACTCAGCCTATTTTTGTTCTCACTCATATGAGCATTCCTCCCTAAAGCCCCACCCTTAGTATCTGAACTGATGGAGACACTTTTAGTCCTTTAGGTTGTTATCCTAAACAACTCAATGTTACTTCTTTGATTTCTTATCATCGTATGGTTAATAATTTAATTTTATCTTGAATTAATTACTTTTTTTATTGTGTACTTTATAAACTTTTGGTTTCTCTTAGTAATACATAAAAATTCGTAATTTGAAATCATTGGCATCTTATGAATGGTAAAATGAATTACATGAAAACAAACTGATGCATGCGTGTACATGTTAGATATATACACAAGTTAGTGACTTTGTGAAAGCATTGATAATCAGGGGATTTGTCAATATCAATAATAAATGAGAAAAATTTGTTTTCAGAATAAATCATTATTTCTACTTTACAAGTGAGCTTCAATAACAAAGTCAAAATGCTAATACTGTAGCTGTTTAGGTTTTTTTTTTTTCTAGGACTTTCTGTAAGAAATGTTGGCTCTGCAGAATTAAACTAAGTTTCTGAACAAATATATTGGCATATAAGGGTTAACAATAGCCTGTAACAAGCAGGAGCCTCTCTTTTTTCTTATCCTGAAAAATATTTTTCTACCCACATTGAAATGGCTGTGTGAACAATATATTAGTGTATAAACAGTAATATAATTTCCAAAGGCAGGAAGAATACAGCAAATCCATAATAGAGAAAATTAACCCAGCCTCTGTTCACATCAACATTTAAGAAAAGAAAACAAACAAACAAACCAGTCAGGAAAATTTTGATTTGAAAAACAAAAGTGAGGCAAAGACACGTATTTAAAATTTTATATACTAAGGAAACCGAAAGCAAGAGATGTTCTTGATATCAATGTCAGTTGAGAGCTGTATTCAACTTGATTTGGCAGTAACTATCATTTTAATGAGAAATAAAATATTAATAGTTGTATTTCTAGTTTATGAACATTAATATGATACCCTCCAAGAAGGTCTCAGTCCAAGGAAACAGAATATGTAAAACATAGAAAAAAAAAGATTGGTTATAGAACTGACTTTTCAAAACTGTTTCTAAAAATAAAATTGACAAGTTAAAGAAAGAGGATCAGCTGTGAGTTTCTACAATATGTCATTTTCTGTAGTGAATAAAGCAACCTCAAAATGCTTTACACAAACACCTTTAATATAGTGAATTTTTTTAAATATGTCATTTATCCATAAGTCTGTCAGACAATACTCCCACACAAGCAGAATGTCAGCTTTATGAGCGTCTGGTTTACCTAAATACTCTGCAGTGCAGAAATTAAAATAAATGCCCTACACATGCTCCATGGAGGTTCCCTTCAGTTACGGTGGCATGAGATGTATGGGAGCAGGGACCCTGGAGAGACAGCTTAGAGTCTTCAAGTCTTGCTGCCGTTATGAGGACTGGAGATGAATTTACAGCTACTGCTCCAATTCCCCGCCTCCTGCCTTCTGTCATGCTCCCTACCATGATGCTCAAAGGCTTATCCTCTGAGACTTTAAGCAAGTGCCCAATCAGGTATTTCATTTCACAAGTTGTCTTGGGCATGGCATCTCCTCAGTAAGATTCAAGGAGGGAACTTCTCTGTGCAAGGCAGAGTTACAAGTAATCTCGCCAATTTCCTAATATCCATTTTCAAATGTCGTTTAAGCTCCTGGTTGGTTTTCTTCTTTGTGCAAACATACTATGTAAAAACTCATGTACCAAAATTATAAAACTCTTTTTTAAATCCAATTCCATGTATCACTCATATTGCATATTGTTCTCAGAAGCCTTAGAGAATGTTTCTGTCAGTTCCATTCATTATAACAGCTAAATCATTGCTGAAATAAAATGACATATGTAATGAAATGCCCTGGATCCTTGGGGAGTTCTCCTCATTGCAGAACCTGGTAGAACTTAACTTTGCAGATGGATTTTATTATGAAAATAATTTTGTCATTACCTACTTTGTCTTATAACTAATACAACATTACTTCATTTTTTCTCAGGATAGCATAGAATACATATGACAAAGATCTACAGATATCATTTTAAAAGGCAAGGTTCACAAAGCCTTATGATAATTCCTAAAATAAAATATTTTCTTTTGCTGTGTAATTTCCTATTCTTCATTAAGTTCAACGGAAACATCTCATGAAGGGAAGGAAAGGAAATATGTAGAGCAACAGTAAAGCAATGAAAGACACAATCACAGAATTATGAGAGTTCTTAGGCATCCACATTTATAATACTTAGTAATATTTCAAGACTGAGTGGCTGCAAAAGAGAAGAAAAAAGATGGACAGGAGGAAGAGGGGTGTGAGAAGAAAGGAAGGAAGGAAAGAAGAAAGAAGGGAAAAAAGAAAAAGAAAAATAAAGAAAGGAACAAGAAAAAAAAGATTCCCAATCAGGCATTTTTCTGAATGAAATGGGTTGCAGTTTCTGCTGTACCACTTACTTTCAAATTGCTAAATGACATGAATGAATATTTTCAGTACCATATTGAAAGAGACATCACCACCATTAGGGCAAAATCTAAAAATTAGAGAAGAAATGTCAGGGCTGGCTGAAATTTTAAGGCACAATTTTTAAAATAGCCTTCTGATAGACAGTAAGTAGCACGGGGAAAATAAAAGGGAGAGAAAAAAACAGCAGCTTATAAATAACCACAAGATGATAGTGGATGTTCAACCAGAGATACTAATGTGGGAAAGGCACTTTAGCCACAGTTCCTGAGACTATTTTGGAGTTGTAAATTACAAACCTAGCCTTAAACATGTAGTTGTTCTGTTACTTCAGATGACTTGATAATACTCAAAGCTTTTACTGTCTAAACTTTGATCAAAAGAAAGAAGGAGGTAATAGAGAGATGACCCAGCAGTTAAGAGCACT
Organism: Alexandromys fortis; assembly: GCF_014885135.2. Classification (NCBI taxonomy): domain Eukaryota; kingdom Metazoa; phylum Chordata; class Mammalia; order Rodentia; family Cricetidae; genus Alexandromys; species Alexandromys fortis. Next base: position 1,118,659 of record NW_026068064.1, on the reverse strand, counting down.
TACTGATCTTCCAGATAGCTGGGTCCTTTTTCTAGAATTCACTTTCCACAGTTCATAACTACTTGAAACTCGTGGTCCAAGGGATAAAAAGTGTTCTTCTAGTCTCATAGGCATAAGTATTCACACACACACACACACACACACAAACACACACAAATAAAAATAAAATAAATCTTTAAAAGTAAAAAGACAGAGTAGAGACACATGAAAAAATGCACAGACATAATGCTGATGCTATTTGTCTCTCTTAGTACTCTCTCTCTTCATCTGTCTCCCTAGCCTGAACCCTCCTTTTTCAGTCCCTGTAGGGCCCTGGTCTCTCTTATTCCTGGGGTGCATTGGCGGGGACAGTTTGTTATTTGTTAACTAAGCTTCCTGTGTGTTTCCGTACTAACCCTGCCCCACCTGGTGATTTAGTTGCAGGCAATCTTCTCCATTGTTAACTAAGTTTCCTGTGTGTTTATTTCCCACCTCCCTGGGTGGTGAGATCTTTGTGCTGCAGTTAGGTTGAAAAGGGCTTCCCCAAGTCT
>NW_026068064.1:1107927-1115917 GCF_014885135.2 Alexandromys fortis | reverse complement strand
ATAAATATTGCAGTTAATTTTGTTCTTGGTTGTGGTTAAAGACCACTGCTAGATATTACAGTTATAAGCTTATTGTTGTTATTCATGGACCCTGAGGTGTACAATTTACAAATTGGCTCTTAAAATTGTTTTAGCTAGCTATACCAGGGTTCCTTTCACCAGCGCTGAGACCTTTCTTGAAGGGCTCCAATTTTGGGCAGTATTAATAAGTATTGAGCAAACACAGTCTCCTTATGGGATGCTTATATATGTGCTGGAGCATCATCTTCATAGTTATGATGCCAGAGCCAAAGGCAAGCTCAGGTCTATGTTGCCACATGGCAAGTCCTCTTAGCTATTGCCCCAAAAAATCTTTCAGCACAAATCTGGCTGAACTCGGTGATAAATGACTAGTGAGCCAAAGACAAAAAAGGCTTTTGGGGGGCTGCCTCAACCTAAGACAAAAAAATGTGTTTTGACCTGGATGCTTTCCAATGACGGGTAAGGGGTATTGCCTAACGTCCAAGGCCACCCAAGACAGGCCTAGTCATAATTTATATTAAGGGGGGACCTGTAGGGCCCTGGTCTCTCTTATTCCTGGGGTGCATTGGCGGGGACAGTTTGTTATTTGTTAACTAAGCTTCCTGTGTGTTTCCGTACTAACCCTGCCCCACCTGGTGATTTAGTTGCAGGCAATCTTCTCCATTGTTAACTAAGTTTCCTGTGTGTTTATTTCCCACCTCCCTGGGTGGTGAGATCTTTGTGCTGCAGTTAGGTTGAAAAGGGCTTCCCCAAGTCTGAATAAATGACATTCGCTTGATCTCCTATAGAATGACCCTGGTCTCTGTGTCGTGAGTTCAATCTCCAGGCCCTTGCCCGGACTCACATTCGGTACAGCTGCGCGCGAACTGTACCGAGGGTGTAACACCAAAACCGGGTGTTACAAGTCCCCTCACCTTTTCCACCATCCATGATACCTATTCTATTTTCTTTTCCCAGAGAGATTTATTTATCCCCCTTTGAGCTCTCCTTGTTACTTAGACTTTTTTGATCTATTAATTGTAGCATGATTATCATTTACTTAACAGCTAATATTCACTTATAAGTGAGTATATGCCATGCTGTCTTTCTAGGTCTTGGCTATCTTATTCATGATATTTATCTAGTTCTATCAATTTACCTGCAGATTTCATGCTGTCCTTGTTCTTAACAGCTGAGTGATTCCCCATTGTGTACCACATTTTCTTTATCCATTCTTTGGTTCAGGAACATCTAGGTTGTTTTCAGTTTTTGACTATTAAAAAATAAAGCCGCTATGATTATAGTTGAGCAAGTGTCCTTATGGTATGACGGAGTATCCTTTGGGTATATGCCCAACGATGGTATATGGCTGAGTCTTAAGATAGATCAACGAACAATTTAATGAAGAACCACTGGATTGATTTGCACAGTGGCTGTACACATTTGCATTCCCAGCATCAATGGAAGAATATTCCCCTCGCTCCACATTATCACCAGCTCCACATTATCACCAGCATCAGCTGCCACACGTGTTTGTTTTTTTATCTTAGCCATTCTGACAGATATAAGGTGTAATGTCATAGTGGTTTTGATTTGTATTTCCCCAATGGCTAAGGATGGTGAACACATTTAACTGTTTCTCAGCCATTTGAAATTCCTTTGTTGAGAATTCTCTGTTCATATCTGTACTCCAGTTTTGAATTGGATTATTTGGTTTGTTGATGTCTAGTTTCTTGACTTCTTTATATATTTGTGGTTATTAGCCCCCTGTTAAATGTGTAGTTGTTAAAAAATTTTCTCATGATGGTGTACTGTACCGTAGAGAAGTTTTCATTTTTATGAGGTCTCATTTACCTATTGTTCTTCTAGTGCCTGTGTTATTGGTGTTCTGTTCACGAAGTTATCTCCTGTGCCATTGTGTTCAGGGGCTATCCCCAATTTCTCTTCTGTTAGGTTCAGTGTATTTGGTTTTACGTTGAGGTCTTTAATCCACATCGATATGAATTTTGTGCTGGGGGATATATAGCAGGTCTTGTAGAAACCCCGTAGAATCTATGAAAGTAACCCTAGTGAAGTCTACTAGCAGAAGGAAAGGCAAAGCCCAAACTGACCATCTTATATAACCAAGCAAAGCTATAATCAGTGTGACTATGCCATCAACCTAAGTCTCAAATCATAGACCTACAATATGTCTTGCCTGAAAGACATGCTGGGATAATGTTGGCACAGGACATTGGGAGATAATAAATCAATATCTGATACAACCTGAAGTCAGCAAGTTGAGGTAAGTTGCTTCTTACCTGTCTCCTTCCTGAATTCAAAAGGGTTGAGATCCTGTCTACACCCAACCTTATCACCTCCTGTTTCACCTCCCAGGTGCTAGTATTAAAGGCATGAACCACCACTGCCTGAATTCTATCGTTAACTAGTGACTAGCTTTCCCCTCTGACCTGCAGGCAAGCTTTATTTTTTTAGGACACAAACATGGGGGGGAAGTGAGTTTTCCACAGGATAATAAAGTTGCTTTGACATTTTATATAAAGGTATAAGCAAATAGCAAAACAAAATGAATTTGTCTTTAAAACTACCAGTTGCCTGCAATTAGATAGCTCAGAGACATAGGGTAAAAACACAACACTACTGTTCTACTAAATGCTCACTCAGCATCACAGATGCTTCCTCCTGCAGCAGAAGCGAACAAGTACAGAGCCCCACAGTCAGGCAATATAGAGAGTGAAAGACCTTGGAACTCTCAGTCCTAAATGGGATGTCTCCACCAAAACCCTGTCCTCAGGACTCAGAAGCATGAGCAAAAGGAGTAAGAAAGAGTCTAAGATCCAGATAGGATGGAGCACAACAAGACCCTCTAAATCAACGAGACCAATGCACTTAGGAGCTCCTAGAGACTGAGTCGGCTTGCACAGGGCCTGCACAAGTGTTCACCAGGAGTCATAATGCTAAAAGTGGAACAGGTTCCCATCCCTCACCCAGAAGCTATCTTAATTGACAACAGCTGGCAAATGAAAGTTTATATTTTTCCAAGGGAGTCTCACTGAGGAAACAAACTACTCTTAAGTAGTGATAGGCTGCACTCACCATGGTGAATGGACAACAGAAAAAGAACTTCACAATGTCTTTGGAGGTTCCTTCTTTCATAATGCCTCTCAGGGCTTTTTGTTCATTTACTTATTTAATTTTTATTTTTTATATTTTTCTCTCTTTTTACCAAAATATACTTTGCAAAAATAGTTTGACTTTAATTTTGTGTTTTTGTTGGATAGTTGAGTGTGCAAGTGAGTCTCTGTCTACATCTATTTCTTATACATGGGTGATATTTTTCCTTCTTTTCAAAATTGTTATGTGTTCGCTCTACTTATTTTAATGCAATTAATTTATTTTTATTCCCTACAAGCCTATTTGTTTGTCAATGATAGACAGAAGGAAAGGAGGAAGAATCTGAATGGGATAGGAGATAGGGATGATATGGGATGCTAAAAAGGGTGGAAACAATTATCAAGATAAAGTATATGAAAAATACCTATTTCCCGTAAAATAAACAATTGTACCCTACCAAAATGTCACTCAGGTCAGTATTCACAATGTGATGTGTCAGTATTAAGCAAAGAGATTAAAGCTAAAATCAAGGTCCTGATATTGATTATAGAGAGATATGATGTAGTGATTGTATACCTTGTGGTAAGAGTCTGAAAACTCCATCCATATTTTGGCTAAGAACACAGAGATTTTGATATTCCTCAAATACAAAATAAAAATTAGTATTTTTAATACTTAAGTCAAATTCTGCTTTAAAATGAAATCTCTAGTTGTTTTATATTTCTTATTATTTATTGTCTGTATATGTTTGTATGTATGTGCCTGTAAATATGTATTCATGTACAGTGTGTGTGTGTGTATGTGTGTGTGTGCACGCGCTTATGCATGCACACACCTAGGGATTTGTTTTTTCTTCTGCAGGTTGAACTAAGGCCATCATGCTTGCACTGAAGGTGATTTCATCTACTGCTCCATACTACTGGTCCTTGGTTATGTCCCTTGTATTGCCATTTTGAAAGCTATAAGCTCAATTTAGAAATTTATTAATATAGTACTTGTGTTATTTCTAATTTCTTCATGAAATATGATCTCTAGCTGTGTTTTCACTACAGACATTATGTGGGATATTGGAGACAGGATTGAAATGACATTTAACGTGAGCAGGACATACGACACCCTGTTACTACTATTTGTTGTTCTTGAGTTTAATTAGAACATGGTTACTAAAAGGTTTCTCTTTGGAAACTTGCTTAACATTTCTTGCTTATAAAAAAAAAATTTCAAAAACTTTTTAAAGTCAGGAATATGTGTTATATAGTTCCTGGGAAAGCCTGGCCATTTGATGGATGAGACACTGATACTCAGTGATCTATGAAGCAATCACCATACAAATCAGCTTAATAGGACTTGCAAAGGAATCTCTTTTTAAAATTTCCCCTCCTTTCTCTGCTGTCATCATTCAAGTTTATTCCGGTAAGCACCAGAAGTGGCATTCTGTGATGCTCATGTCTTCCAGAGCAGAACTTTCCAGCAATGCTACTTATGCCATCTCCTGGGGTAAATATAATCAAAGGATTTATAGAACATTTGAGGATGTTTCTATCTATTGCCAAGTTAGTGAGAATCATGCTGGTGTACAGAACAAAAGATTGATGAAGAAAAGGTCTGCAGAGCTTGAGAGTATGACACACTGCTTATTCAGAAACACTTCATATTGCAGAACACCGATTCAAGGTTGTATCACATGATTTGCTCAATGTGAAATATGAGTGGGAAATTAAAGTCAAATGAGAGTAAGAGAAAATAGCTATTTTATAGGAAAAAGAAACATGGAATATTCAGTTTGTGCTAATGACAAGACTTAAGTGTTGCATTACTATCATTTATTATATATATATATATATATATCTTATAAAATATCAACCTTTGCAGACACTGACAAGGGAAAATAATTAATGGACAAAATAACAAATTCTCATTCCCCCAAATCTAATGTGAAACATCTTAAGCAATTAGTTATTCATTATAATAAAGATTGTACCTATTGGATTTTTATTTAATTGGATCAAACTTATTAAATAAAATCTTACTATTTTCAAAGTTATGCTCATTTTTCAGGCTTTGGAATTTGAACTCACACTCACACCATACCACATCGCATCAGTGACCTTAACACGACTAGTGGAACTTCAGTAATTTAAACCCTGATGGTACAATAAAATAAAATGTTCAATAAAACCAAAACAGACTCTGTCCTTGTAAATATTGGGATAAAGCACACATTTCTCAGAAATCCTTCCCATGAAAGTGTCTCTTATTGTTTCATGTCCGATACGTGATTCAAGGCCCAAATAATGACTGGCACTAGAAACAGGACTTTGAGTGGCAGAAGAATAGATGTAAAATAACTGTTTTAAACCAACCCTTCTTAATCATCAATGGAAATGACAAGGACACAAAAGTTATAGAGGAAGTACAGTGACTAGTCTACAAAAGTCTTTATGTTTGTTTAGAATAAATAGTGGGAGGTAGGAGGAGAAAGATATGCTCATGTTTTCATGATTGGTGTGAATGCTATGTGATAACCAAACATATACTGATCAAACTTAGGGCCAACTCCCCAGGAGGAATTAAAAATCTGGCCAAGGGAACTGATACTCTTCTCAAATGGTCATGGCTAGGGACATTATACACCTTGGCAGCAAGTATACTATTTTTATTTTGCTAAATGGATATACTTTCAAATTGTCTACTAATTACTCTCTCAGTATTCGCAAGTTAATGCAGCTCTATGTTCTCAAAGGAGAAATTTTAGTGTCAGTAGCTGGGAATACCTGCAGAACCTGTCAAAGTGCAGAAAGTAGAGAGTAGAGAATCAGGTAGTATTGGTTGTCATAGAGGACTAGTTAGTTGTTATTGTTATTCTGATGAAACCTACAATCTACTGGGAAAAATGGAACCTGAATTGAATAATTGCTTGGTAAGAGTGGCTTGTGACTCTGTAAGAGACTGTCTTTACTGATGATTGATACATGAAATAAACCCTTTCCTCAACAAGCTGCTTTTGATCATGGTGTTTAACAGGTCAATAGTGAGGAAATTTGGAGAGCAATTGTTATCAGGAAGTCAGTGTTGCTGTAGGACACTGGCAATTTCATTTTAAGGGAGGATCTTGGAAATGTTTGTAATGTTGAGTTGAAAAAAAATCACTCTTCCCCCCAAAGTTAATGATCTATACTGTTGGAGATTCAAAGATTAAAATATTGAAAGAGATGGAGGCAGTGGAGTCTTTGCTTTTTATGAGCTGAGGAGAACAAAACCTATCAGGGCTGCTTGCTTGATATTCTCAAAAAATCTGTTTTTGTTGTTCAGAGGTGTCTGAAGGTTATTAATAAAGGTTATTAAGCTTATTTCTTGGTTAATAAGAAATACAAATAATTGAAGTTAAATCTTTGGGAAATACTTTCACAAGGTCAGGAAGCAAAGAAATGGACAGTTTTTTTTAGATAGATACAATATATCTAAATTAAATCAAGACTAGGTTAAAATTTTAAATAAATGTATAAACTGCAAGGAAATAGAAGCTGTCATCAAAAACCTCCCAACCAAAAAAATGCCCAGGGCCAAATGGCTTTAGTGGAGAATTCTACCAGAACTTCGAAGAAAACCTAATACATATACTCTTCAAAATGTTCCACAGAATAGAAATAGAAGAGTCATTGCCAAACTCTTTTTATGAGACTACAATTACCGTGATACCAAAATCACACAAAGACTCAATCAAGAAAGAAAATTACAGACCAATCCCACTCATGAACATGTATGCAAAAATACTCAATAAAATACTGGCAAACCAAATTCAAGAACACATAAAAAAATCAGTCACCATGATAAAATCAGCTTCATCCAAGAGTTGCAGAGCTGGTTCAACATACGAAAATCCATCAATGTCATCCATCATATAAATAAACTGAAAGAAAAAACACAATATGATCATTTCATTAGATGCTGAAAAAGCATTTGACAAAATCCAACACCCCTTTGTGATAAAAGTCTTGGAGAGATCAGGGATACAAGGAACATATCTAAATATAATAAAAGCAATATACAGCAAGCCGACAGCCAACATCCAATTACTATCTCAAATAAAACTGAAATTCTATGAGTATACAGGTAGTTCAGCTTCTAATTCGTCAACAACATAAGGCATTTCCTACAGAGAATCACTGTACTGGGAGCTGCAGAATATAGGTTCATGCTGACTCATAGTGAGTTAATTTTCTTTGGAAAAAGGTTTCCCCTTAAAATTTCATTTGGGTTTTGGAATTGCTAGAGCCAACCATCAATCATTCTTGAGCGTAGAGTAATCCCAAGCCTACCCTTGTGAGATGCACGTCTCATACTCATTCCCATACTTTCTAATGTAAACTGTTGCGGCTTTGTCAGGGCTTTCTCTTCATGTTGGCTAAAGTAAACCCTCTCACAAAAACCTTGCTGTTCCTCATGGGTTAGATTATTGCAGCTGCTTTTCAGGGCTTGTTTCGTCTGCTTATGTTACCAACTCTGTTGGGGGAAGAATAGGAAAATCACAAAGTAAGAATATTCAAAACTCAACACTGAGATTGCTCTAACCTGCCTCGTTATTGACAACACCGATTTTATTAGGGAAACTGATGCCATTTTAGCATGAAATTTAATAATTGCTTTATAATTTATACTGTGATCGTAACTCCTCCTTTACTGTCTTTTGGCTACATTTTCTGTTACTTTTGATAAAAATATACTCGATATGAAACCCTTCTTCTTTAGCCTCCATCTTACAAGATATATGATTTTTTTTACACACTATTATAAGTGTGGGGTCCAGGGCAGCCTGGCCACACATATGAGGCCCAGGAAGCACAGCCACCATGACAGGCTTTAGAGATCAGCTAAA
>NW_026068064.1:1089423-1107842 GCF_014885135.2 Alexandromys fortis | reverse complement strand
CACAGAAAACAATTTCAGGTGTAAATGACAAGTTATTAAGATATGAAAAATATTTCAGATTTTTCCCTTTTATGGTATAGTCCTGATAAGCTGGTAGAGCAATGACTACTAACTGTTTGTGTTACAAGCTGAAGACTTTGATTTATTTTGGTTGCCATCTAGGACTAGACTTTAAGGTACTTCTCCTCAGGCTAAAGACATTTCTGTCCAATCCACACCTGTTTCTCTGGACAGAAGAAAAAATGTATATGTTTCTAACACACATTTGTAGTTGTTGCTAGGACTCAAAGTTATGAACCTATTCCTGATGTTTTATAGATAGCTGCTATCTGCTGTTTCTGTGACATGGATCTCATTATGGGCCTGAATGTTTCAAATGTAACATTTTCATAAATGTTCATAAAATTTAACTTATGTTCCTTGTCTCAACAAGTTTGCATTTGGCTGTAGATGACATCAAAGCATCCGTTGCTGACTGCAACCTGCTCTGAATGACTGAGAGTCGTGGACTTACTGAGAACTGATGTGGACCAGTCCAGCTGATGTGAATGCCCCCAGTCCAGCTGATGTAAATGTTTCCTGTCTCTTCAGCAGAGTCAGTGAACCAGATGTTTCTGATAAATAAACTATTTCCTAAATTCCCTCCTTATTTTTGACTAGCTTTGCAACCTTCATGGGCCCTGATATCACACAGGACAACAGCCAAAGAGCATTTTTATATTCTCCCAAGCACATTTTGATATGTTTACCATTAAAAGTTTGAAATTAAAATTCTAAATTTAGAATCCTTGTACTTAAAGACTTGTAAGGGCATGTTAAATTTCACTTTTATCAATCATTTGTCTAAAATTACTTGATGTGGTTTGCTATAAATATTTGATATTCATAAATAGCAGCATGTGGAGCAATACAACTGTAAGTCAATAAATTATGTACATGTTCTCACGCGCAAGCCTATACATTGGCACACAGTCATTTCAATGCTTCTCTTCTGTAACAGCAGCACAGGAACTGGAAAGGGTGCCTATGACTGTAATGAGCACATTATAGAACAAAGCTCTTCAAATAGCATATGGCATTTTAATTTAAATTCACTTCAGGGTAAGAAAAGTACTTCACAATGGAGTGTAATGGAAAATAAATAGCTGTCTAGGGTCCTTTAAGTACAGAAAAAGGGTTTTGGATAAGAAGATAATGCTGTCCTTAAACACAGGAGGCAATGCTGCATATCTTTTCCATGCTGGGAAGAAAATCCTGGCAATATTTTAGTTTTATCAATTATACATTTTATAATTTTTTTCTTTCTTTTTCTCTCATTTCTCTTGTCTTTCAAAGCTTTATTATTTTATTCTTCTCACCACCTTCTTTTCATCAAGTACACCTTTCCTCTAAAATCGCTTTCATGAAATTTTGTCTCTATAGATCCCTCACACCGTAATTTGTGTAAAGCCAAAAATTCGAGATAGGAAACCTCTCTATTCTTTAAACAGCTTAATAGTCTATGTAAAAATTATGCTCTCTGCTTTTCCAGGCAGGTCAACTTGCTCTAAATTTCACTTCTGAAGAACCCATTGTAATCCCATTAAGGGTAAGTTTGAAAAAGAGAAGTTATCTATCTCAGTCTTCAATAGTTTAATAGCACACATATCTAAGAGAATTATCTGAGAAGTCATCTAGAAATGCAGCAATGGGCTGAAAAATCCTTGTGTTAAGAAAGAAAACCGTGAGGCTGAGAGGGAAAGTGGTGCGGTTATGGAGGAAGCGGAAGGGTGGGAGTAAGAGATGGACATGAGCAATACACATAATTGTATAGATGATTGAAACAAAAAAATAAAAAAAGGAATGTAAATTTTGCAACCAAAACAATAAATATACTAACTATCCACACCTAGTGTGGTCATAGACCAGAGAGGATAACCTTGTCCCGTCCCTTCCCCACACCGATATAATTCTGAACTCAAGTCTCAATACTGATCTGTATACTCACAGATAAAAGTAGCTCTCATCAAACATCCAAAAAAAATCTTTTGCAGCAGAGACAATGACAGAAAACCACAACTGGTCAAAATGCACTTAAAATATGACATAGGGATGCTTCACTGCACCTGGTTCAGGCTCCTCACATCTTTTACAGGTGAGACTCACGAAGCAGTATATGAGATGGGGCAGAAAAATCTTGTGAGCCAGAAGAACAGTATTTTTTCCATGTGATTCTGTCTTCTTTATACAGCACAGAAGGTACACCCGTGGAATCTCCAAAAATATGGCTGCTAAACAATATCTAAACAATCACCACATGAGTTGATTTGCCATCACAGATGGGGGAAAACTCATGGGGCCTCATCACTAGATAAAAAACTAAGTAATTATTGATGCTGCAACTAATGTAGGGCAAAGCTAATTCTCATGAATGCTGAGCCGACACTCTAGAGTAGTACCACTAATAGCAAAGGGTGGAGGAAGAACATGTTTCCCTCACCCATGCCATCACATGGCAGCTGACGGGGAGATCAGCTCTGCTGTTCTCATGCCCTGAGAGCTGGATCATCTGTATTCCGCCCAAATGGAGTGAGCTCTAGTGTGCTGCCCAGGTGAGGTGCCCTTTCCTGGAAAGGTCATCTTTCCTGATTGTGGGGACGAGCTCTGCAGCAACCAGTGAGTGGCAGGGGCTTCTAACCCAGGGCCAATGAAGGACAGGGATGGCTCAGCACAACATGGTTCCAATGACCCCCTAGTGCTAACACGGCCTATAGACATCATCAAAGGCACGAGCTCCAGTAGGACTGTGGACCCAGACATGGCCCTTGGTAGCAGCTCAGACACAGATATCACTGCGGCCCCTGGGGCAGCACAGACCAGTCAGATCTGTATTGACTGGGTGGAAGCATGGCCTTTCAACACCAACATGCTCTCAGGTGGCTGACCAGACCCTTGGCATCTGCAGAGCCGTCAGGGGTCACAAGGAACTATTGACACTACTCCATATGAAGAGCTATGTATCTAGACGTGACTCTAGGCAGCAGTCCATGCACTGACGTCTCCATGGCTCCAGGTGGCAGCACTGGCTAGCCAGATCAGTATGTCCTAGCAGCAGCATGTTCCTCAGATGCCAACATAGTCTGAGATAGCTGACCACACCCCAGTCATTCCTGTGACCCTTAGTGGCTCTTACATCAACTCAGACCTTGGCTGATGTAGGGCGGAACACCCAGACATGGCTCTCAGCAGCAGCCCTGGTCCAGACAGTGTCATTTAGGCTTCACCATCAGAAAAGGTAATGATATCATACTGTAGAACACGAAGAAGAAAAGAGAGGAATGAACACTGGATGGAGAATGAATAGAGGCATCTTCAGCATCTCTTCAGGTGAATTCTGTTATTCTGACCTGAGAATTATACACTTTAATTTTGTTAATTTGCAAAAAGTTGGCATCTCATATTTATACATATATTTCCCATAATGCACAGGTATCAACATGCGGACATCACCACATTTTAGTTTTATTTCATACAATCTTCATAATTGTAACTACAATGGTTGCAGGCCAGATTTTGTCAGGGAAAACTCACTTTCTTAAGATTCATGCCTTTTCTGATTTCTAATTAATCCAAATACCTAGAGATCTCTTTCTCGGGTCACTTATGTTATCAAACATATCATACACAGGTCCCCTGCAGGATAGTCTGTCCATAAAAGTGTAAAGAGAAGATATCTTAGCAGTCTAAATTTACTATAAATTGATAAGGAAGAGTTCTATTTAATGATAAACATTTTGAACTCTTCACTGTGGTTCTGGGTCCCTAACAATCTATGCTGAACCTCCGCCTTCTTAGTTTAAAGAAGTAAAGGGAGGAGTGTGGTCCCTGATTTCCATGGCTCTTCTATCAGAGTTTCATCCTTTATGGCATTGGGATTTCCTCATTTAAGATTGCACGCACATGAAAACAAACCTTAATCCCAGCAATTGTGAAAACTCTACAGCACGGGGAGCACAACACTGAATGGAGGGAATATGCCAGGGAGCTTCGTTGAAGGTTGTTGGAAACCATGTACAGATGTTTACCACAGTGACCCAGAGAGTGGGAGATGTCAGATAGGGGATTCAGAAATTAGGTGTTCCATAAAGGAGTACTTCAAATTAAATACTGGTGTGTAGGGCACCTGCATGGGCTTAAACTGAGCTTGGTCTATTCCAAAGGATTTTCATTGATTTGTGCCCACCTTTTTTTTTTTTTTTTCCCCAAGACTGCTTGTCCTGTAACTAGCTTTGTAGATCAGACTGGCCTTGAACTCACAGATGTCCACCTGCCTCTGCCTCTTCTGTGATTAAAGACATGTGATCTGTGTCACCACTGCCCATTCAATTTGCACCTTAAAAAATGTAAAACTCATCTTCAGGCATTCTTAATTTAGAAGAGAAGGGAGAGGGATATTTTTATGAGCCCATCATTGAGGAATTATCTGTAGATGTATACACAGTCAAACCACTTGAATATTAAAGAATAATGAATCCTAGGAGATTTCTTTAAAAACATATATCTTACAAACATGAATAAAGTTCTACCGAGAAACCTGAAAAATGGAACATGAACAAATCAGGTACATTAAATAATTAATTTTTAAATTACTAAAATATGTTTTCAAATAATATTTAATATAAAATATTAAAAGTAAAGTTGTTGAGAAACAGAGATGAAATAAATTAATTAAATCCATTTTGATGTAGAAGATTAAAAGGTAAAATTAGGTTTTAGAACCAGTCTGACTTAGTTCAATCAGAAAAAAATGATTAAAATCATATTAAATAAATATGATCTCACCTTTTGGATTTTTATTCCCATAATATAGTCATGTTATTTCACCTGTTTTATTTCCAAGCTAACCAAAGTGATTCAGTTATTTTAGTAATATAAATTTATATACTACTTGGGAAAGTAAAAACATCAGAAAAAACTCACCAAGTGAATATTTTCATAAAAATATTTCCATAAAATTTTGTATGGTAGCAATCTTAACAGACATCTCCTAAATACCTTCATCCATTATGGGACCCTATAAAACAGAGTCAACTCATTTTCATACAAAACAAGCCAGTTGGGATTTTTAATTTCAAAGCACTACGATGATATTAAATGTTAAAGATAAAGTGTTCTCTTTAATACCCTCTTTCACTCTAGCTCCTGTCGCTGACGTGCTATCATCAGATCTCATCTGACAGAACATCCTACTGTGATCCCATCTCCAGCCAAGGCACCGGCTGCATCCTGACCATCCTCTCTGTCTTGTCTCTATAGACTCTCTCTCTCACATCGTAATCTGTCCATCTCTGTTATTACCTCCTTGCTAACTCTGTTTTCTACCATCTCTGTCTGTTCCTATCCCTCTTTATACCAGTCACAAGACAGTTGCGTGCTGGGCTTAGTTTAGTGAGAGTGTAACAGAGGTAGTCTATCATCCACTGCATTTGAAAGGAAAGCTTCAGTGTTAATTGAATGTATTATTTGAAATATTTTTTGCATTAAACCTCAATCCCTATGGTTGTGCCTAATATGACTTTTACTCATGTTTTCCATTACTCTATGTACGCACAAGTGTGTGCGTGTGCAGACACCTTCCCCCCCCCCACTCTAAAGCCTGCCTACACGTTCTCAACCCATTATTGGGATGGAGTCCAGTTAAGTGACATAACAGATACCTAGTCAGTAACTCGCCTTCATTTTATCGGCACTGCTGAAATGACTGCCAGCATTCTAGGCTAAAATGGCACTAATGGAAAGCACACGCACACACTAAACTGAGGAAGAAACACTTCAGAGAAGAAATCACTAGGGAAGCTGTGAACTGAGTCTTGAGAGACGGGGCAAAGGAAGGAAGAAGGCAGGAACAGAGCAGATAACAGGAAAGAGTTACAAAGACGACCATGACAACTACAACTAGCAGGTCAGGAACACTTACTTTACTTCTAGTGTAAGCACATATTAACATACAAAAATTTGAACAATTGCTGACAATTATCACGGTAACGGTCTTTTTTTCTCTCTTTTCTCTAAGTGTTCATAGTGTTTCCTTTTATGGGATAATGTTATTAAATTTTTCTCATCAGAACTTGTTACACAAATTATGGAGAAAGAAGTCTATTAACTATTTTTCTTGTATTCATTGCTTTCTCATCATGGTATTGCAAGAAAAACCTCTCCCTACTTCTTTGACCAATTTTGTACCATTTTAGATATATTTCTGTCTTTCTATATCCTGGATTTGACCACAAGCCCTAAAAACCTTCCTAAAACTAGAGAGCATAGCATAAGTAGCTTATTGGAGATGTCACATCTCCTCGTCATCCCTGCCTTTAAATGTTCATTCCCATAGCACAGGAACCTTTTGAGGGAAATGAGCTCCTGTGAGGGAGGGATTGTCACCCTTCCATACTGTGGGTTTTAAGGGATTTGGCCCAATTCTTTCACTGGAATAAGTCCTAGTGAGTTCTAGTTAGAGGTATTACAACCTCTGATGACAGTAGATTCTGACACTCCATTTTTTTTTGTGTGTTTGCTTTTGTTATTGTTTTTTTTTCTTTTTTATTAAATTTATTTATTTATTAAAGATTTCTGCCTCCTCCCTGCCACCGCCTCCCATTTCCCTCCCCCTCCCCCAATCAAGTATCCCTCCCTTGACAGCCCAAAGAGCAATCAGGGTTCCCTGCCCTGTGGGAAGTCCAAGGACCACCCACCTCCATCCAGGTCTAGTAAGGTGAGCAACCAAACTGCCTAGGCTCCCACAAAGCCAGTACGTGCAGTAGGATCAAAAACCCATTGCCATTGTTCTTGAGTTCTCAGTAGTCCTCATTGTCCGCTATGTTCAGCGAGTCAGGTTTTATCCCATGCTTTTTCAGACCCAGTGTTTTTCAAGACAGGGTTTCTCTGTAGCTTGGTGCCTGTCCTGGAACTAGCTCTTGAAGACCAGGCTGGTCTCGAATTCACAGAGATCCCCCTGCTGTTCCCTTTCTAGTGCTGAAATTAAAGAAGTGCATCATTACCGCCCAAACCTACAGCCTTTTTCAAATAGAAAGGTGGCGCTTACAGGAATAAAAGAAAGCCATGGAAAGGAGCAAGCACAGATCAACAGTGAGTATTGACTAAAAGTCCTCTAATATACAGCACTGTAAGACACAGAGCATGTCAGTATGATTGGCAGGAAAGTGTCTCAAGGAAAAAATATGTTTAAATGGGTGTACAGTTTAAGTCTGATCTCATCTAGATGGCTTCAAGAGAAAGTATGTGAATGAAGCAACCATGGAACAGAAACATGAAAAAAGTTTTCTAAATATTAAAATATCTTTAGTATTTACTAGTATTCAAAAATGCCTAGAAAACATGATATTAGAAGAATGGCTGTTTGTAAGGTAGCAACTTTTGTTCTGTTGTGAATTTTTTTCTTTTGTTTGTGTCTGAGGATTTGGCTGATGTATATATGAAAAACACAAAAATATCTGCTGCTCGTGAGGGCTATATCAGGGCATCCAACTTCCTGAAACTGGAGTTTCTTATCGTTGTAAACGACCATGAAGATGACATCTGAATCCCAGGTGTTTGCAAGAGCAGCAAGTACTCCCAATCCTGCACCATTTTTCCAGCCCATTGTGCCCTTCTAAAACATAATACTCACTGCTAGCATTACTTAACTATCACTAATAGAAAGGAATATTAATAGTTTTTAATTTTAAGTAATTTGCTATCATTTTATGAGATAAGTCTGACATCTAATTTATAATTTTTTAAATAAATATTGTGCTTCAAACTAGGCAGATGAAATGTACCATAATAATATCATAACCTATTAACCTTATTATATGATAGCCAATTAACATATCATCATATAACATCAACTATTAAATACATGAAGGTATACATATACTGCATTTTTCTAAATGCAAATATATGAGTACCTATATTTTGATAAGATATAATGGGAACAGCTTAGACTCAAACAAAAAAAACTATTCACTTTATTTGAAGAAGAGCTTAGGAGGCAGTAGCACTGGCCATGTGAGGACTTGAGAAGAAGCCTTGTTGGACAGCCAGATAATAGTGGTTGTATTTCCTCCAGTGGCTTGTATGATCTGATTCTTGAGATAATAACTTATAGTAGCTTCACAAAGAACCATCATTAATAACTGAAAAGAACAAGTTACCATAAAAGACAAACGTGCATTAAAAGTGGAGAATATTTTTCCTAAAGAGAAGTATTTCTGTATCAAATAAGCACAATATATGAATATTCTTCTCCTTAAAGACACTGTTTCAAAAAGCATAGATATAGTACTCCATGACTCTCAGACTGTAAATGAGTATACAGTCAGCTATGTTATGATAGAATTACACTTCAAGTTTAACTCTAAAACTTAATATGAATAGGATGGTAAAATATTTACACTTTCTCTGCTACTTAACGGGTCTGTGTATCAACAGCCAGCCTTACACTTTCTGTTTCTGATTGACAGAACATTCACTTGACAAAGAATCTCTAAATTATGAATCGGTTGACAAAGTAAATATTCTGGCTTTAGAAAGAAATGACTTGCAAACAGCCTATCAACTTTAATGAAGACCTCACTATAGATGAGAATAAGTACTTGGAAACAGAGCAATATAGAAGCCTATGCACACTAGTGCACATAAAGTGATAATACACTTTCAATGACACATTCCTAAGGCTTTTATTTTTAATATTTCTCTCCTTGGCTCCAGGAGACCTCACATCTCATAGGTTCAACATTGCCATGACCGGTAAATGGTCCTTTTTATTGCTATAATCATTGTGCCAATGCCACATGCTTTCTAAGGGATAAACATGAAAAAAAGTCAAACCAATCATTTAAATTAGTTTCAGGGATACTGTTCTTGGCATAGAATAGACTCCATGAATCTTTTGCAGCTGTTTCAGCTTACAGCAAAGCAGCTTCTGTAGATTTAACTATGAACCTCTCTTGTATTTTCTTGACCTTGGACACTTATTAACATTTATGATTCTGAAACAGTACTTACTCTATAATGACCATACTCTTTTTATGATCTATTATAATAATAGATTACACAATTATTTTATAGGATAATATATTAAAATCCTCTGAATTTTTAAAAAGCCTTTGAGCAAAATGTGAATAGGTCTAACAAGGTGAAAGAAATGACCTAATTCTGTTTGCTTAAACTCTGTTCTTTCCCATCAAAAGAGAGGCCTCACTTAGCAAAATCCATGACCATTGAGAGGAATCTTCTTAAGCCAGAAAATAAATGTCCATTCTCAATCTCGAGTGACACACCAGGAATTAGTAACTCTTTACAAAAAAAAAAAAAAAAAAAAAAAAAACCTTGCCGTCATCCCTATGACTACCGTCTTAATGTGATTAAATTCTTAAGTCTCATTCATTTTAACTATAAAATATATCTCATAACAAAAAGCACTACCTCATAGATAATCATAGCTTAGTCAGATTGTATGTCAGTACTAATACTGGCTTTTGTTAATTCCTGAAAATGAACATAAACTATAGAAGACATGTCATATGTGAATTTTTTCCCCTAAGTCCTTGGTTTGTTGAAGTAAAGGATTCTCAGCACTTTCTCTGGATGATATGCAGCAATGTGCCTGTTAAACATGCTTGCAGCAAACAGAAATGTAAAGTCTCTGAAATTTCATTAAGACTGGTGTCTAAATGAGCATGAAGTTGAAACAGAAAGATCCCAAGGACTCTTTACTATTACGTGTTTAATAGGGTTCCACCTTAAACCATTCTTTATTGCCTAGAAATTCATTTCATTTGCATTTTAACAGGGTTTAAGTCAAGTTAATCCCCTTTCCTCCTTTAATAAGAAACTATTGTGCACATACAACAGAAGAGGGAATAACATGAAAATGTCATCTTGTAGTCAAAACTAAATTTGTGGAGTGTGGAAGTCGTGTGGAGGATAAAGCAATTTCCATTGAGAGAATGAGGATAAAGGTTTGCAGCTTCAGAATCCACACAAAAGCCAGGTAGACTATGTTGGTGGCGGTTAGGAATCTGAGCACTCTGGCGGCAGAGGCATACATCCTGGATCTTAAGATCACTACATCAAAAAGCAAGAACTGTCAAGCCAAGAGTTCAGTAAGAGACAATAATTTAATTAATATGGAATGGAAAGCAATTGAAGACACCCAGTATTATCTTTGAACCTCCGCAAAATGTACACGTACACACAACCACAGAAAGTTATACGCATAAGTACATATATACACATAGCACATACACATAAGCACATACATATATACATAAATATACACACATAAATGAACATATAAGAACATGCATCAGGTATACCAAAGTTATTTGGATTTGCTGCAGCTTATTAAAGAACATGAATGTTTTTATATAGCTCTCTTTTATCATTCTTTCAACACCAAACATCATCGTATGGGTTCTAGCAAGCTTTACAATGAAAATGAACAATTTGGGTAATTTATGTTAAATGTTAACTAGGGAAGCTGTAGTAAAAATATCTACTTTTTGTGAGTGTTGACAATAGATAAATTATAGACCTGTAATAACTGAATACATTTTCACAACGAGCTTATGAGTGTATTACTTTGTATGAGTGCAGCACTTTTGTATGTGAATATTTTTAACTAGATTTTTAAATATTAATATTCAGGTCAGTTGTTTGCTAATAAAATGGAAAAATAAAATTGTTGACTGAAAGGAGCATGCTCATGATTTTAATTTCAATACTTTATAGACTACTATCTAGAGATATAGATATAGTAATTCCTTATAGAATTACAACAAAGACAAGTAGTTTGCTGGAGCAGAGCATTAGTTCCATGCATCACTTGGAGCAGGACTAAGGCCCTTCCCCCTTTATCTAGACTAAGCAAGGTATCCCTCCATAGGGAAAGAGCTTCAAAGAACAAGTTCCTGGAGGCAGATGAAGAGATCCGCAACCAAGCAGGGGCCAAACTACTGCAATCCAGTCAAAGGGGTAGAAGCGATAATACGAGCAAAAGGAGACAACAAGACTATGATGGGAAAGATACAGAAACAACTTACCCAAGCAAGGGGGAACTCACTGATTCTATACTGACATGCATAGGACTGAACTAGGTCCTTTGAATGTGGATGACAGTTGTATGCCTTGGGCCGTTTGTGGGACCACTAGCAGTGGGGCCAGTATTTATCTATAGTGCATGAAACAAAGACATTTGAGTAGAAAAACAAAAAAGTAAATCCATGGCATCTTAATCTGCACTGCAAATATTCTTTTTTAATTTTTAATAAAGATATGATTACTTTATTTCCCCTTGACCTTCCTCCTTCTAAATTCCTCCTTTTATCTCCCTATTTACTCCTGAAATTTTCCCAAGGAATATTTACTAATCGAGGGAGATAGTGTGATCATGAAAATGGTTTTCTCCCGGTCAATCTTATCCATTCTATCCTAGATGTGCTGATTCCCGCGGTTTCCTCAAATGTGAGAAACTTGACTTTTAACATGTGGTAGTGGGTACTGTACTTTTGTGCTCTTGGCTGTTAGCAATTCATTTTTCACATCTAAGAAGCACTTTATAGAGATTCAAAAGTCCAAAAACCCGTCCTTGCACAATGCACAAGCTTTTCTAAGATGTACTGATTCATAAAATTTGTAGGTACCCAAAGGGCTCAATGATGAGTAATTAAATAAATACATGAGAAATGAAGCTATTTAAATTCTGTTGTAGAATAGTGACTAATGGCATGGGAAGAAATTTAAGGTATATTATGTTTTAAGTTTTTGAAATATTTCAATTGAAGAAGAGTTACATGATTTCTCCACTATTTCCTCTCCCTCCAAACTCACTCATCCCCCTTTCTCTTCACACACACATACACACCCTCCAATACATAAATCCAAATGAATATCTATTTACTATTGCTTATGTGCGTATGATTTTAGAGTTCTCCACCTGGTGTTGAGCAATCATTTAATTGAAAAAATTTTGAAAAATTTTTGAGGTCATAGCTGAGAAAGGAAAAGACAGAAAGGATATATCATATCCAATGCAGTAATATAGACATTGCACTAAATGGAGAAGAACTGAGAACATTTCATATAAACTCTGGAGCAAGGCTCTCAAATTCAATACAGTGCTCAAAGTCATCAAGTAAAGGCAGTTGAATGACCGATGTCCACAGAAAATTAACCAACTCATATATGAAAAAGAAAGACATGGTGATGAGTTATGCTGCTGACATTTGATTTTGCGTTATAATTTGATCTCTCTAGAGTAATCAAATGAGTCAATGACATGATTTATTTTTGCCTCATATTTTTCTGGCACACTTGTGGCCTTCATTTTGTTGAGATTTAATATACTGCAGCAGCATTAATTTTCTGGCTGGATACTGTAATGCAGAGCCATAGCTGCCACGAAGGTCAGTCCTTGTCAAGGACAGTGTTTATGATGGAATAATCGCAACAAATTGCAGACTACCACGAAGTTGTTTTCAGGTCTGTTGCCATTCCTGAACTTACTAAGCTGTAATATATGCTGAATCCTTGAAAAGAGCATCCTTCTCCATTGGGAATTTATCACGAGAGTTTCCAATCATTCATTAATCATGAAAGATGGCTATGGGGACTGCAACAAGTATGGGGACTTTAGAGATGTGGAGCATACAATCACCACATAACGCACAACAGTAAATGATTTAAAAGATCTGTTTGTTACAGGGTTTATATTTGTCTTCTCTCCTCCTGACTTGTTGATCTCTTGAAACACTGCCGTGGATCATTTGTATTACTCTGGACCCATAGTTAGCCCTTTTCTAGCCCTGGTAGACATTGCTTGGTGCCTAAGAAGAGGGCCTTTGATTCTTAGCCATTAGTGAAAATCCATACAAATCAGGATTGACACTGACAAATAAGCTTTGAGGGAGCCTACTGTTTTAGAAAAAAAAAATCGGTAACTTTTAAACTAGATTTTAAAAAGTGAGCTACACTTATTTGGCAGTGAATGCATTTTCAAATTTTTGGGGATTCTACAGAAAACATGCATCTCTAATAGGGCCATAGATTAAAGCTTGTGGGATGGAGGGTGTCATAGCCACGTGTTGGCGCTCTGAAGAGTGGATACGCCATAAAACTTTATCCAATCTCTTAAATGTCCCATGTGCATTGTGGATGGGAACATTCCCTTTTACTCAATACAGAATTATTTGTGATTATTTATATTCCCAGAAAAAGGAGAAGCAGAATGAAGCACTTTTCATTCTGTGAGTTGGTCATTACCTCAGCACTATTTCTCAGTATAAAAAAAAAAAATGAAGGTAAGAAACAGAATACATGTTTTTGATAGTATTTCTAATGTATTTTTGGTAAGTTTTCATCTTGGAACTTCACAAGGAAAAAGTAATTATTTAATTATTCATTTACTTTTTTGAGATCATAACGCAATTGCATCATTCCCCTTTCTCACTTCTTTCCTTTCCTCATATTTATCTTCTTCCCTTTCAAATTTATAGCTTCTCTTTGGATCAATTGCTGTTACAAGTCTATATGTATTGAGGAAATTCCATATTCAGATAGGGCACAGAACATGCTCTGAATAGGGATATTTTGAAACAGCACACATGCCACAGTATATAGTTCCTGTTTAGTGTAGATCTCCTAAGCTTTTAAGACACAGATATTTCTTCGAATGAGTAGCCTGGTAAGTGGAGGCAGGATGGACTTTAGTGGGGTGGGGTGGGGGGGTTGTTAACTTCCACAGAAATTGATAAGTTTGGAGACAAAGCAAAAGGTTGGTAAGAAAGCATTCAGTGTTAGTCTAATAATGTTAGATATATCCAGAGAAAAGTTAAATAAATAGAAATCTGTATGTTTCACGGGTTGAGAGAAAGTGGAGTATGTCTCTGGATAGAGGAATAAGTAGTGTTGCAATGGTGACTGTTAAGGGTGGAGTGGAAAAACCATAATAGCTTAAAACTATATCTATAAGTGAAGACTTTTGAAAGTCCAGGTATCAAAAGTGACAGGCATAATTATGATAACTATGTGATGTAAATCTCATAGAACACAGAAGCTTGAATTTTTTTAAACACATAAACCAGAGAAACTGGCTGTGTGGTGGTGGTGCACACCTTTAATCCCAGCACTGGGGAGGCAGAGGCAAATGGATCTTAATGAGTTCAAGGCCAGCCTGGCCTACAAGAGCTAGTTCCAGGGCCAGGCTCCAAACCTACAGAAAAACTGTAGAAGACAAAATAAAAATCAAAACCAAGAAACATTAAAGTAAATTTTCAGTAAGTTTTCTCAACCTCAATTCTATGTTAAAACACTGTAAAATCATTCAGAAGGTAGTTAAGTCATGATTCAACTTTAATTGCACTCCTCATTTTTGAATACTTTAGTTACATCATACTTTATGTAGAATATAATTTTATATTATAAGCTATAAAATAGTATATTTGATTTAAACATATAAGACAAAAACATTCAATGAAGTGTTGGACAAATTAGACAAACATTTTTGAAATTTTTAAGTTATAGCTACAATACTTCTTCCTTTACTTCCTCCAGACTCTCCCGTTTATCACTCACCTCTCTCCTTCTATTCCTGGCTTCTAATTCCATCTTTCTTGCATATATGTATATACTTGCAGAGTCCTAAAGAAAACCTATTCAGTTCATATAGTGCTATTAGTATGTACATGTTTGGGATGATAATTAGCACTTAGCCACCAATTGGTGTGGTCTTCCCTGGGGAGGACCACTTCTCATGCTTCTGGTTTTTCATGTGGTGCTCAGGCTTCATTAGTATTCTCCATCCATCTTGGCACACCCATAAGTGTCATCTTTGTTCAACTCATTTTCTTGACACTGTATGATGTTAATTTTGTTACTGTTAGAAGACACAGTCTCAGAGCAAGCTGCCTGATCCTCTGGATCTTAAAGTTAAAAAAAAATTCTTAAAGAACTGGAATTTACTTCACTAGCAGACAAGTAGAAGGAAGGACCTGAGTTCCAGACATAGCAGATTAAGAGAAAGAAGAAAAAGGAAAGAAACAAATTAAGACACAATACTGGAGAGGGAAAAAGGGAAAGACAGTTGTATGTAGATTCAGGGATTCAGGAATTTTCAGTAAATAAATATATCTCAGGCCTGACACCTCTTTAAACTGTACCAAAAACTGTATAGTTTATACAGTTTATAATATTCATATAAAATAATATAATTACCTATTCTGTAAAATATTATTTAAAAATAAGATTTAGAAGAAATATATCACAAGCCTTCAAACAAAGATGAATAATATAAAATGTACTAAAATGATATATGATGCATGTTGAAAAGAACTTGGTTTTCTCTTTGGGAAATTGTAATAATCATAAAGAATCATGCCACTCAGACAGATCATGGTTGACCTTAAACAAACAGAGTGGCTTTCAGGTCTGTCCTGAAATCCTTTCTTCTCCAAGGTGTTTGTGGTTCTCTGAAAAGAAGATAAGTGAAGGAAAAATTATATTTTCCTTTGTCTCTTGCAAAAACCTTAAATAATGAGTTGAACTGACAGTGAAAAAGAGCTCATTTGAAAAGTTATGAAGCTATCACTAAATTCAACAGCAGACATTGCTTGTGTGACTTTCTGCTACAACTGGTTTTCATGAATGAATCAACTGTTTGAAAACGTTTTTATTCACATTTTATTTTTAAAGATTTTATTTTACACTTAACTATGTGCAGTATGAGTTTCTGTGTGGGTGCACACATTGGTGCCAGTGTCCACAGAGGTCTAATTCTTCAGAACCTCATAAACCTGGGACTACAGGAGTTTGTGAGCTGCAGAGAAGTGTGTTATGAGGAATGAGTACTGGCCC
Source organism: Alexandromys fortis (assembly GCF_014885135.2). Taxonomy (NCBI): domain Eukaryota; kingdom Metazoa; phylum Chordata; class Mammalia; order Rodentia; family Cricetidae; genus Alexandromys; species Alexandromys fortis. Next base: position 1,091,951 of record NW_026068064.1, on the reverse strand, counting down.
CCTATATAAGGAATATGTTCTCTTAACTACCAAGCCATCTCCCCAGTCCCCAGTTATGATTTTTTTAAATTTCATGTAGTATATTGATACCATATTCTTTCAATTACTTTTCTTGTCTTTTTCCAAATCCTGCCAATTCTTTGTCTCAGCAATGACAACAGCAAATGAAATTTTTAAAATATTTGAACATGTTTTGTAAAAGGAAGTGTAGTGGTTGGTGTGATGAATGCTGCCCATGTTTTTGGAACTTTGAACATTTTGTCCCCAGAATTTGTTGTTGTTTACGGAGGATTAGGTCCTACAGACTTGGTAAGGAAGTACTTTATTGGAGCAAGGCTTTGAAAATAAGAACAATGACAATAATAATTTTAATAAACCCTCACCTACTTCCAGATCGCTGTCTTTACTTAATACTAGCATTTCACAATGTGAGCTTTCGGCTTGCTGCTCTAGACACTATGCCTGCATCTTTCTGTCAGGCTTCTAGTATTTCTACCTTTGTGTATCTCCTCAAGAAACAAGGATACATCCTAAAAACTGTATATGTAAATATTTGCAAAAGCATTATTTTTGAAATCTAAAGTTTAGAAGGAACCAAAAAGTCCATTATCTAGTTAACGGATACCAAAATATTATACATCTCCAAATTGAAATGCTATTTGGTAATAAAAAGAACAATATGTTGATATGTGCCCTAGCAAGTGTAAATGAAAAACATGATGAGTGGAGTAGTTAATTCTCTGAATTCTATTCATATTGCCTTTTATACCAATGAAATTCTTTCAGGAAAAAGAAAAGGTTTAGTTTTATTCTACATTTGGAATGGACTGAGTTATTGGGATGCAAACATAAGGGACAATGACTAGTAAGTTATTGCCTTCTATTAATGAAGTCAATAGGTAAGCTTTTCCTATGTTCATTATATATCAGGGAGTCACTGAAAATGACTAAAATCCAAAGTTGTGTCTATTGTCTTTTGAACAAAAATCACCATGAGTTAGAGAATGCACATGACCTATACAAACCAACAGTTCTCTTCTGTTTATTTCCCCATGCAGTCATGAAGGAACAGCTTCGTCAGAGAACTAAAGAACTATTTATGAATTTGAGAACTGCTGGGAACATAAAAAGAGATGAGGGTAGGAATGGAGGAGAGAAATAGTGCAAATATAGTACTCATATAAAATTCTCATTTTTAATTTAAAATTATGTATTATTGAAATGTACATATAATTTTCAAAGTACAAAAATTTAAAAATTTAATCATAAATATTTTGATTTTGAGCAATGTTAAAAAAGTCTTGCCAGATAATTTTGCATTTCTAGTGTTATATATACTTTTAGAAATGTTATATCTGAGGAATGTGCATGAGACTTTTTATTTTGTTTCTTTTTTTCTTTTCTGTTTTATTGACACGGTCTCACCAAGTAGCTATCTTGGAATTTACTATGTAGACCATATTGGCCTCATAATCACAGAGGTCCACCAGCCTTTCCCTCCTGAGTGCCAAGATTACAGGTATGTATCACCAGACCTGTTCAAACATATTTTTGATATATTGAATACATACCATATCTGGGTTTTTAAAATTTAATCTACAGTGATTAATTGTATCTATCCCCAAACACTTGCCCTTAGTATTCTGTGTAAGGTGTTTTATAATTCAAAATTTCAGTTATAGTTTGACTCATAATGTCAAAATACCATACATCAATTTCATCACTTAAAGCTAGCACTTTGATTTTACACTGTGTTCTTTCCAAATTTTCTTTTCTTGCCTCTTTAAGAATACAACATCATTACAATAAAAATAAAACTTTTCTTAAATATCCAAAAATCTCTCTTTGTTACTATATTTAATAAACTTTCAAAATGCCTTTAAAACTGCAAGTGGATGACTTATTTAAGAGCATAGATTTTAGAATCCACTCTGTCTATTATTGATATTTGATTACTACTTTTGAGATTTGAAAATATACTTTTGAGTGCTTGAAGTGTTTTCTACTCATATTACAAAGCATGAACAGCTTCATAGTTGGCACATTACCCTGATAAGTTAGTTGGCAGTGAGCTCAACATGAAATAAAATATTTAAAAAAACTGCAATTTAGCAAATGCAGATAAATGTAGTTAAAGCAAAAGTAGCTTTTTCTCTGATTATTTTAAGGGAATGAACGATATAAGCACATATGGTGTGAATCTTCAGTGTCACGAATCCTTGTGAGTCAGAAGTCTAGGCCATATGAGAATTTCTGGAATGTTTCGACATCAGAAATGTTGAGAACAACTGAAAAATACAGAGAAGTTAGGCTTCATCAATAATAACGGCATTCTAGATTCAAATTAATGCACTTTCAGAATGTTTCCCGCCCCCTCTTGAAAATAACCACGTTCATACCAGAGTCACACACAAGGAAATTTTAATACCAGAATCTCCTTTCTTTTTTATTAATTAATTAATTAATTAATTAAAGATTTCTGTCTCTTCCCCACCGCCGCCTCCCCTTTCCCTCCCCCTCCCCCAATA
>NW_026068064.1:1029919-1089413 GCF_014885135.2 Alexandromys fortis | reverse complement strand
CAAAGAGCAATCAGGGTTCCCTGCCCTGTGGGAAGTCCAAGGACCACCCTCCTCCATCCAGGTCTAGTAAGGTGAGCAACCAAACTGTCTAGGCTCCCACAAACCAATAGGTGCAGTAGGATCAAAAAACCCATTGCCATTGTTCTTGAGGTCTCAGTAGTCCTCATTGTCCGCTATGTTCAGCGAGACTGGTTTTAACCCAGGCTTTTTCAGACCCAGGCCAGCTGGCCTTGGTGAATTCCCGATAGAACATCCCCCTTGTCTCAGTGTGTGGGTGCACCCCTCGTGGTCCTGAGTTCCTTGCTCGTGCTCTCTCTCCTTGTGCTCCTGATTTGGACCTTGAGATTTCAGTCCGGTGCTCCAATGTGGGTCTCTGTCTCTGTCTCCAGAATCTCCTTTTTTAAACAACTGCACCATTGGTGGAATCATTTACTTTCACAGGAAATGTGATTCAGAGAATAAAATGGTGCTGAGCTGAAGGGCAAAGGAAATGGTAACAAATCATGAAATACTCAAATGGTATATTGAATAGCCATTAAGGATTGTTGGGATAACTTTTAAAAGAGTCTGGGAGCTATGTTTCCTGTAAACTTTCTTTTTGTTATTTAATCTAAAAGCAACCAGACTAAGCAGAAATTTCACCCATGACAGCTGGAAATAATTTTAGAAGATGACATCCCCTCTCCCAACAAAGTTTGTCCTCAGGATTAGGGACATAATTTAGGGGTTGGTTATAATTGGTATAGCGTTGAAGGTTGGGGGGGGGATTTTGTAGGCTCAGGGATCTAATTAAATAAAACAATAAAAATAAAACTAAAAAATAAATAAATAAGAGAAAATTTGATGGGATAATAGATTAGTGTAAGCTTACTTACACTAATTATAATAGTGAGTAATAGAGTGAATACTTGTGAGTTATTTATAGGCAATTATATTGGTATAGATTCATGTATATTGATGTAAAGTTAAATTATATTGAATATTGTATGCATGCATGCTTCTACCTCTGCTTAAAACATTTTTATATATTGATATATACATATATATAATATTTCAATGTACATTTCTACCTCTGATCAAGATACTTATACATTGTTTATATTTTGAGGTCATTGTCCTCACTTGTACAGTTGTTCATTGTATAATATTCTAATATGACATCTTAGTCTTTAAGTTCTATAGTTATTAGGATTATAAATCAATAGTTATCTGTTTGTCATAGTTAGACTAATCCATAGAGATTATATTCTGCATAGATAGGTAATCTTTAACCACTTCAAAGAGCTGTGGAATATGGCATTTAAATGAGTTAGGGTTTTGTTGAGACACAATTGCTCCTGGCAGCACCAATCTATTCCTGAGAAAATGTTGAACACTGGAGACACTCCACTTGGAGCTTGTTTTCTTCTTGGCAAAACTGGCCTTTTGACAAACAACTGCCCATGCCTCATCAAATGACAAGGTACATGGTATCTGGAAATGGATAATTAGAATTGTCACATCTTGCCAAAACAGGGTAAGGCAGTTTTGAAAAATTTGCTGGCTCTGCAAATGGTCTGTCAGTTATTCTAGGCCTTAGTCAAAGTTGGTTGCTTCAACATTGCAAATGAGACTTTGGATGATTGTCCAGGTAGCCATTTGTCTCTGTCATTGGTTGTACATTTTGGAAGTTGCTTGATTGCACTTCCCGCTTTCTCAAGTAATATTATTTCCCTTCTTGGATTTTCAATGGGGTTGAAAAGTAGATAGTTGTAGCTACTTTCCTCTCATGACTGGGCCAAGTTATTTATTATACAAGACTTAAACTAGTTAGGATAAGATAATTATTGAATGTATTTGTGCTTATTGTATAAAATTTTGTATTAGGCTTAGAACTCTCTTATTTAAACAAAAGGGGGAGGTGCTTTAGGAAACCCTACAGCTAGTAGTTACCTGTCCACTGTGGCATGGCCTCTTATACTAGTTATGCCAATGTAGAGCATGTGCCTGGCCTCTTTTCTGGCTTAGGGATTCAGTTTCTGATCTCCATTCCAGCAGAGGATTCTGATTTGTGAGTCTACCCCTAAACAAATAACTGTCTGTTTCTAAGCTAGTGTGGAATTTCTTTTTCAATATTTATTTATTTATTATGTATACAATATTCTGTCTGTGTGTATGCCTGCAGGTTAGAAGAGGGCACCAGTACCCATTACAGATGGTTATGAGCCACCATGTGGTTGTTGGGAATTTAACTCAGGACCTTTAGAAGAGGAGGCAATGCTCTTAACCTCTGAGTCATCTCTCCAGCCCTTTTGCCCTGTGGAATTTCTTTTAAGCATCCTTCTTCACCAAAATATTAAAAGCACATGGTATAACTGTCTTGTTATTTGTTGGTCTGAAATCTGTCACTTCTTTTCTATATCTTGGGAGGTTACATCTTCCCAGTTGCCACCATTGGTAGTAACACGAAGCTTCTCAGATTGAGCCTGGGAGCCAATTTTATCTAAGAGTAGTAGCAATGGTATTCAGAAGGCAGTTTGCCACTGTGATAGATTAGTTGATCTCCTCATCACAACTCCCTCTTTATACTTCTCTGCCACCGAAGCCTGCCCTCATATTTATGGCCTTTTGCATGCTAGTACAAGTGAGCATGGGTGGGCAGTTATTACTAAAGGCAGCTTATCAAAGCAACACTATTGAACAAGACAAGACTTTACCCCAAAGACCATTGATTAAAAACAATCCATCATCTTACTTCCAACTGGATTCCAATGTTGTCCTATAAGTTCCAATGGAACTGTTACCTGGAAGGAATGTTGGAAGTGAATGCCTATTCACTGGGATTGTTGCCAGAAATGCTAGTTTGTGGATACCTCACGTTCTCTCAGCCTCTGAGAGTATTCATGTGTGGATTGGGTTGCAAATCCAGTATCAAGTATGCTGCAACATACATTCGTTTTTACAAGTTATTTTCAAAGAAAAGTAAAAGTACATGATACATTCAGACCCAGCTTCAGAAAATTTTCAACATCACTTCAGGTACTATGTGGTTTGAAAGCTGCCATAATTACTGGTCAATGTCAAAAGACAAGAGAACCTGGATTCACCTTTGGATGAAAGAAAACACTTATAAAACTGATTTTGCAAATTCAAAGAAGCTGAAGTTCATGCAGTTTAATAATAAACCACTTGTATTAAAACGATTCAAACAATTTATTTGCAAGGTCACTTTCAGAGAGATATGCAAATAATTCTGAAGACTACTTTCCTTTTCTTGACTTTCTTTTTGATTCTAAATACGGAACACAGAAAATAGGTCTTTCCCCAGTGACTTATCCAGTTGATTTATTTAAGTTTCTTAGAAAATACAAGTGAACAATTAAACCCACATCTTTAAAGTATGACTTCACAATAAAAATATTGAAGCTCTACATTAATTTTTCCAAAGATTTACTTGACAATATAAGTTTATTAGAGAATAATGATAACTTAAGAATTGGTACCAACTAAGAAGTCCAACAAAAAGCATCACCATTTTGTAGTATAGATGGTAGAAAACATGATGGGAGATAAAAATAGCAAGGAAAATTAGACAAGATATGAAATAAAAAGCATAATATTCAAATTTTTGTTAAATTTCTAAGAGTGTTTTTTCCACTATAGATTTCTGTGATTCACTTTGAAAATGTTATGTGTGATTTCCTTATTCATTATAATATTGCTGATCACAATAGTGAAATTGATTCTTAAATATACTCCCCTTTCTATTTTAAAATAGTAAAGGAAATCCCCAACATTGTTAGTAAATTGTATGCTCTTTTGCTAGAAATTATTTTTGTGCTACCTAACACATTAAAGATTCTATTAATTAATGTAGACACTTTCCCCCTGATATTAGATTCTCTACTCGAGAAATCATGGTGTTCCATTTGTTCTGTGAAGCATAATTCGTTTGCTTGTGACACAACTTAAAATATTGCATGAAAATGCCCACATAAACACAGATGTGTCTGCTTTATGTCTCCAGACGTGTGTGTGTGTGTGTGTGTGTGTGTGTGTGTGTGTGTGTGTGACTATTGCTGGTTGTGAACATAATTAGCAGGCTCATGATTCTGTGTTCAATACTCAGAGCATTCAAAACAGAAAAAAAATCAACATGAATAGAATGACTTTGATTTCCCATTAAAGTTCAAAAGAGAAAAGACGGTGATTTTTATACAGAGAGTTATCCCATTTTCAGGGATGCTGCTCAAGAATTCAAGAATGTTATGAGAGGAAAATGAATAATTGTATACAAACACAAAGCACTATCACCATATTTCTTTTGTTTTCTGTGTCCAACAAAGCACTTGGAGACAATATAGTGGGCCGAGAAAACAGGCAATTGAGTGCACAGTAGAAGCACCCCAAACTCAGGAAACACTGGGTATTTATAGTAAGACACTGACATGACTGTATATTTCTGACTGGAAAGAGCATTCACGTCACTTGATGAACACATGTTCTCTCCGCTCTTGAAAGACACACTGTGATAACCTTACCAGACTGAGTGTCATACATAAATCTATAAAAGATAGTCCAGAGAAGGCTATCGCTGTTTCTGTTTCTTCTGTATGCCAAAATGAGTGAGGCACATGATGTATTTCTCTCAAATAAAATTATAGTCTTTTCACTGTTCACTCTAAAATATGATTTGTGTATCTACATATTTAGGTTCATGAATCAAACATTAAAGAAGATTATTTGACGAAATAGCAATATCAGTAAAGCATCAATTTGAATGCAACATTAGTGATAAAAGGTTTTAAATTGTATAGACATGTCAGCAATATTACAATATCAATTTTGTTTTGAAGTATGTGCTTGTTCTATTTTCTTGGTATTTTTCTAATGTTTTTTTCTCATTAGTAGAATGCATTAAAGATTATGGATTTTATGTTATGGCTATGAGTCCATGAGTTAAGTAAGTCTTTGACTTGAGACTTCTGTGGATGTTAGGTTGATAATAATGACAATTCTAAAATAATTAACAGACAGTTATCAAAGTGTACTTCCTGAGATCATTGTCAAAAATGAATTACTTTGTTTATTTCTAGAGGTAAATTAGTCTTTGCATTTATATTTTTATCTCTGATTCTGTGTTAGATATGAATGTAAAGTTACATATAGTTTTGATGAATATAGATCTGATTTCTCCCTTATATGCAGACCTTCAATTTTATAACACTTTATTCTACAGCATATTCTTTCCCAATAGTGTGATATTTACAACATCATGAACAACCAACTCAGTATTAATGTGTGGAGTGAATTCTGGGCTATCTTTCCCATTCCCTTTCAACGGTGGGTCTGATGTTCTATTAATGTCTTGCTGTTTTCTATACAATGACTTTGTAGTAGATTTCAAGTAGTGTGATATTTCTGTCTTCACTGCTTTGTAAAGAATGCTCTATACATATAAATGACATGAACTGCTATTTATAGCATATATGGATTTTTTAAATTGGGTTAAATTTTTCTGTGGTTTATAAGATTTTGTAATAAGCAAATTTGCAGTTAATTACACTAGTAAATTAGATTAACATATTCACCATTTTACAATCTGCCTCTCTGTCTCTGTCTTTATGGCTCACTGTATACACACACACACACACACACACACACACACACACACACACACACACACACATATATATATATATATATATATATATATACTCAGTAATATCTTGTGCCACACACCATCCTCCCCTCCCCCCGCCTGTGCTCTATGAGCTAGAAACCAGTTCGCGAGCTTCATTCAGGCAAGGGGCTGGAGGTTGAGATAAAACACACAGAGACACACCAACACACGGACCTCCAATCGCTGGTACAGAAGTCCTTCTTTAATAGCACCACGGAGGCTTAAATACCCGGCAGTCAATGGCCAACAGCTGAAAATCCCATCCTCTGATCCTCTAGGTAAAGCACAGCTTTTAGTAACTTCAATTAGAAGGCTCTAGCAGGGAAAAGCAGCTGAAGGCCAGGACTTCCTTGGTTCCAACAATCTTGTAGTAAATATCAAATATGCACAATAAAATTATTAAAATTTATATTTTTAAAAATATATACAGACACACAAAATAAAGTAAGCAAAGAAAATTATTAGAAATATTTGATTATTTTATCTAATTATATATATATTACATATAATGTTTCCAATTAATATGACTATGTCATTTTTTTACCTAAATGAGATGTTAATGAAGCTATTAATTATTACATCATGACAGGTATAAATTTTAATGCTATTGAACAAGCAATTATACTTGCCCCACTCCGAACCCTGTTTTATCATCTTCATGATATGTAATTTTGCTCTCAAGAAGCCTACCTTATTTGGGCTCATATTTAAAAACATTTAAAAATATTTTCCTGTAAATCATAAAACTTCCAATGAATACTTCTTAGTATATATTAGATAATTAGACAATTTCACTATTTTGTATTTCTTTATATCTAGTTTCCACATAATTACATTTTAACATTCACAGCATAATTCACAAAGTTCTACATATGATGTATATGTTTCTGTACTTAGCACTATGCTATAAATGCATCATAAATTGACTTATCTTCATCCTGTGCTGTGGTGGAAGGTCTATTTATTAATCTTAGCACTTCACAGATAAGGAAATAAGATTAAGGGTCTGAGAGCTGTACACAGTGTCTCACAGCCATTATATAGTAGAACTTAATAAGAAGTCCATTCAGTCCTGTTCTAGAATATTTGTTTTGATGCTCATATGGATTTAATGTCTTGCAGTCAGTCTTGACTCTCACCAATGTGGTAAAGTTGACTTAGATGACAACCTAGTCAAGGCACTAATGCTATTAGTTTTTTTTTTCCTTTCAAATGACAGTTGGAAAATAATTGAATTGTTTTGTTCATTTTTCACAAAACTAGTACTGATTAAGATGATTCCAAACTGACTTCTGATGAGCACAGAAGCTGGAGTGATTAGAATTTAATTCTGATACCTCACACAGTTTCCCCAGGTCCCGAGTTATCATTCTCATCACTTAGAGTTACCTTTTTAAACCACAGTTGAACAATGAATTTAGCAAATGTAGCCTGCAATAAATGAATACATACTACCCTTGGGAAAGATAAAAGTAGGATCCATTTGAAATCATCCATCAGCTCCCTGCTTGCTCAGTTATACTGATTTATACTTTAGCTGCTGAAAGTTGAGACCATAAAACTGGGAACTCACAAAACTGAATCAGCAAGAAAAGCATTTAATGTATCTGTCTCCTGATCATTAAGGAAGCGTCTAAAAAATTTAGTATTCTTTAGAGCTTTCAAACACAGAAAAAGAAAATACCAGAACTCAGTCCAGATGTACTAATGGTTTATGATACAAATACCAACATAGGCACTAACTAATGAAAAAAAAAAGGCTCTGATTTTAAAATCTCTTAAGAGTTGGAGCTAGCAGAAAGGTAAAAAAAAAATCTTTAGGTTCTCAAATTAAAGTTTGTTCAATATAGGTTCATAATAAGACATCTTTCTTTATCTTTGGTCAAAAGGTAAGTTATGTTCAGGAAATGACCAGGTGAAGGAGTAGAAAGATTTTAAGAGCCAGACAACCAAGAAACATGTTGTGAAGCTGTTTCTCCTCAAAATGTCTACACAAACAAATTGGAGCAATGAAAATATCAATGGACATATTAATAAGGAAGGGGGAAGCATTTTCAGAGCGCACTCCTAGATAAGAACTACAGAGATTGTTGTCCAAGACACTGTGGAAAGCCCTGAAACCCTTCCATACAAATAACAAAACAGATTTAGTAAGTTATATTTATATATTTGTATATACACAGAATCATGTATATGTGTGTGTGTGCAAAAATGATGATAATCAAAGAAAAATTCTATCAACTTGAGAATGAGTAGGGAACAAAGGAAAGATGGATGGGGTATCTAGCATAGAGTGGTTGAAGAAAAGCAATGGGAAGATTGATGCAATTCTATTTCAGTTATAAACATTTTTTGTCTCAGTTTCTCTGTATAGTCCTGGTCTATATACTACTATATACCAGGGTGGTCTTGAACTCACAGAGATCAACCTGCCACTACCTCCTGAGTCCTAAGATTAATGGTTTGTACCACCACTGCTCAGCAACATTATTTTGAAATTTGAGCATGCCCTACCTTAAATTTTGTCATCCCCATACAATATAGGAGGTGATATGAATTACTCTTCCTTCTTGAGAAGGTTCATGCTATACTCAGTTCTATTTAGGGACTCTGAAGGAATCTCTGCTGGCTCATCTTCATTGCCTACTTGACTAGATGTAGAAGTGGCATAGAGACATTACTTTCAGTGAGTCTTCAAATAGAACTCAGACAGGTGTAACTGGGAAATCGGGAGACCTGTTATGAAAGTGGACAGCACCATTCTTTTGCTGGGGTCCTAAATATAAGAGTAGAAAAAGCCAACTCAATAGTGCTGAGGAGGGTGCATGAGAGCAGTTGCCTTGTGTACCTGATGCCATACCTTGACCACTGTGATGGAATATACTCCCAAATTGTGAACCGAAATGAACTTTTCATTGCTTAAGTTGATTTTGTCATATATTGTTAATCTAAGTTTATCACAGTGTAAGTACTATATAATAGCAATTATGCAGTTTATAGTAGCATGTAATAATAAATTTAATGTAAGTGTGTGGTAATATTTTGTTTGTGAACAAATATAGCTTGTCTTAAGATCAGAGTGAAGAGCTGGCCACTAGTTAGCCATTGAGGCCAGGCAAGGGTGGTACATATAATTAATTCCAAAAATTGGGAGTTATACACCTTTAATCCCACACTAGGAACCTGGAGACAGAAGACAGGACCTCAAGCAATTTAGTCTAAGCATTCAGTCTGAAGATTTGTGGAGACAGGATCTTGCCTCCTTTAGTTTGAGGATTCAGCAGAGGCAAAAAGTCTCTCTTGTGGCTGACTCCTTTACTTCTCTGATCTTTCAGATTTTAGCACAATATCTGACTTGGGGTTTTAAATATTAGAACCAATTAGAATTTGTGATAAATAAGTGACCAAAAAAGTGAGTGAAAAAGCAATAATTTAGCCAAAAATAGAATGTATTTAATGGGGCAGAGATTTCTTCAAAAAGTATATGTACTAAGACAAACATATGTATAACCATGGCACAGCAAGCAAACATGTTAACAACATTATTTGAATTGAACCTTGTCAAGGATATGTCAATTACTATTGTTTTAGATGGGCACAATTTTAACACTTCCTTAGTAGACAGCAAATGTAGTATCATTGTCATTCATCCAAGACCTTTATCATGTTTAAAATAATTTTAAAAATAAGCATTTAATATTGTCTTTGATTTATACTAATAAAATCATCTTAGCAGAGTCACAGTCTTGTGTACACACAAGTTGACATTCTCCATACTGAAGGCTGTGTAATTCTTAAAATGGAAAGTTACACACTGCTATCAGTTTTGTACTTTTACATAATGGCATAATAAGGATTGGCAAATGGTTGAAAGAACAGACAGGTATGATTTTACAGAAGAAAAATCTAGTAAAAATCTAGAAAAAAACTAGTAAAAGCCAACACAAGCTAGCATCAATTTATTTATAGAGCTGTGCAGTTGGTATTTTCCCTATAATAAATAAATACATACTACTGAATGAAAGCTTTCTTTACCCATTTTCTTATCAGTTGTGTCTATTTCTTTGGCATAAATTCCAGTGACCAACACTCAGGTCCTCATGCATGTTCTGCAAGAACCCTGTAAACTGAGCCATCCCCCAGTCCTCGGGAAAGACGTTCTCCCATACCGACAGAGATCTCTCCACAGAAATCATCTGTAATGTAGTATGTGTTCAGGTAATGTATATAGGATGAATGAATCAGTGTGGTGAATTTTATCATTAGCAATTCATTTGATAATTGAAAAGGACTCCGAAGGAACTCTGCCATATTTCGGACACAAGACGGGTTCTCTAGAACTGCAAGTCATTGTGTCTTGAATTCTTTTTTCTTAATTGGTGGGTGGACTTTGTTCTTGCTTAAATAAGAAAGAAAAAGAAAAGGAGACACAGGACAAAGAAATTCCACTGCTTTATGAGTTTTCAGGCATAGGCAATTTCCAAGATCCTCAATTCCCTAGGAAAATGTTTGAGTTTGACATAATTGATTAAATGGTGTAAAGGACAGAAATCCAATAGTCATTTTGTATTTTAAGATAGTAAATCTTTTAGTAAAGCGAAATTGAAAGATTCAATTAAGAAGACATGGAGAGCTCATATGTCCCTTATTCAACTCATCCTTAAATAAAGATGTAACTATCACTGGATGTACAGGGAGGTGACTATGAACAAGAGAGCATTCAATCTTTGTCTTTGTGTGAACTGTAGTCTGAAAAGACAGAGGGATGGTGAACTAGTGAAATTGAATCTGGTGAGAATTAATAAAATTATGGTAGATTGAGCTAGGCCCATATGTGAGGTTAGAAATTACCTATGAGACAGGGGTAGAACCATAGGTAAAAGTCAGCTAGACAAGAGGGAAGAAAGGTCAACCAAAGACGAACAGCAACATGAGATACATAAGAAGAGGGATGCGTTAGTGGTGACATCATCTCTATGTAAGAGAAGAGAATAGTAAGGTGTATATCTAACAAATTAGCTAAAAGTAATTTTGGTAGTGTTTGGGTGTGTGTGTAGGGGGGACTCAATCAATTCCTCCAAAAGTCTTAGAGACTGGTAGATTTCTTTCCTTTTTTTTAAGTTTTGTTTATTTAATTATTTTGTTTACAGTGTTCTGTCTGCATGTATGCCCGCAGGCCAGAAAGGGCACCAGATTTCATTACAGATGGTTGTGAGCCACCATGTGGTTGCAGCGAATTGAACTCAGGACCTCTGGAAGAATAATCAGTGCTCTTAACCTCTGAGCCATCTCTCCAGCCCCTGACTGGTAGATTTCAAATCTGTTCTATGACCAGAAGTCTAGAGAGACACCAAGTGTCCATGTTGCAAGCTACGTTTAAAGTAAAAACATCACTTCTGTGCTACAGTGTGGAAAGAAGGGCAGCGTTTCTTTGTCTCTTTTCTCTTAAAGCTGCCAACTAGGTCAGATGATTATGACTAATTTATAGAAATAATCTACTCTGTGTAAGCCAGTGTTAGTCAATTTTAGTTACATTTTAAGAATTCTGTGATTGCACCATCGAAATTGAAGTTTGATCAAACAACTCTTCCCCAGAAACTAGATAAGCAGACTCACAAAAAAAAAAAATTATCCCAAAGTATACAATAATAAAATGCAATATTATTCTGGTCCATGTTATCCAAAATAAATATTCAAAAAATAACTAAATAAATACAGTTCTTCATATCAAATTCTCCAGCTATTAAAAAATAATAGGTTGATGCTTGAAATGCTGACAAAGTGGAAACGCAAAGAAGAGTTTTCAGGTTTATCCTTGGTTATAGGATTCTGTGACATTCAAATGGCAAAGAATTTAGGAGGCAGGTAGATGTGGGGCAGTTTGAAATAAACAAGCATTATCTACTGTGAGAGATCTAGGAGGAATCAATAAAATTTGCAATCAGTTAATCTAGACAGAACAATTCTACGGAGTGAAAACAACAATTTTTTAAAGGGTTGTTTTAAAAAATATTCATTTTTAATTAAAATGTAGTACCATCACTTTCTCCTTTTCTTTCCTTCATCCAGCATTGCCCAGGTTTCATCCCTCCAATCCCTTCCTTGTATCATATCCCCATTCTCAAATTTATAGTCTTTTAAAATTTTTATTATTGTCATATAGTTATACATATATATATGTATATATAGTTATAGTTATATAGTTATACACACACATACATACATACACACATACCAGGCAGGAGAAATCCCATTTAGACGGGTTAATCAAGATAGTCCAGGTCTTCCTAAATTTAGTCTCCCTAAATGGTGTATATTATTAATATAACCCTTGATTACTTCTCAGAAATTGACAATAAATCCTATTGCTGAAGACACCACATACTCAGGGTAGATGACTCAGATGATTTGAGCTGAATATGACCTGAAAACCTCCTTCCTTAAATTTGTTCTTTTAACCACAGGGAAATGCAGTCCTCTACTTTTCCTTGAAGGCAGATATAGAGAAGGAATATAAAAATACTCAATAAATCGAAACAGTTTTACAAATGTTCTATTCTTATTTGGGGCATATTCCATATGAAAAACAAAACCCATGGAAAGCAGATGTTTTGCTTTGTATCTGTACAGTTAATGTTGTAATGCAGTAAAAATACTGCAGAAATGAAAAAACGTATAATTCTGTCCATTCTAAAGCTTTGTAGAGCCACCAAAACTGCTGTTTTGATAATCAGGATGGCACAATTGTTTATAGTGTATACTTTATCATGTCTAGCAAACTCTCACTAAGATGAAATAGTGTAGCCAATTCTATTTTCTAGCAGTAATAAGTTTTTGTTTTATCCCCAGGGTTCTTGGGCCAATTCTCTCAACTGGAGATTGAAATGAACTCAAGGTCCTAAGTTTCTTAGACCATGCTACTAAAATCATTTCCTCTATTTAATACGGTGGGTCTTTTTCCTTTCTTTTCTCATTTTCTGTACTTTATACTCTTATATCATACATGTTCAAAATTTAAAAGGCTTGTTATTTATCGTAGGGACATAAATTACTGCTGGAATAAAGGTGGTGTCTAGCATATTTCTCTCATTTTAGGTCATTTGTGTGGTATAATACTATAAAACTAAACTGTGAGAAGGCAGATTAGTGGGAGCTGGTCATCACAACATGCATTGCATGAAAAAGGGCACTAAGTGCTCACATTTAAGGCTCAGTGTGTTTTCACTGCAGGTTATAAAGCCAAGGTGATTTAGCTTTCACTTCATTTTTCAAACCTCTAAAAATGTCACAACATTCAAAAGCAATGTGTTATTCTGTAGTTTATAGAAACAATGATCCTACTATTTCTGTTGTTTATAAATTTTATTTTCAGTCCACTTTACTCTCATCTCATACTTTCAGTGATTTATCCTTTTGGGACAAGAAAAAGAAGCAATATTGTTTACCCGTTGTTTTATGGTTTGCTGTGGGATTCCTCTCAGATACCACTGATGAAAAGAGAAACTGCCTTGGCCTGTTAATAGGGCAGAACTTTGATAGACAGGGAAAACTGAACTGAATGCTGGGAGAAAGAAGGCAGAGGCAGAGAGAAGCCATGTATCCCCACCAGAGATAGACGCCAGAACTTTAGCTAGTAAGCCACAGCCACATGGTGATGCACAGATTAATAGAGATGGGTTAAATCAAGATGTAAGAGTTAGCCAATAAGAAGATAGAGCTAATGTGCCAAGCATTGGCTTAAATATTATGGTTTCTTTGTGATTATTTTGAGTCAGAGATGCTGGGCAGACAGGAAACCAACAAGTGCCCTCTTACTACAATGGTTAGCTTGTACAAATCATCATGAAAAACTAGGAGGTCTGAAGAATGGATATAATCAAAGTATATTGAACACGTATGAACTGATAAGGGGATAAATAAGTTTTAAAAGCAATGTATTTGATAACACTAAGATAAAATTAAGTATATTTCTGGCTTTGCAGAGCAGATTCAGAAACAGTACTTTCTATTTGTCCTCAATTTCTTTAAACATATAGTATATTTTATTGAGTTCTTTATTTAGGATGTTTTAAAAATAATTCAATGAATTACATTTTAAGTATAATAATTTTTTTAATTTAAAAATATTTAATGTGTATTGTCTTAACACAAATATTTATTAGGTTCAAAGGAAGAGAATAGTATACAAAGAACATTTGTAATCATGCCTGATTGAAATCACAGTTATTTATTTTAAATATTATGCTTTGTTTTCCTGGTTCCCTAAAATGATTTTCACTCAATGGTCAAGAAAATTAAATTGAGTTGTGCAAATATTATTTTTTCCTTGTTGTTTGGCAAATGTTTAGACTAGATTAAGATCTAAAAGTATTCTGGTAATCATGTACTGACCATAGTCCATGGACAGTGACTATAGCTCAAGAATATCCATGGGGATTATTGCACACAGTTTTGATTACTTGTTGTTTTAAAAGATTTTGAACTCTTGCACTTACATTTGACTTTATATTTTATTGTCAACATTTATTTTGGAAAGAATATGAGGCACAAATTTTGCAGCAGATTATCATTTGTGCATAATTTGGGTCTGCTTACTTTAAATGTTATTCCTGGGAAATTCTGATCATTGTACTTGGGATGTGTGACCTAATTTTACATTCAAACCAAGAAACAAAAGTAAAAATAAAGTCCAGAACAAATTTTCTGACGTAAGAAAAACCACACGACAACCAAAATATAAAAAATATTGTATTAGTTATTTTAATTGCAAAACAGATTTTTAAAATGAATTTAATAATATGATCACATTAGAAAAAATAAAGGATGATACAGATAAATATAATGTTATTTTAATGTCACAATTCACACAAAAAAAAAAAACCCTGCCTTTGGATTTTACAGTCTTTGATGATTATCTCTGAGCCTTAAATTGGAGACTTTTTTTGCAGATGTAATCATTTTGACTAACGTCTACATAATGCCTTCATCTCTACAACATGATTTCTTGTGGCTTTCTGTAATGGTCTTATTTGCTCTAAAAATAATTATCATTTATGAGGAATAAAAGCTACACTTATCTGAGTAAAAGGATAACCTTTAGGAAACAGGTATTATGCTGGTCTAGTTGGCTGATGGTAAGTGGTTTTCTTCTAAGACAAAGCCTTGCAAGGCCCAGACTCAATAAAATGTGATTACAGAAGGCACCAGAGATAACACATAAGAGAAAAATCTCACAGGAACCTCAACTAGACAAAGAAGTTCAAGTAAATAGTAACTACTAAAAGAAGGAGACTTGGCCTAATTCAGGCATGAGTCTCCTAAGTAATTACCCAATAAAAGTGGTTAGTCCTGAAGTAATGTATATATAAACCACACTGAAGGGTATCAACTGGTTGTATTTCTATTTTTATATGTATACATTTGTATCAATAATAATAAAATGAGGTCATCAATTTAATAGGAAATAGGGAGGGCATATGGAAGATTAGAGAAGAGATGGGAAGAAGAAAGTGGTATAATCACATCTTAATTTTTTTTATTTTTTTGGATTTCTTGAGAAAGGACTTTTAATAAAAAAGTAACAAAATTTAAAAATCTACTCTAATTGTCATTTTTCAATCTTGAACAAATCTTAACCAAAATGGGTAAGCACATGTAAATAATTTTAGTTGATATACATGCAATATATTCTATACATCATGTCTTTACAGCACATGTATATAATGTTTTAGTTGATATATATATATATATATAATATGCATTTTGAACTTTTCCTTCCCATTATCATCTAATACCCCATTTCATTCCTCACAGCCACTGAAACACTCTTCCCAATAAGTCTTCCTTATTTTCATGTCACAATACCACTTTATTGAATCAGGGTTCCCTAAATGCATAAGAGTGTGAGGCTATTAATTAAGCAACACTTTACCAGGGGCTGCCACTGATGGGCCTCTTTATGTTTCCATTTTAAAATCTCATATTCTCTATTCTTTCCCTCACATTTTCCTTTTCATTTACAATTTAAGCATAATATCAGTTGGTTGGGGGTAACCATATATTTTCTAGAACCAAGAGTGGCAAATTCTCTCTTTATGGTATTTTGATTTATAACTTTACTGAATTGAGACAGTTTCAATAAAAGGGAAGCAATAAAGGGAGATAATTTAAGGGGATTATATTTTTTCAAATGTCAGAGGCCAAATTATAATCAAGTTTTCATACATTTCGTTAATTAACGTTTGGAAATAGGTTTAATTTATGTGGAATTTAGAGAGCTCTTAATAGGTTAGACACATGTAATTGCCTTTAGTACCTGTAATCATCTTAGTACATAATTTGCATGGATTAGTATGAAGATAAATAATCTTGAAAGTAAAAAGCACCAAGATTAAAAAAGTCTTTTAAAGCATTCAAGCCAATGTTCAAGTCTTATGAAGAACACTCCAGTCTGTCCCTTCATTTTAATACCCATGTAGCTATTTATCAATAAGACAAAATAGATGTCTCCTTATAAGTGATGTCAACATGCTACCAAAAAGCAGTAATCTGCTTCTAATTCATATAATAAATTATAGAGATAAAAATAAATTGCTTTTCAGAAGGCTTAAATTGTCCTCTTCTGTTCAATAAAGCATTGGAGGGGGAAAACATAGTTCTTTCCTATATATGTGTATATATTCTGATGAAGGTTTCTTACTCTGTATCCATCAGTTGCTGGATAAAGGTTCTAAGGTGATATTTAAGATATTCATCAGCCTGACTACAGGGCAAACCAAGATGGGACCCCCTCTCCTCTATTGTTTAGGGTCTTAGCTGGGGTCATCTATGTGGATTCCTGAGAATTTCTCTACTGCCAGTTTTCTCAGTAGTCCCATCATGGCTCCCTCAATTAAAATATCTCTTTCTTTGCTCTTATCTCTGTTCTTCCTTTATCTGGACTATTCCATTCCGTTAAGTTCTTCTCCTTTCTCCTCTTCTTCCATCATCTTCCCCTTCTACCCTCCCTACTCTCCCCACCCCCATGCTCCTAATTTGATCACGCTATCTTGTTTATTTCCCGTCTCCAGATGGATGTATGTATCCTTAGGGTTCACCTTGTAACTTAGCTTCTCTAGGATCATGAACTATAGACTCAATCTCCTTCGATGTACAGCTAGTATGCATTTATGAGTGAGTACATACTATGTTCATCTTTTTGGGTCTGTGTTATCTCACTCAGGATGTTTTTCTCTAGTTCTAGCCATTCGCATGCAAGGTTCAGTATGTCATTGTTTTTTACTGCTGAATAGTACTCTAATGTGTAAATGTGCCACATTTTCTTTATCCATTCTTCAGATTCTGGCTATTACAATTAATGCTGATA
Source organism: Alexandromys fortis (assembly GCF_014885135.2). Lineage (NCBI taxonomy): Eukaryota > Metazoa > Chordata > Mammalia > Rodentia > Cricetidae > Alexandromys > Alexandromys fortis. The sequence continues at coordinate 1,072,386 of NW_026068064.1, read as the reverse complement.
TGAATAGAGTTGAACAAATGTCTTTGTAGTATGATTGAGCATCATTTGGGCATATGCCCAAGAGTGGTATTTCTGGGTCCTGAGGTACATTGATTCCCATTTTCTTAGAAAATGCCATACTGCTTTCCAAAGTGGTTACAAGTTTGCATGCCCACAATCAATGGACGAGTGTTCTCCTTACTTCACATCCTCTCCAGCATAAGCAAGCTATCATTGGTGTTTTTGATCTTAGCTGTTCTGACTGGTGTAAGATGGTATCTGAGAGTTGTTTTGATTTGCCATTCCCTGTTGCCTATGGGCGTTGAACATTTCCTAAGGTGTCTTTTGGCCATTTGAGATTCTTCGGTTGAAAATTCTCTGTTTAGCTTTGTACCACATTTTAAAATTAGGTTATTTGGAATTTTTGATATCCAGTTTTTTTGAATTCCTTATATATTTTTGCTGCTATGAACTTAAATGGGATTCTCTGAAAACTGGAAGGAACTGGACAATAATACTTAAAGGTTTCATGTCACCAAGCATATGGAATTATATGTTTGGAGGCACTGGGAGCTTTTCCTATGACTTTAAAGTCTTTTTAAACTCTAAAATCAAATTACTCGGCTTTGGGATTGCCATCCTCACATTTGTTTTCAGTAAAGACAAAAACTAGTATTTTACAGTTTAGTAGTGCCAATGTTTGAAAAGCTGCATATAATAATGAAACACTTAGAAGCTAACGGAATATGGCCTTTTGAATCTTAGATGTTTTTCTTGTCAATTTTGTTTAGTTGTCTGTTTTTTTTTTGAGAGTGAACATCTGTCATTGTACAATCTTCAAACTTGGTTGTTTTTATTGTATCAGCATAAACAGGAAACTGTGTTCTCATTGATAACCTTTGAGCAAGAAATCTCAGCAAGCAATATTTTCAGTTAATAAGGTACCAAAAAATCATGTCAGTGCGGAGTTAAACTTGATGCATTTAAACCTCAAGTCACTTCAGTTTTAGAAATCACTTATTGTGCTATTAGTTTAGATGCTAGCATTGTTGTACAAAACCTGTCAAAATGTCAAGAAAAATAAAGGAATGAACTGCAGGAAAGACTACATGTTAGAATTTCATGTTACCGATTAACCAATGAGGGAAACAGGCAAATAGTATAAGAAAAAATTTAAAAAACAAGTTTAAAAATCCCAGAAATGTATAAGGAATATACTTCACGAATTTATGAATAAATGGAAAAATATTTATTTTTATATTTATGTAGTTTGTGTATGTGTGTGTGTGTGTGTGTGTACCTGTGTGCTTACGTTTATAAACGGACTTGTGTGAGGGTACATGTGGAAGCCATAGGATATCTTGTGGGAGTTATTCTCTCTTTATACCATGTTGGAGCCATGAATCAAACTCAAGTTGCCAGACTTGGTGACTAGCAACTTTACTTGCTGAACCTATACATCTACTAAACAACCAGTTTACTTAGAAGTGCTTGAAGGAACAGGACTTCACATTTTCTAGACAGAATTTACATGTGCTTGTACCGGAAGTACAAAGTACTGATTTGACTAACGTATACTGTCTAGAGTTTCAATGTATCACACATACATGAAAGGATAGAATTTGTTAATATGGGGGTGCCATTAGGAAATGACACATTTGTGTCCTTTTTTGTCTATAATTCTTAAAAATGAAATTAGAAAACAAGTTTTAAGATTCATTATTTTCAGACTGAAGAGGATCTAAAACTATAGGAACATATGCTCATAAATCTGAAATTCTAATTTATTTAAGATGTCTTTCAAGTGGACAGAAACAATATACTTCCATGTCTTGGTCTAATTTAAAATTTAATCAGTTATTTCCCTGATTATTTTTTGATTATTTCCATGAGAACATAGAGATCTGAAAGGGAAGTGTTCGTGATAAGAGACTTTGAAGTCTAGGAGTCATATCACCGCCTTGCTTTCGGGAGGGAGCATACACATGCCTGTATAGATGCGAGTTTATAATGAGTAGGAAAGGTTGAAATCTTACTGCAGAAGCATTGTGTCTAATTCAAAATAGAGACTCATAACTAATGCAAATATAGTTTTACATCTTAAATTGCTTACTTTCACAATAATGCACATGAATTTTTTTAAAGTATTAGAACTAGAACTTATGCAATATGCAGCTTTTACGTCTATGACAACATAAAAAAAAAACATATAAAAGGCTCTTAGAACTTATTGTTTAACTGCCGAGAATCCACAAAGGAAAAATGAAAAATAAAGATTTTCAAGCTGGGTTAAAGATCCTAAAAGAAATGGTTTTCACCCCCCTGTGAGGATTTAGTTCAGAGAAAGAAACGATTATAATGTTGAATCCAAATCTGACAGAGTGAATGCCTCAATTGGAATCTCTAAAACCTTCAGAGGAACACAGACACAAAATAATGATGGGCTTTTGATATGGCCTAAGAAACCACCAAAAAAGTACCTCTCATGTGACTCTCAAGAGCTTTCCTTTTAGTCTTTTGTGACTGCATTCTGTCTAACATGGGGGCCAATTTTCCTACCTCCTCACAAGCCCACCTGCACCTCACTGATTCATTCTTTAATACAGTTCTTGATGGCTGCTCACTTTTTATTCCCATTTCACTGAGAACTCAGCTACAGGGTTCCATAAGCCCTGTGGGGAACTGCCTTGGAACTAAAGCCATACCAAATCTCACCAAGTCCTGCGAACCGTTCTGAGTGGATTTCCAAGCAGGAGAAGATTCCTACTCATCCACCATCGTATATTTCATTTATTCCTATGGCTTTAAGTGTATCTCTCTGTAATTGAAGGCCTCCTGGGGAGTAATGGGAATTGTCCACAGAAAGAGTCCCTGATGGTTTGCTCAAATCATCGCATTACGTCTCCTCAAATCACAAAATAACCCTTCCCATAATTCCTGCCTGGCACAAAAATATCCTGATTTCACAACAACAGAAAAGTATTCTGTAAGAAGGAAACTTCTGAGAATATTCTGGTATTTCTATGCTGGTTCTGCAAGATTCTTTTCTTGTAAATGTGTATAAGAGGTTGCGATAGGCATGCAAAAGAACCCGAGAATGAGTGCATTGTCTTTTTGTGTAGAATATTCGATTAAAGAAAAAGCCTTAACCAAACATAGTTATACATACAATCTATTTCCTTTATAGATGCAATAGATCTCTCTTTGAAGTATATTTCACTTCTTCATGAAGGGATGGAAGAAGAACCTTGTTTTTGCTCAGGTTGATCCTGAACTCATGGGCACAAGGGCCCCTCTGAATCCCCAGAATAGGGATACAACCATATCAGGCTATTTCTATAATTTTACAATACTTCTTTCCAAATGCATATATTTTTTTAATAAATATTTTTGAAAACAAAAATATATTACTCAGAATGGTAGCATGGTTTTAAAGAACACTGACACTCTGACTCAAAATGAATTTCAAATCCTATAAAACAACATTTTTTTTTTTAGAGAGAGAGATAAAGCTTGGCATTGTAGCAAGTTGATTTTCAGAGTGTAATTTGATTTAATAGAATTTTATTGTGGCATTGATATAAATTCCTCTAAAAGGACAAGAAAGAATACTTTATTTTATTAATAATACCATTTGCAATAAAAATAGATTTCTCCTCTGGTGTCTATGTTGAAAGACAATTAGTCAATCTTTCTACTCTCTAAAATTGTGATTAATGAGGTAGTGATAGGTTATTTATAAAGTCTTTGTGTTTTATTCATTACAACATAGAAAATTAACTTTTTTCATAAATCATTCTTAGTAAATTCAATAAGGTGATATTTATTTAATCTGTGTTTAAACCTTTCTCCAGCTTTATTATTTATATTTTTCTTTATTGTTCATTTTTAAAATTACCATGATACATAGAGTGAAATATAGCATATTATATGTTCATAAAATAGATCATGTAGTCAACTATATAATGGACAGTTGTGTGAAATAAGTGATTATCAATAATTTGCTTTCAATAGCAATGTGACAAAACAATGTCATTCCATGTTGAATGCTTAAAAATATTAAGTTACTTCCTGAAAAACTGTAAGTCAATATCATCTACTACACTAAACAAAAACTATAAAAAAGGACTCAAAATGGGAGCTGTTAAAAAGTGTCATTAAAATAAAGTTAATGACACATGTGTTCCACTCACATTTCAAACGTGTGGTATTTGTCCGATTGTAGAGGTGACTGTCTTCGGAATTATCCTATATAGAGATGGCTTGCCTTTCAAGTTTCTGCAGATAATGGGAGAAGACACTTGCAAGAAAGAAATTGGGGACACTGCAAGAGGAGCATATTTATCTAACAAGAAAATCCAAAACCTGGAGCATTTGGGGGAACTGTAGAAAACACACCTATATTAGCGGCTGCACAAGCAGATTAAAAAAAAAAAAAAAAAAACATGCACTTTCCATCTACTTCCCTAAAACCCACAAAAGTGCATGGAGTTTTGTTTCATCACAGACTGTAGCAAAACACTACTTTCTTACTATCATATTGTTTTTTTCTTTTTTCTTTTAGTTTTTCTATATTCTGGCTTTTGCTACATCATGTTCATTTTGACTTTTTGCAAGCACCACTTTCTTCTGTGACATATAGTAAAAAGACTGTTGAATCATCAGTAAGTGCTAGCTGAACAAGAAAATCATCAGGTTAAAGTGAGATCTATACAATTCAAACTGCTTAGCTTGAAGGCCAGCAACATCCATATCAATACATCATGTTATATGCAAGTGTCAGGGTTCCACTTAAGAGGCTGATTTGGGGGACAGTTATTATTTTCTCTTCCTTTGTAGTTATCAGGTCAGTTGTATCAGCAACTGATAAGAAAGCCTAGGAAACACGCTCGTCGTGGACTGTGAAATAGTAGTGTTTCCTGTATGCTTCACTCTGCTCAGAGCTGCTTTCTACGTCTTTGATCTTTGGCTTCCAAAAGCCAGTCCAGAATCCCTGCTTTCAGGGTCACTTGACATCTCTGGATTTTTCTTATTCTGAGGACACTAATAGTTGGTCAGCAACCTACTCGACATCCTATGATGTCATCTTCAAAATCTACTTGTTCCATGGCTCTAACATCAAGCCCAGTTTATTTCTGATATAGTTGGTGAGAGGATAGAAATGGGACTTGGAGGAATCAATGTAGCACTCCCTTATAGACTATTATAAAATCAGTCTCTGCTCAAAAGTGTTTAGTTCAACAATTCTAACATCTTGTTCTCCTAAAACTCCACATTACAAAGCTAAAGAAACAGTAAAACTATATTTTTCTCAGAAAGGATTTATTCTGAAGTCTTGCAATTGTGAAAATTTTCTTCTAGCCTTTGTTTTTATGGTTTTGACTATATTGTTTGCAAATTATGTTGGTTATGTTTATGTGCACGTAGATGTTAACAAACCATAAAACTTCATTAGCATGCTCAGATTTAAAGTGTATCTGATGTATATCAAATTAATTTCTTTAAGTTTAAAAAAGATGATTATTTAAAAAGATTATTATTTTCCCTTTTTATTTAGAAAATCATTCTAATACAAATACTTTTATTACTTAAAGGATTATATGAGTTTGTACTGTATTAATTTCAAATATTTTCCACAAAACAATGGAAAAAATAACATATAACCTAATGAGATACTTTTACATATATGTACATATATAGGTAAATTTAGAAAATATATTAAATCTTAAAGGTCTAGGATAGGAAGTTCTTGACTAATAGAAGAATCATATAGAGTTTTAAAAGAAACTAAGAACTTTACGTTATTGTATGAAAAGTAACCACTATCTTCACTATCTTATTTTCTGCAGCATACCCTTCGTAATTTTAAACCATATAAGAGTTAAGCACTTTTAGAATACCAAATGTCTGACAGATAAAATCAAGTCGAGTTAAATAACATCATTCATACTATTTAGTGCAAGAATTTTAAATTGTGTAAGGTTGCAAAAGCTGAAAGATACAGCAGACTCTATGCTTCTGAGTGAACGCAAGAGGATGGGACATTTCTGCAATAATGCTTATCATGTTGGCAGCAGATCCCACTGAGGATTGGATTGGTATTCTAAGTAGAAAGAAATTTCCCTTTGGTGATCTAGGCTAGTCAAGGACAATGCCCAGTCAGTGCCAGACACTTAACACACAGCAAAGGATTGTTGATTATAAGCTTTGTGACTGAATTCACAGACTGTAACTGCTGCAGGTTGACTGTATGGAATCATGGTTATGTGGATTTGTTATAGTATTCTTATTATTTTAATATGTGTCTTATAATTGGATGATATATTTTATCAGTAGATTGAAACATTGTTTCTTTTCATTAAAGTAAATCATCCTTGGTCACAGGCAATTATAGTTAGTTTTTTTTTTTTTCCCTCTGGGGAACTGTTGTTAGAATGTAAATGCAAACTTATGCAACCACTTTGTAAATTAGTGTGGCAGTTTCTCAGCAAATTCAAGATCAACCTACCTCCAGGATCCAGCAATACCACTCTTGGGAATATACCCAAGAGATGCCCAATCATACTACAAAAGCATTGTTCAACTATGTTCATAGCAGCATTATTTGTAATAGGCAGAACCTGGAAACAACCTAGAAGCCCCTCAATGGAAGAATGAATAAAGAAAGTGTGGAATATATGCGCATTAGAGTACTACTCAGTGGTAAAAACAATGACATCTTGAATTTGCATGCAAATGGATGGAAATAGAAAACACTATCCTGTGTGAGATAACCCAGACCCAAAAAGATGAATATAGTATGTACTCACTCATTTGTCGACTCTAGCCATAAATCAAGGTCATTAAGCCTATATAGTTCACAAGCACAGAGAAGCCAAATTACAAGTTGAACCCAAAGAAAAACATTTATAGATCTTCCTGGAAATTAAAAGCAAACAAGATGGCAGTGCAAAAATTGTGAGCATGGGTGTGGGGCAGGGGTGGAGGTGAGCTTGGGGGAAAGGGTAGAGGGGGAGAGGGAAGGGAAAAGGGAAGGACTGGCAACAGCTTAGGGGAGTAGGAGGGTGGAGGTGGAGGAAGGGCAGATATAGGAGCAGGGAAGAAGATACCTACATTAAGGGATCCATTTTAGGGTTGGCAAGAGACTTGACTCTAGAGGGGATCCCAGGTGTCCACGGGGATCTCCCCAGCTAGGTAGTTGGTCAGCAGAGGAGAAGGTACCTGAACGGTCCTTGCCCCACTATCACGTTGATGATTATCTCGAATATCACCTTAGAATCTTCGTCCAGTGACAGATGGAGATAAAGACAGAGACCCTCATCAGAAGAACAGACTGAGCTCCCAAGGTGCAGTAGAAAGGCAGAAGGAGGGAGAATATGAGCAAAGAAGTCAGGACCGCGAGGAGTTGGCCCACCAACTGAGGCAGTGTGCCTGTTCTAATGGGAGCTCACCAAATCCACCTGGGCCTGGTCTGAATGAGCATGTGATCAAACCGGACTCTCTGATTGTGGCTGACAATGGGGGCTGACTGAGAAGCCATTGATAAAAGCACTGGGACTTGTTTTTACGGCATGTTCTGGCTTTTTGGGACCATAGTCTATATGGATGCACAGCTCCTTAGGCCTGGATGTAGGGGGTGAGGGCCTTGGACTTCCCACAGGGCAGGGATCCCTGCCCCCTCTCAAGCAGGGTGGAAGAGAAAGGAAGGGTGTGGGGGAGCATGAGGGTATTGGGAGGGGGGAAGGAATTGTAAATAATTGAATGGAAAAAAAACTCTTATTGCATTAACAAAAAAATATGAAAAGCAATGAACATGTTTTATATATAATATTATCACAACAATTAAATTTGGAAAGAATAAGATGAATAAATTTTTGTAAAATGAATGTTAGCAAGTGAAAGATTAAAAGTGAGTTCACCATAAACATGGATATACCTATGACCTTCTCTTATTTTCTGTGTATGGTATATTGATATTTTGCCTAAATGTGTGTCTATACATCTTGTTCATGGCTATTGTCTGTGCCAGCTAGAAGAGGACATCAGATTTCCTGCAATGGGAGATGGTTATGAGCTGCACTTGTGGATGGTGGAAAACAAAAGCAAGTGTTCTGCAAGGGCAACAGCTTCTTTTATGCACTAGGCGTATTTCCATCCCCCAAATACAGATATCTCTTACGTACAACTCACATCCTCAACACTCATCTCTTCAGCATCAATTTGGAAGGCGAAACTTCTGCTTTTGTGATGAGTCCTCCTGAGTACATAAAGATAGTCTCTTAGTACAAAATTCAGACCGAGATATGTTTCTGGAACCTTTATGTTATTTCCAAGCATGTTTTAGAGATGACACCATCAATTTTACAGGATCATTCATCAAAGAGTTAAGACATTTTTTAAACATGCATGATACAAGAGACACTGTACCAGTGCTTGTTACCACAGGGAACAAGGTCTACAAATGTCCTTGTCTATAGAATCTGAACTCAGTTTAGCAGATACAGGAGTTAAAAGGGAATTATAAAGTAGATTTCTACTAGAGGAATAAATCAGGTGGCACTGGTGAAGGGCTATTAGGTTAGGTGAGATGAATTAGGGATTGTCTCAAAATAAATCAGCTATAATTTGAAAGCTAACGTAATCTCTTAATGAAAGGGCCTGGGAGCCGTGTTATTGTTATTGGGGATTGCCAAAAGATAAGGAAGCATTGCATAGTGGAGGAGAATGAAGCTGGGTTATTGCTGCTATCATTTATAATTCTACGTCACAATCAGGCAGATAAAATTGTCTTTGGGAGGGGCTATGCTAACCTAGCTATTAGACGTTGTTCAAATAATGTGTCTCTTCTCGAGACACCTGTTTACAGTAGAACAGTCATTGCTACAGATGTACTTGGAATGTTCCCCAGCTAATTATATGGGGACTGTAGCCAAGAAATCCCAAGTAGAAATACAAGATGGGAATTATGCTTTGGGGACTGAATGTGAGAACCAAACCACGCTGTGGCAAACATGTCAAAGTGTCACATTTCCCTAGAGAGTGAAGCTCTCCTATAAGCCCAAAACACAGAGGGAAAGAATTTGGAGTCTTCCCAGGGATCAAGACCATATTCTCATTTTTTTTCATCCTTAATTATACTCATTTTCATGACGTGTCTTCTGCCATGAAAATATATGCAATAATTGGTATCCAACTAAGTCACTAGTTTCAATCCCAGGCAAACACAGTTTACTGGATCCAGTGAAATGTTTCTGCAAATGTATTCCAAAAATTTGTAGTTTTTAATAATTAATAGCCATCTAATATTTGACTATTTTTTTTAAATATACCTAGATAGCTACTGCTTAAACTTTGAAAAATCTGCACAGGATAGCACATGTTTGCCTACTTATTCACCTTACTATGATGATACAAAAATATAACGCAGAATTCATAAGTGTACCATTGGGTTTACAAACATATGAAGAGCGTTTGACATTTATACTGCTGCTTGGTTATTTTGACTCATGTTATGCCACAAGTTATTTCATATTTAGGGAATAGCTTCTAAACTAACATGTGGGTATGTGTGCATGTGTGTGTATGTACATGCATGCATACTATAGTTAGGATAAGAGTTATTTTTCATTGACACCTAAAAGTAAGAGCTATCCTTTTACATGTATAATATTACTTATATTTGGGGGCATAAAAATACATTTCCATAGGTAGTCAGTAATTTATATTGAGGAACTTTAAGATTAACTTTCTTTGTTTCTTTAAGCAGGACAGAATTTTGTTTTCTGGTACTTCTATCTAGTTAGTGTCTCACAGTTCTCTGTGTCCTCTACTCCAGGTGGCTCTGGTGGAATCTTTAGACCTTACCTCATCCTGAGTTAGCATTCACAAACCCACACTCAAGCACATAACCATACACTTAATTAAAACAATTAAAAAAGCACAAGAGGTCATCAACGCTAGCCATTGTGTTGAGCACAATAAGTTTTTTACCTTTCCTCTTAGCCATATGTTGTTTTACATCCTTCAGAAGTATCTCTCCAACCAATAAATATATTAGCATTGTTTTGCTGTGTCTGCTTTAATTTTGTTAAGACGAGTCTTCCAATTTCAACTATATTGCCACAAATAGAAGGGATTTGTTTTCTGTTATAGGTGGACAATATAAAACTGCATACACGTGCCATATTTTCTTTGTTCCTTGGTAAGTTGGGAGACACAAAGACTGTTACCATTCTTAGCTATGGTATGTAATGCTGACCTCTGATCCACATACTAACTTCATTTCTTTGGAACATTAAAGTTGTTAGTCATAGTTCAATAGTGACACAGGTTTATGCTGAGTATATGCTGTATTACATTCTAAGTACAGGGAATGCAAAATCATATGTTAATATGAGCTAATAAAACTAGTCAGATGAGGAACAATGCACTAGAGGTGAACATCTGGTAATTCGAATAAAAGATCTGATTGCAACATCAGTCTAAGATAGTTCTTGTTCCCTTGATTTTCCAAGGTTCCTGAGAGCCTGTCTCCTGACTTCTCATTCCCAGCTCTGTGTGCATAAGTGTGTGTGGGTGTATATGCTGTTTGTGTATACCAATGGAAGAGCCAGAGATTGAAACCTATTGTCCTCTATTACTTCCCACCTTATTTTTCGAACAAAGTTCCCCTTTAAACCTGGGGATAGCAGTTTTGACAGGACAGTGGCTGGCCAGTGATACGCGGGCATCCTGCTATCTCTGCTTCCTGCAGTCCTGGATCTACAGCGCAGTGGTACTTCACCCGGTTTTCACACATGTGTGGGGAAACTGACCTCAGGACATCATGATGCATTACCAGCAGATAGAGTCATTTCTGTAGCAAACTACGTGACTCATTTTTAACATTCCCTTGTATACATGTATATATATATATATGTGTGTATATATATACGTATATATATATAAGCAGACTTCTAGTCATTTAAATACAATATCACTAAGATGTAACTAATTATAGTGATCAAGTTATAACAAATGCAAAGGAAGGGCAAAAGAGAAAGACTCTAGACACTTCCCCACATCTGATACCATACTTAAGTAATTTGCCTAATTAAGAAAGAAAGTTCATACATATGCATCTTCTATTTTACATATCGTAAATAGAATCAAGCCCCAGAGGTTTCTTTATTCATCTGTTCATGTTGCTACAACAAAGTACCATAAATACCATGAATAATAAAAAAGGAAATATATTTATAAGCATTTTCTAGTATGGGAAATCCAAGATGAAAGTGCTCCCTTGCTGGTATCTAATAAGAGTTGTTGCAATGTGCACAGAGGATCACTTGCATCCATGTGGTCGTATGCACAAAAGGAATACGGAGACTTGATCCACCTTTTAAGATGCTGTATTGAGGACTCTGCCCTAATTATCTCATCATCTCTCAGAAGTTCTAGCTCTTAGTATTATCACCTGTTGAAGAAGAGACATCATTGGAGTTTACAAGAACAAATGCTTAGTATAAAGCAGTCCATGAAGTTTTTGAGAACAGGTACAATGTGGTAAACCTAATGGAGGAAAAGGGCTGCAATAACAAACACTCTTAGAGGTTTGCTATTTCCATACAGTACTCGACTTCTGAATCGTTTCATAACAATATCTGGTTTTTGCATAAAGCAATGATAACTCAGGAGTGATGACTGTAAGTGGTGAGGGCTCAGAAGGTAAGTATTTTTAAGTTAAAAGGTAGCAGATACGGAGTGACATACACAGTATAAAGTTTTCGACAATTCTTGGATGCTGACAATCGGAGATCAAAGTGACAGGAAAGCTTTATTCTGTGTTTCTGGTTTGTAGGTGGCTGTGTTTTCTCTTTATTTTTCTGTATGTGTGTCAAATATTATTCTTGTTGGAAATAAATCAGCAATATTGTATTAGGCATTAAATTAACACATTTTAATTTTAATTATTCCCTTAATAATGGGATGTCCAAATACAGTCAAACTCTGGCACTGTAGCATCAAGTTACAGCTGTACCTATCTCCAGGTAAGAATTCTCACTGTGAGGAGGACACCAAATACCATGGCAGTACTATCAGCCTAAGCAAAAACTGGATGTTTTTCAATGTACCTCATGATTTGTGGATGGAGAGATGAGTGGAAAAATCAGCATCAGCACTTTGTTCAGATAAAGTAGGACACCAAAATCAGTATCCATGTGAGCATTGCCTTCCCATGGGCAGGCAGCATTAGGAGAAGGTTCAGATGAGATCCTCTTACACTGGACATGCAGAACCTATTTTTGTCCCAGAGGGATAGCTATAGTAGTATGCTTGGCAGGTGTCATACAGTTCAAACCAGCTGAGCAGGACGAAACAATGAACAAAAGAAAACTAAACAACAACATTAACAAACTTGCACACCAATGAGACATAAAGAACTTACGTTCCAAGTGGTTATACCCAGTCCACTTGTGAGGTCACTTTATTGCCATTTCCTGAGTCTATCATACAGTGAAGATTACAACATACTGATCAACATGTGTGTACATAACTCATCCAATAACATACTACAAATATTATAATATGAACTGACAATTTTTCTCCCTACTCTGTTGTCCTTCCTAAGGTTTGATCATATAATAATGTGGCAATAAAGTATACTCAGCTGTAATATGATACATTCCACATCATAGACTTTTGGTTCCCTTTGGTCCTATCTCACTCTTGAAATTTTTGGCATGTGTTATTATTAGTGCATTTTATATCAGGTTCCATTCTGCATGCATCGTGGCAAGAAATGATATAAGAAACAAATTAACTTGTCTGTTTTCCTAAGTGGCACCAAGATTTACTTTACTGCATATATTGGATTTGGGGGGATTGTATTCTCTGGATGTATATCTTTTTCAGCCTAGATATAGTAGAGAGGGCCTGGTACCTTCCACAAAGCAATGCGACTTACTTTCTCTGAGGATTAGATAGGGTTACCGTGGGAGGCTGTGAGAAGGGAATGGGAGGAGAGGAGGAAGTTGGAACTTGGATTGGTATTTTTTTAAAAAAATCTAGTAAATTAAAAAAACTAATAAACTAAAAATAATAATATTAGGACTTCATGCATTCAAATGACCAACTTCTCAATAAAATGAGATAAGAAAATATGGAAAAAATGTAATCATATGCTTAGAATAACCCCTTTTAATATGTAAGGTTGGAACAATGATCAATTAAATTTCACAGAATGAGAGTGCAAAGAGCAAAGATATTGTCTCTTGAATTCTGAGAATTTCCAGACATCCGTCATCATACAGTTAGAAGTGAATGATAAATGATAGTAATCATCTAGAAAACATTTCTTTTCAAGTTGAGTTTTATTATATAAAGACAGATCAGTCTGGACTGTCAAGATAAGAACAAAATGTCTTGAGATTCAAAATGTAGGCACTACGAAATGTGCCGCACAAATTTCCTTTCTTTCCTTTTAACTGTAGCCAAGTAGATGAACAGAAAGGAGTGACATCTGGAAGACAGAGGGAAGAGCAAACCAAAAAAAAAAAAAAAAAAAAAAAAAAAAAAAACAAAAAAGAAAAGCGACAGGCCATAGAACTTCTAGATCAAGCAAGGTCAAATAGCGTTTGTTTTCTCACAAACAAGAAAACGTATCAAGAATTGGTGAAAAGTTTGCTTCAACTGCTCTGAATCTTTTTATATAGTAATGCATTTCTTATGAAAAACATCTGTAGGAAGATTTGCCAGAAGGTAATAATAAATCAGTTTCCACTACTTGCTTTGGAATCTCAGGGAAATCATTTGTGTTTGAGTTCATAGAAAGATAGTAAGAAGCTAAATTTTCTTATGAAATGCTTTGATTATGAAAATGTAAAATGTCTACCTAGGATATCCAGCATACTTAAGGATAATCCAAACTTGTGCAATTCAAGTATAGGAAGACAAATAATGTATTTTTAATTAAATAGGTAAATAGGCAATAATTAATGAACTGTTTTATATAGTGTGGGTTTGAGATATGCATTAAAAGAATGGCCAAAGCAGCAAGATTAAGACACATGGACAGAATAGAAGAGTCGGTTTAATGTAAGCCTTTCCATGACTGCTTGATACTGCCAGTAGTTTGGGGAGAAGGAGGTCTATATAAGGTTACAAATCTACAGCCCATCAGGACACAGCTCACCAAGTGTTTGGACATATTAAGTTGACAAGTGAATGACCTAGAAACTGAGCAAGCTCTTTTTGTTAGCAGCTAGAAATGTGTGTATCCACAAGCATTGAACTCATGGGAAATAGAAGCATATTAGTTTCTGCAAGAAATGATCCTGATGCATTAACCTCCTGTTAAATAGAACTAAACACATGAGCAATATGTGGCTGATGATGGGGGGCTGCAGTGTTGCACTTGGGATGAGCAAGATTGTCATAGAATAAAAATAAAATAATATGTCATAGTAAATACATCCCTTAAAAATACGAATGGATGGTAGAGTGTCTATGTGGTATGTACAAGTAGAAAATACCCTTCCTAACCAATTGTATCTCCTTGCATTTTATTACTGTATATTAATGAATTGCTTGGTGAAGCAAAAGCATACTAAAGTAGTTTTATACATTAAAACAATTTTTTTCTATTAGCCCGACTACAGTACCAGAAGATTTAGGAAAATTGATTATATTGAAACTTCTATATCTTTCAAACTAGTCACTAGATATTATTTATTATGTCTGCCTTTTAATATTCATAAAGTAGTTCCATGAAAATATTGAAGTTTGAATAATTTAGAATAAAAACATCCTGGAACAAGACTTACTGTTATGAGAAGTTAATATTTATTTTCAATATTTTTTGTTAAAATGTTTTACTATTCAGCAGAAATATTAAGAAGCTTTAATCTTTGGAATATACATACATACTCATTTTAAATATATTTTAACTAGCTTTATTAAGACATAATTTATATAAGATTCGCCTACTAGAGGCATGTAATCCAATGCTTTAAAGTTATTTACAGAGTTGCACAATCATTACCATAATGTAATTTAAAACATTTCCTTTATGGCAAAAGTAACCTAGCATCTAATAATAACCCATTATTTATCAACATAATCCAAATTCCTTGCAGCTTTAAATTTAAATTCTGTCAATGTAAGTTTGTCAGTTTGGGGATTTTGAATAAAAAAGAATCATGTAGGGTATAAGCTTTAGGTGAGTATGACTTTTATACACTTATAATATTTTAGCTTTAGAATATACATGTTTTAATTCACTTTTGTGATCAGATAATATACTATATATTAAAATGTGTATATTTGTCTGGCTGATAAATTAAAAATATTTTCATTTATTGACCATTGGGAATACTGTTGTTATAGACATTTATATACCAAATTTAAGTAGCTATTTGTTTCATTTATGTTGATTAGACATACAAGGAGAATTTAGCAAATATTTTATTTGTGAAATTGTTCCCGAATAAACTACAGGACAATAAAAGTTCACTCATTAAAGTTTGCAGATGAATACACACACACATGAGTGTAATGTGAAATTTTAGTTGTGCCTAGCTACCATTAGCTACTTCTGAAATTCACAAAGTAAAATAAGAGAAGAAATGAATCAACTTGGAGGCTCTGTGTTTCAAATTTTAGATGGTAGTGTCTGCCAAGCTCATATTTTTGTCAAAATAGCTTTTATTCTTACTGCAGATTCTCTGAAAACCTAAATGACAAAAATGATCACATAGGTAGTAATTTTGTAATTTTTTGGCTGAGTGGTCCCGAGTCTATTGGCACCCAACAGTGAGGAAAATGATTTATAAACAACCACATCACCTGATGTTCCAAAACTCCCCAGCTCTCAGACTTGAAAAGTATTGCAAAACATTATTGTGGCAAAGATTTTACATGTTTGATTGACTCTTACTAAATTCAGTTTCCAATGACATTTTATCATATATAAGTATTTCAAATTTTAAATTTGTTTATTTGTTCTGCTATTCATTTCTTAGGAAGTCCACTGAAGTAATAGACAACCACAAACTTTCTAAACATACTTCAAAATTTTGTAATCTTATATGTGTTTTAAGGAAAAATATCTAATTGCTGGAAACTAAAGAATTATTCTATTTTATAAATATGTTATTCTATTATGTACTTACTTCTTTCAGGTCTATTTTCAGTGTTTATAATCTTAAAGACATTGGAGATTTATTCTGATTACATCAGCTAATCTATATTGTTAGATTAACTATTTCCTTATTTAATCTAAATTAATATTTTAAGAGTCAGAACCAATCTTCCATATTGTTTCTTATATTCCAGTAAATGCTGGGTCTGTATCACAGTCATTGAGCACTGGTCTCACATTCACAAGATTTAGATTCGATCCCTAGTACTTGTTTGTATAATATATATTATATATTTGTATAATATATATTATATATTTGTATAATATATATATTATATATTAATATAATATATATTAATGGCCAAAACACTATTAAGAGAAGAATTGGGTTATTTCATTTTCTTTTTCTACCATAATTTAGATATCACTGATATACTAAACTATGTTATGCTGATTAGTAAAATAATTTCACACAACTATATTTAAAGTTAGCTATTTTTTTTCTGTTTTTAGGTAAATAGAATCTCCCACAGACCTGCTCCACGATAAGTTGAAACTTGGACCCATGAAGATCTAAATTCAAAGCACCCATGTTCTTCTCACTCAAGGCGTTCTCGCCTTTCAGTTCCTTTATTTTAAATTACCAATATTCAATAGGACATGATTACAAAATAGACGCCCATACCACACCTCCTGGGAAGAGATTACAGACAAATGGAGAAGTGGAGACAATTACTACGTGTCATTACAAAGAAGATGGCAAGCTAAGTACTTTTACATATTGTCCTATTTTGGGTTATTACTGTGATTATACACTGTGACCCAAATGATTGCTGTAGATAAAAATGATCTTGAATGCCAAAGTGTGTCAACAGTTAAGTGATGTATGATTAGTAAACCTCAGAGAAAGATCTTGCGGTTCAACCTGAAGACAGAAAAGCAAACAGCCAGCCACTGGCTCTTACCTCGACCTCAGTTCAAAAATGACAGTCCTGCCTCCAGGAATCCCAGAATGAGGCTGAGACTGAAAGCTGTCTCCTGTTTTATAATCCTCTCTAGTGCTGGGATTAAAGGAGTGCACCATTACTGCATGGATTCTATGGCAAGCTAGTGTGGCTCCTGGGCTTAAAGATGTGTATAATTGCTGCCTGTTCTTTAAGGCTGGCCAGTGTGGCTGCTTTATTTTTCTCATCTTCAGGCAAGCTTTATTTATTAAAATACAAATGAAATGCCACTACAGTTAACCATTTGATTATATACAAAAGGGCCATTTGTCTCAGTCACGGTTTCTATTGTGGCGACAAAACATCAATACCAAAAAGCAAGATGGAGAGAAAAAAGTTTATTTATCTTACACTTCCACACTGCTGTCCATCACTGAAAGAAGTAAAGACAGGATCCCAAACACAGCAGACAGCTGGAGACAGGAGCTGATTTAGAGCACATGGAAGGGTGCTTCTTAGCGACTTGTTTCCCATGGTTTGTTCAGCCTGATGTCTTACAAAACGCAGAACCACCAGTCGAGGGATGGGACCACCCTCCATAATCTGGGGCTTCTGCCATCAAATGTAAAATAAGGATATGTCCTATTTTATGGAAGTGGTTTCTCAATTGAGGTTTAATCCTTTCAGCTAATTCTCTGTATTAAGTTGAAATAGGACTAGGCAAAACACACACACACACACACACACACACACACACACACCAGAAAAAAAAAAAAAAAAAACAAGAAGAATAGAAAAACATTCAAAAGATGTGAAAAAGGACCATTAGGACCATTAGCAAAATTTTTTGTTTGTTTGTTTTCTGGTAAAATCTTAGCAACTTCTTTTTTTAGAAAGTAGTAGAAGTTCTTAAAATTGTTACTATAAGATTGTAAGACAAAGCAGTCTCTCAAAGTCTTGTAGAACAGAAATTTGGTATGTAGGAGGCAGTGTTGGTAACTGCAGGATCTAGACCACACAATAGCATGGTACAGCACTGCTAGGAGTTACTCCAGAGAAGCCTGTCACCTCAATTGAAGAAACTCTGTTAGTACTAAAGACATTTTAGTTTTCATAAAGAATTTGGATTACAATTTTGTCTAATGACAAGTGAGATAAATAAACTTGGTAATCCATGAGTTTGAGATATTTGCTAGAAGATTTTGAAAATAAAGCATAATTTGTCCTGAAATCCATGTATTTGTATTGGACTAGATGCATGGTTTTCTTTGAATTCCTGAAGTTTTAAAATAAGAAGAGAATCTACAGAGACTCCTCAGTGTTTATGATCACTGCCTGCTATTTCTTAAGGACCCAGGTTTGATTTTCTGGGCCCAGGTGGGGTTCCCAACTACATGCAACTCCAGTTTCAGAAGACTGACATTCTCTTCTAGCTTTTGAACTCACCAAGCATGTGTGTTGTGCATGGGCATACACGGAGACAAATATTCATGCACATAAAAATAAATTTAAAATGTTAAATATGAAATGGGAAATTATATTTTTCAAAGTGCAGGAGTAAATTTAAGTGATTTAAAACTATATGTTTTGTGGGATTTAATGAAGACAGTTTAAAAAGAATCCAGGTAGCCAGGGAAGGTCCATGACAAAGATGTCACTAGTTACTAAGGAGGTAAGGAAAATGATGCAATGGGAGAAGAAATAACTATGATAAAGGTCTTCACTAATCACAAGCATAAGAATAAAATAGTCCTCGTCATCACCAGATATTAAGTGTTCTGTCAAAAGCAATTTCTGATGGGCTTAAAAGCATGGCTTAAACCCATGCTGTCTTTTCTCTCTAATATGTGAATTACTTATCTTGTGTTGCACAGCGCTGTGTCTCTTTGTGGAATTTTACTTGTATCAGGTATCAAACTTTCAGGGACATTCTGTAGCATATTCTTTTTCAGAGGTACTTGCAATAATTATGAGCCACAAGTTGTACTACATAAGAAACATATTTGACTCTAGAACTGAAAATGAACATGTTTCCATTTGCCTCAATGCTCTCAGTTGACTCAGATTTGTATAACTAGGTAATTTCAAAATAAATATCAATAGCAATTAAAACTGTTATGCTATTTCTACTCTTATTTTACATTCCTATTTCGTAAAAGTTGTATAATAAAAGTAAAGCCTGCCTGGGGCTAACCAGATACTTACTCTATAAAGTGCTTCCCTCAAAAGCCTTACCCCCAAATCTATGTCAAAATGCCAGGTTTAAATGTGCAAATTGTGCAGTGTGGAGGTGCAAACCTGCAGTTTAGAAGCCAAAATGGGCAGGAACGTCGTTCTGGCTCCAAGCCAAGCCAACCTTGCTGAGCTAGAGAGCTGCAGGTCCATGAAAGCACGTATCTTAAGTGATGAGGACATCCAACGTTGTTCTAGCTTACACATATTTGTGCACAGACATGCACAAACTCTCATACATCCTTGTGCATGTATGGCACACATTAAAATAGCTAAACACTATAACAAATACTAACATATGCATAAGCAAGAATAGGGACATCGGAATGGGTTAATGACTTCTATTGACCACAGTAAACATCCATGATAATATAGTATATCAGAATGGGTTAATTATTTTTCTTGTTTTTTTTTTTCTTCAACATGGATGGCATTTCATCAGAAAATGGTGTTTACGATTTCCAAGATAACTCGAGATGCAGCCACTCAGTTTATTATGAGCAATTCTTGATGCTGTGTTGAAACAGTTATTTATCCACTCAGATGCATTTCTATTTATTTAGATGGCAAATTCCACAAACATTTTTAACCTTAAACATGTTTTGCTTCATTTAATACATCCTTACATGCTTTAAATGATTATCCAGATAAGTTTAAATGTTAAGATTATAAAGAGCTCATGAAAATTCAGATTTTTCTTTTATAGTAATAAAGGATTTGCTTTAGTGGGCACCAAACTCTCCCAGCTTGCTATTTCTTTCTCTCTCTCTCTCTCTCTCTCTCTCTCTCTCTCTCTCTCTCTCTCTCTCTCTCTCTCTCTCTCTTTGAACCTTTCACTTCCTTTCCTTTGTCATGGAGTCTTCTTCAAGTCTCCTTCCTTTATTGTAGCCCAGCTGTTCTTGGTGAGCAGATGCTTTCACAGGAGCAGGGATGGCAACAGCACAGCTGTTGTAAGAGCATTCCTGTTATGTCAAAAGGCTTCATTATTATTGGTTTTGATCCTACAAAATAAAATAAAGCCTGCATACATTTCTAGTTAAATAGAGCTTTGCTCTGTCCCCGAGAACCTCTCACTGTCACACAGTAGCGTGGCTACAGTTTGACACGTAGTTATTCGTTGTCATGACACTAATCTGAGGGGTTTTATTTGTATACATAACAATCGTTGCTGATTGATTTCATTATGATGCTGAGCACAGTTGACTGAACACCACAGGCAAAGCTCCCTGAACTGTTTGTAGAGGACAGGTTTTCCCAGAATCATTCTTCATGACTCATTCTCTAATTATGTTCTTGTTCTCTATAAACAAATTAGTAAAAAAAAAAAATTCCTAAAATTCAATACCTTTTTCAGTACCTACCTAGTTTCCAAATTGGCTGTTATTTTTTTTTCAGTGCTAAGATGAATGAGAACTGCTAAATTAGAGCTGTTTTTATGAAGAGTCCCACAAATGACTATCTCTACACAAAAATACTAGTGGCTATTTCAAAGCAGATCATGCCCAGGCTACGCCAGCTAATGAAGCCCGATTTTGTCATTAGGATTGCTAAATTAATTGAATTGACTTTGCAATTTTCTGGTTATTTCCGTCTTAACCACTGACTCAGATCCAATCTATATTGCCTCATTCAATTTGTGACAAGTAGCTATTACTATAGCTAAGAGAACAATTTTAAGTCTATTAAGGAAGGGTTACTTTTATTATCTAAAAATAGCTTTAACAATGCAGTACCAGATTATCACAAAGGAAAGTGCCCCACAACCCACAGCTGATACTTCAATTGACCATTGGCTACATCTTTGAAGACATTTGCCTCGCAGTCTACCTGGACTTGGGTTTTGTTAGGCTATTTCTTTTTAAAAATGTGTATTCTATGATATTTATATTAACAAAAAATGCCTAATGCTACACATCTCTGAATACATGTTCAAATAATCTACAAGTGATATAAAGGAGATATAAGCACATAATTATTTTCTCTTGAAATGGAAAATAATAGGCACAAATGGGTCACACATGTTGTTATTTCACTTGATTGTAACATTCCAAAATTGGTCATTTTGACAATAACAATAAGAGCACTTTGGAAGAAAGCATTGGCTGTTTCCATGAGAAAATGGCTCAAGTAGATCAAGTTATGGAGGCATGAGAATGAAGGCACAACAGTACATTGTCTGAAGGTATTCCAAAACCTTGACCACACTATTTCCTATATATTTGGAGTATATACCACTTGTATTATTTTGTTGTAAAATAATTCTCTTAGGGATTACTTGTTATATATACTCAAATTTAAGCTTATTTACTTTTCGTCTCCTGGGATTTTAAGAGAAACAGGCTTCTTTGTTTGTGAAGGTATATGGTACGGTAACTACTGAGAAGAGAGGAGACTCAGAAAAAAAGTGAATTCTGTATATGCATATCCTAACTGGACTCAAATTATTGGAATCATAGTCTGTATTTACCTTAAATAGATTGCCAACAGCTCCTCTCATACTACCTTCATTGCCAACATTATCACTCAAACCACCACCACCACCACTAATGCTATTAACACCACTAGTACATCATTTGATATCTGCACTAATTGAGAGCAATATTGAGATTAATCAGTTTTCAACTGTATTATTAATTTTCTATAGTTTATTTCTCATAAAGTTTAATCTATTTGTATATTTAATTCTTAGCCCTCTCAGATAGCTAAGGTATGAAACCTTGCTAAAAGATAAAATAATGTCACATGATAATTTACAAATTTGTGAAGAATAACTTTTGTTTTTATAAAAAAGATTCTTGACTTACATTCTTGGAGCAAATGTTATCATGGAGTACTTGACTAGACTTAAAAAGGCATAGCTACATCATTAGTGTCGGAGAGTACTGCTATCAAAGCATAGCGGCCATTACCAGCTTCATCAGAGCAATTATAACAACCTGCAAATTACTCTCAAACCTGTTTAAGAGGGCACTAGGGCTAATTCGACAACTCCCTGAGATATACTCACTACTTCCTCCCAATTCTTCTACTCATATGCAATTGTGACCAGGCTGCATGTCATCTCCTACACTGTGGAGGTACAAAAGTAGAGTATAGAACTTGGAGGGAGTTGTCATTCATACTGAGGTGACAGAAAATGATGAGATTACTTTGGAGGATAACCATATGGAATATTATTTCACGTTGGATATGGATGACATTGTTACTTTGATAGGTTCTTTCTGTGTTATAAATGGTGAAAAGATCTAAAAAAAGAGACTGCTAGTTAGTTCCCAGCTGCTTACCCCCGAAATAAGCACACAGAAACTGTATTATTTAAATAACTGTTTGGTGCATTAGCTCTAACTTCTTATTGGCTAACTCTTACATCTTAATTCAACCCATCTCCCTTATCTGTGTATCACCATGAGGTCATGGCCTATCAGCAAAATTTCAGCATGTCTGTCTCCCTAGGCGGTTCCATGGCTTCTCCCATGACTCTGCTTCTTTTCTCCCGACATTCAGCTTAGTTTTCTGTTTCCCTATAGCTTTGCTATAGGCCCAAAGCAGTTTCTTTATTTATCAATGAGAATCACAGCATTCAAAAGGAAATCCCACATCAAAAAGATGTTTGTTCATGATGTACAAGAAAAAGCTCATACAAGAATAATCTTAAAGGTAGCTTTTTGCAAAGGGAGAGAGGTGTCTTCCTTCAGGACTAGAACATTCATTAACTTAGGGAGTTTGGGACCTTCTTCAATCCAAGTACATATCTAGGAACCAGGTTTGCAATCTCCTTTCTGATTATTATAACAAGCTGTTCTTCGTTCTGTGGATGTCATTCCACACCATCTCTGAGGCTGAAAGGATATTTATTAAATTTATTTTAGGATTTTTGTGAAAGGCTATGAAGAGAACACGGAGATTCTAGGTGACTCTCACTCTATGTGAATGAAGGCAAGGAAAGCTTTGTGAACTAGCCAAGACTAAGAAGGCTTTCTTGTCTTCTAGGAATGCTTCCCAGATGACACTGCTCCTGTCTCCGTAGCCAACTGTGACAGAATATAGAGAACGCAAGTTTCTTTGATGCAGAAGTCAAGGTTGCATCAGAGCTCAACAGCCATGCACTTGCTCAGTTAACTGCTATGTTTTGTGTTTTATAGTTGGAAACCTGTTGTGTGCTGTTATATTTTGACTACAATGTAAAAGCAATCTTTATTCTTACCTTAAGTATCTTTCATTCTGGTAGTCTTGCTTCTTGCTATATTCCTTCAGGAGTAGCACCCCTACCTTATTTTTAGCACTCTCCTAACCAAGACAAAGGATCATTATAGAATACTTAAAATCAATCTAAAATATAATAATGACTAAAAATCACCATTGAAATTGATTTAAATTGTCTGTCTCATTTCATTATTTTGATTATTGATATATCTCTCAGAAATATTGCCACCCACACATTATTTTAACTTGTGAATCTACCATTGATCTTTCTGTCCATCACCATTTGAATTCACGTCCTATAATGTATGATTCTGCCCAACATTTTACTGAAAATGTTATTCCTTTCACTTCATTTTTTTAAAAGTTGAAAATTTGATATACTCAACTATTCCTTCTTTTTGCAGTAATATTACACATCCTTTGCAGGAAGCTCTTCAGTTTTCCACTGGTATGCTTGTTCATTACTTTACCAGGTTCACCCTATTTTCGTACCTCACAGGCATGCAGTTAGCTGTTGTTTATTTCTGTTCTTACCCCTGCCAGTCCCACACTGCCTTCATTTGTGCATGGATGCTGACTTTGATAATAGTCTCTCTCTCTCTCTCTCTCTCTCTCTCTCTCTCTCTCTCTCTCTCTCTCTCTCCTTCCCTCTCTCCTTTTTCCTCCCCGTCTGGTACTCTTTTCTCTCTTTCTTTCATATCTTCTGAGTTTCAATATCATTTATCTCAATTCCTATTTGGTACCCATCTACTGATGTCTTTCACCAGCTGTAAACACTTACTAGGCCAACATATTTATTTCTCCCCCCAAATCTGTTACTCCTTTAAGTTAATTATCAGAAAAATAGTGTGAAACACAATCCAGTTTTTGAAGAAAGAGTATTAGAGAACATTTTAAACTCTAAGTATGATCCACTGCATATACCCATGCTTTTCTATCTACAGGCATCTACGCTTTCTGTTTCACATCGTCCCCTTGATGATTATTATCTCATATGGGAAATGGCATCTTAATTTCTCCTTTCTTTCTTTTTTTTTTTTTTAAGACAGGGTTTATCTGTGTAACAGCCCCAGCTGTCCTGGAACTAGCTCTTGTAGACCAGCTGGTCTTGAACTCACAAGGATCCTACTGTTCTGAGTCCCAAGTGCTGGAATTAAAGGCATGTGCCACCACTGCTTGGCAAATGATGGTTTGTTTTACAAAGGTTTTTCTGTTTTATAATTTAATTCCTTACCCAATTTCCTTCCCACAAATATTTAAAATATCTTATATTTCATAAAGCAAAAACTCGACTCAATGTTAAATATTTCTTTCACATGATGCTAGAAAAGGAACGATTTTACCCAATTATGATATCACCTTTTGTTACTAATCAAGATTTTTATTTTTGATTAAATACTACTTTTGAATTATCATATTCTTCATCTATCTATCTATCTATCTATCTATCAATAATCTATTATCTATCTGTCATTTGTTTATATATCATCTATCTATCTATTCTTTGTATAGCTATAGATTTATCAAAAATAGTTGAAGTTTCTTGGATTACTTTTGGATCCAAAGTTCACTTTTCCAAGTATTTAATTTTTTTGTTGCTGTGATATTGCTATTCACCATGCCCACAGTTTTTTTTGCATTCTATTAAGGGATTTGGTAAATACAGAGAAGGAAAAGAAGCTTTCTTTGAAAGTCTGCTTTTCAATTGTTTCTCAGATTTGAAGCAAGCATTTCGTGAATATTTTGCAAGTTTTGGTATTATCACTTTTCTAATCTCAAAAGGTTTGAGATTTCCCTTCTGTGTAAGACCACTGCCAAATGCTGTGTGTACTCAAATATCAACATGCAGAGCCTTCTAGGTCTAACCCATGCAGTAAAGATTGAGAATGTTCCTTAATTATGCACCCTTCATTCTGTGCAAGTACAGCTACCTCCTCACTTCCTGGATGTGTAAGACTGAGCTATTTCACTCCGCTGCCTTCTAACCTCAGGCCCTGTTGATACCTCTTCTTCTTATTTGCAAGTCGAAGTAGAACAACTTCTCCCTGACTTCATTTATTTTATTTAGGTGAATAGCTGTGGATGTGCCTGTGATTTTATTTTTCCCAAAGGATCCGGATTTCTTGTCAAAAGAAACAGCTAAGCGACTGCTCTGATGATGTGTAAAGCCTGATCTCATGGATGCAGGCAGGCAATGACAATTATTTCTACAAAAGAAAATTGAAGCTTGGGGTATAAAAATGGAAATTTGCTATTAATCTGATAGTGTTTACTGAGCTCAGATAGTGTAATATGTAAATATGATTATAATATATAAAAACAATATATAATTTAGAATTGTCTGATAAAAAGGACTCCTCTGTTAACATTTCACAGGCAAAACTTGCATCTGAAAAGACTTGTCCTTGGTGCTTCCAAATTTGTTCATTTTGAACAGAAGGGCCAGCTTGTCCTATACCTACTCATTTTTCCATAGGTATGTATTGAATGAATTACATAAATGAAAACAAAATAAAAAAGTGCTATATCTTTCTCATTATTTATTTATTGTAGAATCAGCAAAGCTCTCTATTAAAATGACTTTGTTGCAATTTCAGAACTCCAAGTTTCATCTGAAAATGGAACTGTTACTTGAATTTTTTACAAAGAAGCTGAATGACACAGTGCAATATGTATTTATTAGTGTTTTGCTAAATTGCACCACTGGTATTTGTTTATGATGGATAGAACAAAATAACCACATACTGTAGAGGAGGGGGTGAAACCATTTCTGCTGCTTTTCAGGTCTCAGGTGAGGGTTTGATTGGTAGTGAGTCATTTCTCTTAGGTCACATCTTCTTGCCATGCCTCACATACCAGAAGAGAGCTAACTAGATCTCTAGTCCTGATGTGCCTAATAATCTCACTCATTACATTATTGAGATAAAATCTTTCCTAGGTAGTTAATCCTTTAGAATCAGCATTTCAGCATAAGGCATTTTGAAGATATAATGATTTAATCACATCGAGCTCATGGCAGAACAGGATCCATGCAGTCACGTCCTTCTTAGCATGGAAAGTCTATTCACCTAATCAAAAATGGTCACAGAGTCCTAACTCACCCCAGGAGATCTCTACCATGTAAAACCCTAAATCTCATTTGCATGTAATTTAAATTAGATAGAAGTAAGTTATGAGGCACAATTTTTCCTCAAGCAAATGCCTCTTCCAGAGTAAAGCTCTAATACCAAACACAACTTCATAAGTGGTGAGTCAGGACTAGGATACGGCCCAGTCTGAAAGTATATATTGAGGTAGAAAGGAAGATTGAGGACTCTGACCCAGGCACAGGCCCTCCTCACTTTTTGGTATGGAGGATAATTGTCTGTTACTCCAGGGCTTGCCTTCAAGTCTTCTAGTTTACAATGAACAATGATTGGTTCCTACCTGGGAAGTAGCCTTGTTCTGCAGCTGTGTTAAATCAGGATCCTCTTTGAAGAGCAGGAAACAATGTATCCTTGGCTAATACTGTTACCTGGAGACTGACTCATGGCCTATGTTATCCAGGATGTATACACTTCATTCCTGGACTTAATGTGGTTGTCACTAAATTGCCCACTCCAAGATGAGGACTTATTGACAATTGTTAGCTACTGGGAGAATGGGTTATTTTCTCTGGGCATGTATCCCTTTGGTGTTGGTTAATCTCCTGTAAATGAATGCACATCCAAAAATATTTGGACAGCATAAAACTGGCCTTGAAGCATTAAAAAAGTGAATACAACTTGTGTGGGTGGTAAAAGGACATGGATTGGAAAAAAATTGGATGAGGGCAAGGGAAAATGTTCAAAACATACAGTAAAGTTTTTAAAAGTACAAAATAGATGATGTTATAGTTTAGTTCTTATAAATGGTACTTCTATATTCTGTCCCTAGAGCCGTCAGTCTCAAAGAATCTAGTCAAATTCTAAATTCTATAAGCAAACTAAGATTGCATGATTTTTTTTCAAGCTAAGTTTTGCCATTGCTATATTTCTCTTTCTATTTAAAACTCCAGAAGTTTGTAGGCATTGTTTTTTTTTTTAAATGGCAGTTATAATTTTATAACCTATGAGGACTGGTGAACGCTCACATAAGGATGTGTTTTGTTATGTGCATAATGATACATCTTCTCTCACCTCACATAAAAGAAACGGCAGGGTTTTACCCTGACAATGTCACAGCTGTTTCGAATTCCCTTCCTTAGTCATTTCCCGCTTTTATAGCCTATGCAGCTGTCAGTAGCAATGACTCTTTCTTTGTGAGGTAGAGAATGTCTAAACTTATAATTAGACCTCAGTTATGAAAATGTAACTAGTTAATCATAGCCTTCATTAGAGCTTTTTGCATTCCAAAGGGATTTGCACAAAGCCAAGAATGGTGGAACACATCAAACAAAGGGGTTGAATCACTTCAGCACTGATTTTCTACTTTACATACAAACACTCATCTTCAACACCTCACCTACAATTATCATTTGAACTGTAATTCAGCAACTTTAAGTCATTTAAAATGTTTACAGCACTTGTAACACCTTTATTTGAAGCATGTACCCTCTTCTTGATGAAATTACTTTTGTTACAAAACTGAAATATACATAAACAAAACAATAACAAAACCCATCAGAGGTTTAAAATGCTAAAATACACAAGAACGTAAATATGAATAAAACTATGAAATGATAAATTTATTTAATGGCTTTTGACTTTTTATTTTTACTTTTTCAAATTAAATTTGATTACCTCATTTTCTCTTTCCCTTTTCTACCTCCTTGCTCTGTTTTAAATTTGTGGACCCCCCTTTTTGCCTCAAATGTTGTTATATTCAACTACATGCATGTGTATAAATATATATTAATAATTTTCCCAAATTCATAAGAATAACCTGTTCAGTCTGGATAATGTTACTGCATAACCAATTGATGTTGTTTTTCTTGGGGAAGACTATTTCTCCCACCATCTGCATTCCTCATTGGTCTGTAATTCTCATGGACAGCAGAGTCTTCCTGGGCTTTCTCAAGCATATTAGTATGTCTATTGTTTGCTTGTTCAGATCATGATACGGCAATTAATTTTAAATTAAACCTGTAAGCTACTAGCTCACCATATATTAAAAATAGATCACTAATAAGATTCAGATTAGGATGAGTTTATTGAGCCTGATCTTATTTGCTCTTTTCAATTTTTCTTTACCTTTATTAAAAATTCTTTAAGCTCCAATTATTTTAGCAGAACATTATACAATTTTGAATATTAATATTTCTTTATTTTGTGAATTTCTTATGTGCATTCAATAAAAAAAAACTATCATAACCACCCCCAATTTCTTCCCTCAATCCAAACACAAAATCTTCCAAATTTCAGGCCTTTATTTTAAAAAAAAATAACCTACTAAGTCCAACTAGGACTGTCCGTCCATGAATGGGAGTAATGCAATCCACTGAAGCTTACAAAGTCTACCTGCTGCCACATATTTAAAAAATAATATTCTCTCTCTCTAGCATATATCAACTGCCTATATCTATACCTCTCACAAGAAATAAAAAGACTGACTTTTCCTTTGAGCTCTGTTTTTCATAGTGTTTCAATATAATCTATAGCACTTATCTAAGAAAATATAACTTAATAATATTTGCTTAAAATGTGGTACTTTAAATCACATAGAAACTAGTCTGAGAAAATTTATTCTTCACATATAAGAATTAAATTGCTTGCAGATTACCAGGTGCCTTTTAGACCCTTGGGAATTTCTCTAGAAGCCACAGCTCCATTCCTTTTACCTGATTTAATATGAGGAACACTCTCCCCTCTCCTAGGAACCATAAACCCATGGCATTCTACCCTCCCTAATGTAATACTGTATTCTTTGCTTCTTTACATTTCTAAATTAGATTTCACAGCTCATCAACCTGTTATCCCTATTGAAGATCCTGTATGATCTGGTGTTACCTCAATTCTTAAAATATTTGCTAAAAATTTCCTAAATATTGTTTCTATTTTTGTCAGGTGAAAGACTAGAGCTTTACAGAGCATAAAAAAAATTGGCTACAAAAGCTTGCTTGTCTTTCAATCACACTAAAATATTCGATTAGTTTTCTGAAATCTATTTAGAATCTGAAATTCCTTTAAGAAATATGCTGTTGTTTCAAATCATTCTTCCAAAATTACCATGCTTATTTTACAATATGGAGGCATGAAAAGTGACCTGTGGCTACAGCAAGGGCAGTCTTGGCCCATTGATGCTGTTTCACTAAAGCAAAGGTTTAAAGTTGTAATCCCTGACTCACAAAGAGCTAGTAGTTATTGCTAGAAAAAGTGAGAGAAGAGACAGGAAAGCAAAGGAAAGAAGAAGAAAGTGATGAAGGAAGACTGGGAAGGGGAGAAAGAAAAGAACACTATTAGCAAATTTGAATTCTGAGTGAGGGAATCAGCCATGTAGGTTACTTATCAATTTACCATATAGTAATGAAACAATAAACATATAGGATCCTCAGCATATATGTTGATGCTATTGATTAGAAGAAAGGCATAAGGCCAGTGGTGGCTGCACATGCTTTTAATCCCAGCACTTGGGTGGGAGACGCAGGCAGATCTCTATGAGTTCAAAGCCAGCCTGGTCTACAAGAGCTTGTTTCAGGACAGCTAGAACTGTTACACAGAGAAACCCTATCTTGAACAACACTTCCTTCCCCAACAACAACAACAACAAAAATAGTAAGCCACAAGTCAGGCTAACTCACAGGGAGGGAGAGAGATTTACAACACAATGTATGAAAAATATAGATTAAAATCTTGATGGATTACCATAGTACCTGAAAGTTACATTCTGCAATTGATAATCTTAAGCCTTTTCAGGATCATCAGAATTTACTATGAGGTCTGGCTATCTCTTGGAATAGTTTGGAGTCCATTTTACAGTCATTACAGAATAAGACACTGCTTGTTAACTTACTCATTTCTCCTGCAAGTGCATCCACCTTTCCAACCTTACAGTGCATGGGGGAATGGTCTCAGTGGAGGTGGGTGACCATGAAAACAGGAGGGATCTGGTGTGAGAGGAGGGAGGAAGAGAGTACTGGGAGAGACAACTGAACTGGAATCAGGAGTCCTCATTGGGAAGAGCTACAAATGTTGTACAATGTAAACTCCCTGGAATCCATGAGGGTGACCCTATATAACATTCAGAGCCGGGCAGTGGTGGCGCACACCTTTAATCCCAGCACTCAGGAGGAAGGGTCAATTGAATCTCGGTGAGTTGGAGGCCAGCCTGGTCTATAAAGCAAGTTTCAGGAAGGATGCATAGTGTCTCGAAAACAAACAAAACAAAACAAAAAATCTCCTCTAACCAGGCAGGACTTCTGCTGAACCTCAGAGAACCCTGTGAAGTGAAAGAAGGATTGTAGAAGCCACAGATGTCAAGGGAATCCCAAGAAATCGCACGGAATCAACTAACCTGGCTCCCAGGGAACAACTAATTGTCATCGATTTAGTCTTTAAATGTTAAATTCTAAAAAATAACTATAAATTAGAATCATACTATTTTGGCAAGTACTGGCAAATATAAAGAAAAATAATTGATTTAATAATATTTTATCTCATGTTGTCTATTCAGTTTAAAGAACAAAAGGTCCACACTGAGCTCTTCCATTCACTATTTTATCATACTTGAAGACTTTAGTAACAACCGAGCTACCTCTGCAGTCTTTAGCAGCTGGTACCAAACAGCACAAATGAGGTTCTATGAGTTCAGCAGTGCTCGCTACAATATTCATATAAAGACTTGAAGGGCCCAGCTGCTGGTTTTTTACTTAATTGTGCACTATATTCCTTAATGAGCTATTGCTTCATTTTCTGCAAAATGTCAATTTTCAGAGCAATGCCCTGGGACATCAACCACCATGCAGCAAATCCCATTAGTCCTCAGGCTTCCATTTGTCACACACAGACCAAATCAGAGGAAAAGAAAGGTTCTGCTCATAAAAAAAATGCAATGTTCACAAGGAATTTGTATTTAATGATGTTGAGATATGTGTAAGTATGAAAATACCATAATGAGACACATTACTAACCTAAAATTTGTTAGAAAATCCTGAATTTAATATTTTTATCTCCATTATCAAGAATTATTAGTGTTCACATATTCTGAGTAAATTAAGGAATATTTCTATAGCTAGTGCCATGAATTTCTCTGTTCTGCTAGGAAATGTACAAGAGTAACCAACCAAAAGGCATGCATACGTACTTTGAAAACAAACTTTTTTCTAATTATTGATTTACTTATTTATTTTTAAAAAGAAAACAAACTATCTTTTTCATTTTGCATATCATTCCCACTCCCCACTCTCTTTGATCCTACCATTCCCTCTACCTACCCCCTCACCCCACCCCCATCCACTCCTCAGAGAGAGTAAGGCACATAGCTTTGGGGAACGTCTAAGGCCCTACCTACTATATCTAGGCTGAGCAAGGAATCCTTCCAAAGGCAATAGGTTCCAAAAAAGCCAACACAAGCAGTAGGGATAAATCCCGGTGCCACTGCCTGTGTCCCGCATTCTGCCCCAGCCATACAACTGTCACCCATAATCAGAGGGACTAATCTGGACCTATGCTGTTTCCTTCCCTCTATGGCTCAATTTGATGAGCTCCCATAGCTCAGATAAACTGTTTAAGTGGGTGTCCCCATCATGGTCTTGACCTCCTTGCTCATCTTTTTACTCCTCCTATTCTTCAACTGGACTTTAGGAGCTCAGTCCAGTGTTCTGATGCAGATCTCAATGTAAATCCCACCATACTGAACCCGATAGAAGAGATAGTGAGAAGTAACTTTCATTGCATGGGCACAGGAGACAACTTCCTAAATATAACACCGACAGCACAGACACTGAGAGCAACAATAAATAGTGGGGCCTCCTGAAACTGAGAAGCTTCTGCAAAGCAAAGGACACAGTCAATAAGACAAAAAGTAGCCCACTGAATGGGAAAAGATCTTCACAAACCCCACAGCAGAGAGAGAACTGACCTCCAAAATAAATTCAGACATCAAAACCAAATAACCCAATTAAAAAATAGGGTACAGAGCTAAACAGAACTCTCAAAAGAAGAATCTCAAATGGCCAAAAAAAAAAAAAAAACCACTTGGGGATATGTTCATATTTATGTTCATATTTTTAGCCATCAGGGAACTGCAAATCAAAACAACTGTGAGAAAACAAACTTCATAAAGGTATCTACAGATGTAGGATTTCTTACCTTTATGTACTTTATGTGTCTGTGACATTTTTGTTCATTCTGAACCTGGGGAAATGAAATGTGCATTTATATAACTATATGTTCACATTCTTTTCAAGCATTCATCTCATATAATTCCAATAACAATGCAAACACAGAGAATGCTCCTTGGGTATGTCTCTTTTTCTGCCTCCACTCTTCTCCCTTCCTCTTCTTAACTCATGATAATAGAGGTTGCTTTTAGCATGTACCACAACCATATCCTTCAGAGTCTCCAACCAGTGATGTTTTATGACCTTGGACATGAGGGTTCAGAATCATAGACCAAAATTAATCACTATTCATTAATTAGAAAGAAAATATTACCAGTATTTTCTCTTTA
The DNA here is from genome assembly GCF_014885135.2 of Alexandromys fortis. Classification (NCBI taxonomy): domain Eukaryota; kingdom Metazoa; phylum Chordata; class Mammalia; order Rodentia; family Cricetidae; genus Alexandromys; species Alexandromys fortis. The sequence continues at coordinate 1,039,281 of NW_026068064.1, read as the reverse complement.
TGTTCATATGTTTATGTACATACACACAAATGTAGAATCACAAACAATTCACATGAAATCATAGAGTGAATAATACTGAAATGTGGTATTTATTCTCAAGGTTAATTTTGAGTCTCACACTATTAAGCCTATTGGTACATTAAAGGGATTCCCAGAAAGTTTTGTTGTTGTTAATAGTTAAAATTTCATGTTTTTTTTAGAATTTATCATTTTGTTATGCTAAATACTCATTTCAGATTTTTAAATTATATAAGAGAGAAACACTATATTTAACTACACAAATTTTTGTTGTTCGTTTATGGAGAACAAACCTCACTATGTTGCTATGGCTGGCTTGGAATTAACTTTATAGGCCAAGCTGGCATCAAACTCATAGAGATACACTTGCCTCTGTTTTCCAAGTTCTAGGATTAAAAAAAATATGTGCTATACCACATCAGAACACATTTTTAAGTATGAAAATAGTGACTCTTACATTGAGTTGACAGCTATGCTATTTGTATTCCCCAGCTGTTGGGAATAGGGCATCAATACATATAGAAAAGCAAGGATCCATGTAAGGTACTTTGGGTATGCATGCAAAATATGTATAGTTAGATCATGTGGTAGATATATTTCCTGCTTTTGATGAATAAATACAAGAATGTGAAACATATACTAGAATATTATTCAGCTATAACGTAAAACAAAACAATGAAATATTCAGGCATAAGGAAGCAACTGGAAATAATCATTCTGAAGGAGGTAACACATACAAGGTCATCATGTTTTCTCTCATATGTGGATATTGTTTTCTTAACACAACAGAGTAGATGGACATATGAACTCATTGCAGTTTTGACGTCATAAACGTACTGCGTAAGCTCAAACCAGAGTCCTATCATGAGGAATATAAGCAGGTAATCTAACCCTAAAATGAGGAGCTCTTGGCATGGGATTGCTGCTGAGAAAGGTTAGGTCAGTTTCCTCGAATGATGTAACCTCTAATATGTGGGCTGCAAACTAAGGTAGGGCTTCACCCCCAAAACAGTTGGCTAATTCAGTGATTTTTTTTAAAAGCTCAAGATGGCAAAAGTAATCATAAGGTTGGGTGGTTAGGAAGTTGGGGTGTATTTATTTGGTCAGAACTGTGGAAGAAGAGGGTAAATGTGACAAAACTCTCAAAATATTAAGATTTTCATTTAAAAATACTAATGCATTTCAAAACATTCTTTGAAAATTGAAGACTCTTTGTTAGTTTCTCATAATAATTTTGCTCCTTTCTTATTTATTTATTTATTTTTAGTTTTTGTTCTTTTCACTTTGAGTTAAATCATTGCAAGGAGTGATAAAACAAGTGTGTATAATTTTATGTTCTCTCATCCAGTAGCCCCCAATGACCTGTACTCACTGACCTTAGTAATGCAACCTGACCTCTATTTCAGAAAGCAAATATGAGAGACGCAGCAGTAGTTCTTTCTGAAATTGTTCCTGAAAACAAGCAATTGAATATTAATGCGATTGAAAGCTACTATAAAATTAGTACTTTAAAACTAGAGAAGCAGAGGAAATAATCAATAGTTATGTCTTTTTAATTAAAGTCAATGTAAAGTGACAAATTTGGTGGTATCAATATCACTTAGGAGAAGTCTTTTTGATATAATTACTTTACTTTGCTGCAATTATATTGCATTTATAATCTTGCCTGATTGTATGCACTGTAAAATGGGTCTGTCAAAACTTTAATGCAATGTGCTTCTTTACTTTGGTTTTGAAGACTTGGGCATCAGCAATTGATATAGAATGTAATGATCTTAGAATAAGGCTTCTAGGATCGGTGAACCTGTCAGAGAGGTTTTGAAAGCATGCCAGCATTACAACTGTATCTCACACTGAAGGGAAAGAATGCTTTCACTGTATTTAAGTCAGCAATATACAGTTATTGAAGCTGAAAAGCAAACAAATTTTCAATTGCGATAAAACTAGAGAATAATGATAATTGTATTGATAGTTATAGTTTGTGTCTTTCACCTTGTTGTTGCTAATTTTATTTCAAGTACATTCACTCATGACTTGTTTTCCCGACTATCTGAGAAACTCAAAATATGGCATCTGATCCCTTGGAACTGGAGTTCCGGCTGTGTATGGCCCACCAAATAGTTGCTGAGAACCCAACCAAAGGTGACTGCTCTGGCATAGCAGCTAGGGATCTTAACAGACAAGAAACATGCTCAAGCCCCCTTTTTCTATTTTTAAACTACTGAGTTCTTAAATATGAATTTATCTTTAAACATTGATTAATAAGCAGATTTGAATAAGTAATGATACTAAAGAAATCTGTGTATTCATGATAATCTTATTTTCTTGGTTGAGAAGATAGCCCAAGAAAACCAAGTCACAAAATTGCTAACATGATATTCCTAGTTATTATTTACAATTTTAATGAAACTGAAAGTTGTGATGGAGATTGAAATGGAATTTATCAGGTCATGAGTACTTTGAGTTCTAATTGTATAAAGAGAAAGATGAGAATACATTTCTCTTAGAACAGGAAATGGAGGAGGACATCTACATCAATTTGAATGTATTACTTCCTACAAGAGAAAGTTATTGACTATATGAAATATTCCATCTCTTGAGGCAGATTTGAGGAGGGAATGACAGTGAACTCAGTCTTGGCAGAGTCTTTCTTCAAACATAAATGAAAGAACTACAAACCAAAAAAGATGTGCTTTTTGTGTCCTGATTTGAGTAGAATAAGCAAGCTGCCGTGGTATTAGAACAAGATGGCTTTTGTAGATATTTGTATTAAATGTAATTGATCCCAGCTATCCCTGCCTGAGAGCTTGCAGTTGACTCTCAGAGCTTGAGGACAAGCTTATGTTGATAAATGCATAGCACGCTTAGAGAACAAGACTCGAATAATTCAAGTAGGTCTGATTTGAAAGACTTCCTATAATCTATGGTCCATGGTACCAAGAAATATAATGTGAGCTGCCAAGAGTGGGAAGCAAATAAATAGTTCTACCCCATCAAAACCCTCATGAACCATGAGAATTATAAGAATGACAAAATATATTTAAATATGTGAGAAGAGCCATCCACATCTCAGTAGTAACAAACTGGTCCAATTGCATTAAACAAAGTCAACAAAGGAAAGAAATCATATGTACTGCTGAAAACTTGGTGAGCTTCCTGGGTCTAGCTTCCATGGCCATTCTAGGAGAATTTTCTCTGTCACCCTGATAGATCAGTACATTTTAAAACGTAATACCACAGATAAATGTAGCTAAGAACCCTCATCAAAGAAGCCTGTCTTTACAATAAAGGGAGACCATGGCAGAAATCCACAAATGGGCACAATGAAGAGATCAATAGATAGTTTGGAGCCCAGAGACAGTTGATACCTCTATATCACATTTATGCTATCTATGCCTCAGGGAACATCAGGGAAGAAGGGACAGAAAAACACTGTAATAGCTATAATACTGAGACATTTGGAGTGAAACCCAAATTTTCTGAACAGGTGATATTTTTCTCCTTACATTTTCCCTCCATGCATCATAAAACATCTTGTTCTGAATACCTCTGGATTAAACTGCAATGTTGTTTCTCATTCTTCACCTCAAGCTGGAAGGTAATTGTTCATTCCTATCATTGCCAGCTCTTTTAAGGTACTCTGGAGTGATGGAAAAGTCTGCCACCAACTTTATGGCTTATAAGCAACAGATGTGTATTTCTCACCGCTTCTAAGACTTGAACTTGGAGGTCATAGTGCCAGCACAGTTATGTTCTTGTGAGAGCTTCTTCTGAGTGGCAGAGAAGAGGATACTTACGATATTCTCGCAGATCAAAATTAGAAAAAAGAAACTATCAAGGCTTTTGTGAAGATGGGAATTTTGTATACAATGATTTGTTTTTGTTTTTCAAGACACTCCCAAGGCCCACAATAATCAGTTTCAAAGACCATCTCATTGATCATAAGAAGTTTTACGTATTAAGTTCTGGGAGAAGTAAACATTACGGCTATTGTTCCTTATCCTCAGCAAAATACATCTCTATGGTAGACATTAGGCTTTTCTACCTTTGGTTTATTTTATTCAGATGAGGTTTGATGCATTCTGGATAATATGGATTGGTATTTGATTGACCTTATTCAGTGGAGTGAGTTTGGGCATATTAAATTAATTGTCTAAATATATTGATTCAATTGTTTCTGTCTACTGCCATAAGCCAGTGTTGAATCCATCAGCCTTAGTTGAGCATGAAGAGACTTGCATAGATCTCGACAGCATTAGACAGCCACATACAATCAGGTAGAACTCAGAATTTACAGGTCACAGTTGTCAGTTGATATTTTGACTGTAGAGAATCATGTGCCCTTGCAGTTTCTGTCTAAACCTTGACTAAGAGAAATATCTTTCAGTAGTGGAAATTGTGGGAATACCAAAATTTGCCATATATATGAGGATTGGAAATTAGAATAACAATTGATTTGTTACATATTCTACATTATTAATGCAATGCGATAAAAATCGAGGAGCTTGAAACACAATGACTGATTTAATTGCAAGGAAGAACGGAAAGAATGGTAAGGTGCCAGAGATTATGGTGCCTGGAAACAAGCCATTTCTCGTGGATAATGTTCAAAACATTTGGAAACTACTGATATCTACACAATGATATTAAGACTCAGAACAATCAATACTGACTCGGGACAAGGACCAATCTCAAAGAATACTATTTACTTTTACACACATCACCTCGTTAAATTATTGATTTCCTCAACATAACTTTTAGTAAATACTGTAGCAGTGTAAAATAATTCCGTTAAATGAGAAAGAGGCCATAGTTTCAATAAGTCAGAGAGATTCAACACACCTGATATTACAAGCTGAGCAAAGGGGAGAGGGGAAATTTTTTTTAAAGTGAGGTGTAGAAGTGAAAGGATCCAAGGTGACTGACTACATTTTATTATTTTAAAAATCAATATAGCAGTGAGCAACGCTTTGTTTTCCTCTCTGCTTAGATTAACGGTGTCAGAATAATCATGTCGTTGAATAACTGTGTCAGAGAAATGGATCATGCTTATTTCAACTAATAAAGGTCTTCCCCATGTCTAGAGATGATGTCATCTCCAAACTTCAGTTACAGCTAAGAAGTTGAATGGAAAAGAGAATTCCCCATCCAAGTCAGGACCAGAAGTCAAAGATAATGTCTATGCTCTCAGGACGAATGACAGCCTAATAGATGAACAATTGTTTCCCATATGCAGAACATTGCTAACCCTACTAGAATGTTCTAGTGGCTGAGAACTCTTAGCTACTATAGGCTTTTTACTGAATGAGATTGTTTCTGTTGTTCTGTTGGGGTGCATATTATAGTTGGTAAGAACTAAGTACCTCATATTTTGTCTACCTCTGACAAGCATGTCTGTGTCTACAATTAAAAGTACTACAAGTCTCTACACTTTGAACCTCACATCATGTCTGAGTGAAACTGGGTTTTTTATTTTGGATAAAATAGTATATATTCAGTGATGATGAAATGGATATGCACAGCAGAATCAGGAGAATGGTTTGATTTCCTCATATTCTCTCCTCCTTTTGCTTCATGTATCGTTTCCTCCCCATTTAAGCCATGTTAGTTTTTGACTTGGCAAAACTCTTTTTCCCACCAGAGGATTAACCATACATATATTTCAAGCTTTGATACACTTCTGTGAACAGAGTGATCCATATTTCTTTTTTATTCATGGCTCTAACGTAAGAACACCGTGTACCAGCTGGGGTAAGCTTCTTTTTGTCCTCAAGGATATGAAGCTGTAGTGATCACTGCCAAGTCTAGTCACTGCCAATTTGAAGACTCCTGAGTGAGATATAAGTGATTGTGATTGAATCCAGAGAAACCCTTGGCTTTGAGAGAAAAGTGCTGGAATGTGGGCTTCTGTTTTTGTTTTAGCTTGCACTCATATTATCTTGAATCTTCATAACTGTTTTGGGTGTAGGTATTATTCATATTTAAAATTGTTTTCTTTATTTTTCTTGTTCTCATATTAACTATACCATCCATTAGCCTGGATACGCAAGGCCTCCATGCCTTGTTTGTCTCATTGTGTGCCTAAAGGCTATCATACCATGACTAAAAAAATGTAATATGTGCAAAGATATTTCTAGAAAAATATCCCCATCTATATGGATATTTCTAACATATAAGCATAGAAGGTATATAGTTGAGCATGTAGAAATTAATAATAATTTATTAGAAATATTCACCATTTTCAACTTCTGTTTGATTTAAAATTAGACACATTTATACCCCATTATACCTAAAGTCAGTTTTCTCCTGAAGGTGTCTGTGATTCAACTACTAAAACTTGTTTTACATACTCACAATTTATTTTAAAAGTTTAAAATTTTATTTCCTTTCCTTTATCATGGCATAAAGCTAGAGAATGACTTCTTTGTCTCTGTGCCTCCAAATGCTTTTTAAGGACCTTTTTCAGGTTATCAACCCACGAATTTCTGCTGGTATGGAAGGGATGCATCTTGCTGAGGTTATTATTCCCTGACATGAAGGAAATATTATATTTATTCTCTGCATTGCTTTCTTCAATGCTCCAGGTGTTTCCTTGTCTTATATCATTCAGTATCTCTCTCAGTCATTTGGGTTTCCAATAACTCCATAACAGAATTAGGAATATTTCTTTCACTAGAATTTTTTAGCCTCTGTAGAAAAGCAACAATCAAATAATGACTTGTTATACTCTCTTCTGACATAAAGAAATCTGCTACAGACCACATCATATGTATACTGTGCATTTCTGCTAAAAAAAAAGTAAATTTAATTATGCTTCCTTTTGTGATGAGATTCAATTAACTCTCCCCAAGTGTATTAAATTAGCCTCAAGATTTACATATGTATAAATCAACAAACACATTATCAGAATAGCAAAAAGTACTGTCTTTTGATATATCTTTAGGATTTCTATCCTCACAGATATTTTTAAGGTAGTCTTCCTTACAACTTTCTGAGATGAATTAAAAAAAAAAACATTTCAGAAGTAAGAATGTCTAGGACCTGAACTGGAGTGATGACTCGGTGCGTCAAGGCTCTTGACTTCTCAAACTGATTACCTGAGATCTAGAAGTCATCTACAAAGTCGATTCAGTGGTGTATGTGTGCAGATTCTGAAACCCTAGAAGGAATTGAGAAGTGAGGACAGGATGACTGAGAAGCTCAGTGGCCAGCTGGACTATAATCCACAACAGAGCAACAACAACTAGACAGGGAAAATCCACCTCTATCATGTATAAGAGTGGACCCACAAAATCTTTCCTCTGAAAAAGGCACATACATCCACATATACAAATATACACAGAAATAAATATTTTTAAATAATGACAATGACTGTAGAATGAGAAAGAATGGAGAAATATATGTGAAACTTTATGATGGCTTATCTACTATGCAGATGTATTAACATTCATCCTATAGATAAATATCCTTCGAAGTTATTATAGTAATCTTTTTTCAGTGGGGGGAAAGGAGGCTTGCTTAGATTTAAGTTGAGGAAGTTTTCAACTTCCTCAACTGATTTGTCTTTCAGACACTGCTTCTATTTAAAATCTTAAGCACTTCTATAAATTCCTCCTTAGGGAAGTGTATTCTTCCTCAACTCCTTAACCATATGTCTTGATTTAGTCAATAACACATGTGTGGTGGTAGAAGATACTACTTTAGGGAAGAAATCTAAATTGCCAGCTGTGATTTCCTGTCTTCCTCTCACTTCTTGTCATGGGAAATGTGTGTCTACATGCACTCCTCTCATCTAAATGCTTCGCTAGGGTAGTCACCAGGGCCCCATTTGGTCCTTCCTAGGCAAGTAGAAGAGATACTATGTAAGAATTGGGGGCCATCAATCTAAGGTAGATTACTTTGTTTTCACATGAAAACTCATAAGTCATGAGTAACAAATATAGTATTTCAAAAACTAATTAAATATTATTTGAACTTATAGTCTTCAGATAAAGTCTATTCTCCTAATGTAAAACCTTTATTACATATAGATAGTTTTGGTTTATTTGCTTGAATCTTTTATTTATGATTCCTTCGTAGGATGATAAATAATAAATGTTGCTCATTTCAAGTATTAGAATTTTCCTTTTCACATATTTACATTACATATGATCACATGTATATATTATGTAATATATATGTGATAGGTACTAAATTCTAAGTGATAAGTATTTATCTTAAGAATATTGATATTGTAGCAATTAATAAAATGATCAAAAATCATTTCTTACATACACAATTCATTTCTGTGAATACTTTCAAATCATAAATCTAGATATAGTTCTGAGGAACTAAATAGGAATATGCATTAATAATGTTATTGAATTAATTCCACACTTATGAAATGGTTTGTATAAAGTTTATTTGATGATATAAAGTGTACCTATTTCAGATTACACCCATATATTTAGATAGCTGTGGGATGAATTTGAATGAATTAACTAGTTTTCTTGTCTTCAATAACTATTAATTATGTAAGGTTTAATTAAAAGTAAATTAGTACCATTACAAAAAGCCAAAAATATCCTTAAATCACCAATATGCTTTATAAAATATACATAACTTCTGTTTGTTAAATGAATTCACTTATCTTGTAAATGTAAAATAATCACTTCACCAGTCTTTATCTTTGTGTTCCCAAATGAGCTCAGTTAAATGAGAAATGGTGAGCTGTGTATTTTTAAGTGACTCAGATGGACAAAGTCAACCTAACACTTTAATGAAAATAATTACAAGAAAAGAAACTTTAAGTCAAATCAACTATAGTATCTTCAGTCACTAACCAACAGTGGCCAGAAGCAAATTAAGAAGATAATGATGAGTTATTGGCATGAGACCAGAGAGTTTTTAAGATGTAAACACCATTATTAAATTGTACTTTCAATATAAAAATAGGATAAAATGTTAATTGACTTTTTATTCATAAGATACTATTTTTCTCTAAAATAGCCTTTTTGTAATATACAGGTAAATTCAGAAAACAAATCTATAGTTTAGGTAGTTGTTCTTAATAACTACAAAGCACTATTAATACGGGTCATGACAACATTGATTTTAGAGTGCTTTCAAGTAGTCATGTTGTCTGTTTATCAAGATAAATCCTTTGTTAATTTCTGTCTTGACCTGTGTTTATCCCGGAAAGTAAGTAATCTCTTTCTTGGATGAGTACTTTATACTTGTGAAGTACTTTCATTTTGCTTTCTGAGATTCCTTGTGACCTTTAAAGGCAATAAGTCAGTTCCTTCTGTTATAAATACAGATTCCCTCCCTCCTTCCCTCCCTCCCTCCCTCCCTCCCTCCCTCCC